>NW_017306304.1:2021859-2060368 GCF_000935625.1 Nanorana parkeri
GCTGAATACTGCAGTGTATTTTCTTTTTGAAGAAAGTGGAAATAAAAGCAACATTTATGTAAACCAAGCAGATGTTTGTGATCAGATTTATTTTAACATTACCCAGCTGGATGTGAAATAATCTAGGAAGATGGGGTGAGGAAAAATGCTCTAATAATTATTTCTACAGTTTTAGTACTTGTTAACATTGAATCTGATTTAACAAGGTTAATTTAAAAAGCATAGAAAGGAGAAGAATTATCTCCTAAAATATCTCCCAGCTGTTAATATCACTCAATTTGCTAAAGTAATTGATAATAGAACTTTTTTTATTATTACATATGCACAACAAAATGACTTAATGGTAGGCACTTTGCAGCATTGGGGTCTTTGGTTTGAATCTCGATCAGGATAGTATCTGCATGGAGTTAGCATGTTCTCCTGTGCTTGTGTGGGTTTCCTCTGGGAACTCAGGTTTCTTACCACACTCCAAAGACATGCTGGTAGGTATTTTGCTTCTGTCAAATGAATGTACAAATTTGCTATGCACACATTCTGCATGCCTCTCCCAATTTATCCTTAATAAACTCCAATCCCTTGGCCTCCAAGACTCTGCTTTCTCATGGTTCACCTCCAACCTATCACAGCGCACCTTCATTGTCACCTACAATTCTACCTCCTCCGCTCCTCCAGGTCCCCCATGGGTCTGTCCTTGGGTCCCTTCTCTTCTCTATCTACACTTCTTCCCAGGGTCAATTGGTAGCCTCCCATGGCTTCCAATACCATCTTTATGCTGATGGCACCCAAATCTATTTCTCCACTCCTCAGCTCTTCACGTATCTCTAATCTACTCACTGACATGGATGTCACACCAATACCTCAAACTCAATCTGTCAAAAACTGAGCTTATAATATTTCTTCCTCTCCGTGTTCCCTTACCCAACTTCCCCATCACAATCAACAGCACTACGATCAACCCATCTCAACAAGCCACTTCACTCGGTGTAATCCTTGACTTTTAGCCTCACATCCAATCACTATCCAAATCTTGTTGACTCAACCTCTGTAACATTTATAAAATACTCCACTTTTTAACAAACAAAACCACAAAGCTTCCAGTTCACTCTCTCTAATGTCTCACCTCGACTACTGTAACTCACTGCTCGCCTCCAGGACTTCTTCAGAGTGTCCCCCATCCTCTGGAATTGCTTACCCCAATCTGTCCGCCTATCTCCTACGCTGCCCAACTTTAGGCAATCCTTAAAAACCCATCTCTTCAGGGAAGCCTATCTTCTTCCAATAATTCAATTTAAACAATTAATACCTTTTGTATCACTTGCCCCTCCGACTAGATTGTAAGCACTCACGAGCAGGGCCCTCCTAACCCTATTGTACTGGAATTGTATTATATTGTAAATTGTATTGCAACTGTACTGTCTCCTCCATTTTATAAAGTGCTGCACAAATTGTTGGTGCTATATAAATCCTTTATAATTATAATATAATATTAATTATAAGTAGGGAGGGCTGAGGAAAGGCCTGGCAACCTACTTAAAAAATAAAAAAATGTATGGTAAAGGTTCTCAAGCGTATTAGACATGATGCCCAGACATGATGCAGCTGGCCCATTGCTGAGAGTCAGATACAACTCAATGAATAGTGCACACACATTAGTGTAGAAATAAAATAACTTAAACATGTAAAATATATTGGATATAATGAGATATTTAAAATCTGTCATGCTATATATTAGAATATACATAGGAAATTAGTAACATAACAGTAAATAATTAATTTTAACAATTTCCACAGCACTTTACAATATAAAAAGGAGGATAGTACAGTTACAAAACTATTCAATACATGATGGTTAGGGGATTTAATAAAATAGTTACCATAAAATATTAACTGTAATATTACTAATATTGATTTACAAATGTATATTAAAACTTGATCATAAATATATTCATTTTTAAATAGGAAAAAATATTTATAAATATGCTTTTTTAAAATATGTTTTTCTTGAACGTGTATATGTACACACTCTTACAGTGCATTGCTATGTCACAATTTCATCACATCAATAACTGTAAATTTAGGCATACATTAATGTGATGCTACCCTTATCACCTTACAAGGGTGTTTTAGTAGCCCAAAAATGTATAGAGTTAGATCTGTCAAAATACTGCAAAAAATTATAATTAACCAGTTGACATCCACGGTGTTAAACCCCCTTCCCATCCAGGCCATTTTTCAGTATTCAGCGCTGCGGTACTTTGACTGACATTTATTCCATCATGCAAAGCTGTACTGAATGAAACACACGGTAACGGGTGTTTGCATTGGTCGGGTCTTTTCTGCCCGTGCGTGCCCGCTAGGGGGGTATAACTGTGGATTTGTGCATTTTGTATAGTGTAATATATGTTGGACAATGTGTTTTCTTGTGGAACGTTGACAGCACAGGTTGTTCTTTAACTGGACTACTGAACTTAGGATATCATGCACATTCCACTGTATGATATCCACCCTCTAATTTCCATGTTTCTCTTATGCATGTTTCTGACACAGTACACTGACACAAATATTAAATAAATACATCTGGGACATAGGAAACACCTTCTATATCAATAAATAACTTTAAAGTGTATTTCTACACCTCAAATTCCATAAAATTTACTTTTATCTTCTGCTTCTTTTGCTCCAATAGGTGAGAAAGACAGCATTCTCATTAAAGAAAAACTTGAACTCTCTGTTTGTTGTTGTGTGGAGAAGGAAGATTAAGATTATAGTATTAACAATTCCATGCAAAAAGTAGAGTTTTCCATAAGCAGCCCCCACCCTCCACGCACCTAGCTAATCTATGTTGTAAATGATTTTAAAACCCAGTTACTGACCTTACTCCAGTCATATTGCTCTGAGTGGTGCATCAGAGACTGGTGCTTGCTAGCTTCTCCTTGCTGCTGGGCAGACAAGACTTGTTGCCCGTTCCCATCTTTATGACATTATGATGCCCCACTGTAACACATGGACCCAGTGGGGACCCCTGTGATGGACACTTTTATCAACAAATAGGTAGCATCCGTGTAAATTGGAAGCAACAGAAATACTGTACATGGTATCCTCCCACAATTTAGACCAATAGGAATTGTACCACCCTGTCACATGACCACCGTTTTAGTTAAAGTAGAACTATGAGGTGAGTGATTTTGACTCATCCTCATAGTTCTAGCCGACCTGTGACAATGAAACTGTCACAGGTCGGCTCAGTAGATCGGGAAGTGAGCAAACACATACCGGCGTTCGCTCACTTCTCGATCCTGTCACGGTTCTCTGCCATGACAGGGGAGGGACTGGATTCCCCCCTCCCAGCTCCGATCCTCCAGCGCTGACTGGCGGAACGGACAGGGGAGGGGGCAGGTACAGCTGGCTCTCCTTCTAGATAGGCAGAGCCAGCTCACGCAGCTGGGCGGATCCAGACATAATTGTCGGGATCCGCTTCAGCTGCGGCGTCTCAGTATACCGCGAGCTGTAGCTTGCGGTATACTGAGCTTAGGGTGACGGGAGGACGCTAGTTTGTGTCCTCCCGTTACCCTAAGGAGAACTATGGGGAAAAGCCCTAATCCCATAGTGCTCCTTTAAGCAACTGAGTCTTTCAGGTTTTTTTTTATTTTAATAAAAATGTGTGATTAGCTATTAGGGGATGCCAAAGGGAAACAAGTTATTTGCCCAGACTGAGCTATAACTGCAAATGAAAGCTGATATATAGCAACAGAAAAAAATATGTTCCACTAATATACATTTTTTTGATTTATGCATTAAAGTAGAATCTCATTTCTGTGGTTGTATATTTTCCAAACTTTGTATATTAAACTTTACCAATCCTAAAGGGATGATTTGAAAAATAGTTATGCCATCCCAAATAATGTTAACTTGGTCACTGGGGGTATTCCCATAGCGTAGTCTGGATATAATGCTATTTACATTACATACTTGCAAGCAATATGCTGGCAGGTTCCCATATTAAAAATGAAGTAAGGCTCGAGGTTACTGTAATTATGCATATGTTTTAACTGTAGATTCATATAAAAAAACAACAGACAATATACATTCATTCTGTTGTATACATATACAACAGAAAATACGTAGAAAAAGTGGTCAACCATAACACTTTTTGAATAATGGGGCTAACATATTTAGTAGTATTGTAAATAATGCATTAAATAAATATGTTAAATAAATATGGGGTATAAGAGTAAATAATAGACAGAAATACTTTACAGTTTAGTATCTTTTCTATATTTTCCCTTACACCTGGATTTGGCAACTAGACATTATCTACTTTACTGAGAAACCAGTGTGTACTTGTCAGTACTACTGCTTTTTGGTGGTATTTTTACTTATTATAACTCACTTTTTACCAAAGTGAATTATTCATGTCCCTCACCGGCATCAGTGGTGGAGACCATTGATCCAGCACTGAAGGCTATGCATGCTCCAATCAGTCCCTTCCCAGTGTCATCACTATAGTGCTGCAGCTTCTGGACTCCACTTGACAGCCAATAAGAAGTGTCCATGTCCAGGGCAGCCATCAGAAATTTTGGGGCCCCTTGCACAGCTTCAGGCCTGGGCCCCCCATCCCCCTACAAACACTGCACAGCCTGTCCACTGGCCTGTCCACTGAGTCCGTCCACTGTTAATGGTCCTTTAGTGCACCCACTTTTAAATTAACACTATTGCAACTTAATATATGAAGTTGAAAGGTGTATTCCAATGGACAGGTAACACTAACTCTGCTGGGGTGACACCACACAGGTAACACTGACTCTGCTGGGGTGACACTGCACAGGTAACACTGCACAGGTAACACTGGCACCGGTAATGTCCCTCTGCCTCCCCAAGCATTGTCAGTGTCTCTCTCTCTCCCCCCAGCATCGATCGGTGTCGCTCTCCCTCTACAGCCCCCAGCGCCTGTCCGTGTCTCCTCCTTCAGCACCCCCCCAGCCCCAGTTGGTGTCTCTCTCCTCCCCCCTGCGTCGGTCGGTGTCTCTCTCTTCTTTTCCCCCAACATTGGTCAGTGTCTCTCTCCTCTTCTCATCCCTCCCCCCAGCGTCGGTCAGTGTCTCTCTCCTCTCCCCCCGGACGGTCAGAGTCTCTCTCCTCTTCACCTCGTTTAGCCCCCCCTGGATGTCTGCTGACTGCTGGAAAAAAGACTTACCTTTCCCCTCCAGCAGCCTTGCTCTTCGGTACTTCTGCTGGGTAAAAAAAAGCTCCGCCCCAATTAAAAAAATCTTCCTGCACTCATGTACTCAGGAAGGTAATTGCACACCAAATCAACTGTACATAGAAATCTATTATAAAAAATTCTTGCTTGGAGCCCGGACCCCCCGGCCGCCTGGGCCCCCCCTCACATGAGTACTGGCCGTACCCCCCTGATGTCACCCTGACTGCTACATGGACACCCGAAGAAGGACTGTGCCACTCTGCTGTAAGGAGAGAAGAATTGAAACCCAGCATGCTCCATGACAATGGATGTAGTTAGGAAAATGGGGCTTTTCGGTAAAAACAATTTAAGCCATTGATAAGATAAATCAGCATGGGCGGCAGGGAAGGATCTGCCCAGAGACCAGCTTTAGCTATAGCATTTATTCTTATTTAGTAAGGTTAATCTAGCACTAGTTTTTTTTTTTTTTTATTGCAGTAATTCTCATAATAATTCTCCAGAAATACAGTATTTATTATGTATACCATAAGCAGAGGTGTGCAAAAGGCTATGGACTTTATAATGAATTATTATTGATTTGTGACATGGAATGTGCTGATGCTTTGGTGCATAAATACACAGATTTTCTCAGACATTTTCTTTTTTTAGTCATCTTGAATAGATAAGTGCATATGATAAATGCATATATTCCTTTTTAGTGTCAAAATGATATATGCTGTATGTTAGTGTTCTTTAAAAACTGGAAGCAACCAACACAATCTATTAGTGGACACAGCCAAAAGTGAACTGTCAGTGAGTTTTACAGATGTGATGTATGGCAGAGAGCCAGCTTCAAATATCAGATAACCTGGTAATGATTTTTGTTGGTAAAGAAACAACTTACATCATACATGCTATATGAAAACATGTAGACAGTGTGTGTAAGTTTACTCGTAGAACTATATGTCTTTGGAAAGGTATGCTAAACACGGAACTAGATTTAATTATTGTCTATGACACCCTGAGCAAATGATCAGGTTTCCCATCCCATCAAAGATTGCACATAGCTTAAACCCCCAATTTTTTTTATAGTGTAGGGGAAGAGATAAAGCATTGTCAGTCTGTGGTCTTTGTGTCCTATAGAAATTTCCCGGTCCCATCATAAGAGCTTACCTGTTGGTTAGTAGCCCCACCTACTTCTGCTCACAGGACCAATGCATAGCTAAAAAGTGTTTGAACCCATAGTGCGGTCTATTCCCTTTTTTGTTCTCAAATAACTCACAATCAGTGTGAAGAGGTGAAAAATAAGTTTAGCCTCTGCTGTAGTGAAGTCCCTGAGCTAAGGTCATAAATGTTTAGAGAACCCCTTCTTTGGACCTTTTAGGATTTTCAGTATAGTGGGTTTTATTCCCACTCAGAGCAGTTTTCTGCCCCAGCTCCCTATCCAGCTTTGTGCTTTCATCATGGCCTGCCCCCACCTTAGATTGCCTCCAGACTCCCATGATTTGGTTTCGCTTGATTTGGTGTTCAGCAGCCAGGCTGGTAATGACAAGGTCATCAAAACATGTAAGGTACAGGAGTTCTGCCCCAGTGGCTATCTTGGATTGGGCAAAGACTACTCAAGCAACCATCTTGGATGTGAGCAAACACCACTCTGGTAGTCATCTTGGAATTGGGAAAACGAGGCCCAGTAGCCATCTTGGATTTGGGTAAACATTGCTCCAGAATACATAAAAGATACAGAAGAAGATGACAGACTGGAGACAGAGGCATGTATTTAGCAGTCAAAGTGCAACACCATAATGGTGTCCAATGGTGGATGGTGTAATAATCATTTTTATACCTGCTTCATGTCAATATTGCAGCTACCCTGTACTATAATCTTACCTCATAGCAAAGATTCACAAGGTTCCTATTGGTAAGTATAATCAGTTCATGTCGGTCTTTAATCCAAGCAAAGTGCATTGGAGGCTAAATTTAAGGCCAGCATGCCCTTTTGACAGAAATTCATCACAGGGAAAAAGCCAGAAATCAAGTCTGAGACAGGGAAGATCCTCTTCCAGATGACAGAGATCCCTCCACTATGGTCTACTGGATAAAGAATGTACCATCACTACTCAACAGATGTAGCCAGGGTAATGGACACAAAGAGCTTGTGATGTGCTTTTTACTGATCTGAACGGATCTCTATTAAATCATGTGTCCAGAAACATGGGAGCGTATAGCTATGTTTATCAAACCAATCAAGAAAGTGGTTTCTGTATTTCACTCAATCTCTGGGACAATCTCTGACAGAATAAGCCCTTCTGAGTTGTGATTTATCAAGCCTCACTATAGCTGGGGGCATTACAGATATCTCAAGAGACATAGGAGTGAAATACAAACACTATCTCTGTAGAACCTTCCACAGTAGAGAAACTTCAGGAGCTGACACATTCCTGGGAGTACCCCTTGAAGAGGTAACCGTCAGTTTACAGAGAGGAAGAGCCTTCTGATGATTAAGAAGAGCTGGAATGAGAGTCTGATACAATATATTCAGGCTTCACATTTGCCCCATAAAATCATTTATTATGGTGGTCAAGCAGGCTACCTGTGTAGAGGAACCAGAAACCCTATCCCATGATAAAGAACTTGCCAAAGCATTTGCTCTGATGAAAGGGGACACTGTCTATTCAAAAAAGCTTGAGACAACAGTATAAAAGATGCTACTGAGGGTGGAAACACCCATCACCTGGCAGAAGAAGCCTAAAGAGCAGATTGCAAAATCTTCTCCCTCTCAAATTGTTAAGAAACATCCTTCTCATTTATTTACCCTTGACCTCTTCATCAACATTACATAAACTTTGCTCTCCATCCACCAGCAAGTTGTGACATTAAAGTACACCAAATCCCCTAGCCTTCCTCTGCATGAATGTGCACCTTCTAGAGTTGAATTCCGGGACCTTTGTGGATGCCTAACCAGCGTACATTTCAGACACCTGATGCAGGAGATGATATGCCAGGGCTACAACCTGGAATTTGCTTTCTGCCTCTCCTCGGTTTCACAACTCCAACCTGCCTATGGCACCACTCAGGTCAGTAGACCCTCATCACGTCCTCTCTGGGCTTCTTGGTCAAGGTGCTCCAGTTTCTGGGTCAGATTTTTTTTTTTAATATTGCCCATTTCAGATATTGAAACTCGCAGTGCCTGTGTTCAGATCCAGATGTGTGCATGGAAACTACCAACCTGTCACTGCTTTCCTTCACCAGAGAGGCTTTCTGGCTTCTAGGGGTATCAAAGATGCTTGCTTACAGGTCCCCATCATTGTGCCACATCAGCACACCCACACTTTGAAATGGGGGACCCGACACTACCAGTCCAGAGCTCTGCCCTTTAACCTCTTGCACCTTGCACCTTGGGTATTCATCAAGGTATTGGACCCAGTATTAGCCTTTTTGCACTCCCATAACATCACCATTGTGTAATATCTAGACAACTTCCTCTTGAGGGAACAGTTGACACAGACTCCACTGGGAAATGTGATATTGACCTTCAGATGCCACAATGGTTCACTTAGATCCAGAACCTCAAAATCTTTACTGGAAGTGACTCATCATTTCAGAGTATTTGGGGGTAGTCCTGCACACAGGTTAACCCAGGGTGCTTCTTCATCTGAAGAAAGTTTATTCACTCTGGTTTCAGGTTTGAGCTCTCAAGGTAAAGACCTGTTTGACTTTACACATTTTGTAGGAAAGGCCTGGGTCTGAGGGTGCTGTCTTTGAGGCAGTTCCATGGGTTCAGTTTCTCCCCAGACCTCTGCAAGGCAGCATTCTGTCTTTGTGAGACAAGTTTATCTGGTCTTTGGACAGTGTGAATTATCTATTACTAAGGTTGTTCCTCCTGGTAGGTGGCTCAAGGGTCTCACGTTGAAGCCAGGGGAGTCCCTGCTTCCCTTGTATGCAACACCATGGTGGTGGTGTACATCTATTGTTAAGGAGAAACTATAAATCCTACAGAAAAAAGAGAGGTTGCTTGGATCATGTCATGGGTGGAACTTGATGTTTCAACCTTGCAAGCCTTTTGAATTCCAGACAAGAATGGAAATCCTTGAATGCATATTGGACCCACCTGTTTGCTCCTTGCATTATACAGGGAATGGGCTGCACTGTGGGTTTAAGCACTTTCTAACTATGTACTGGTCCTATGGGAAATTACGGGTAAGTATGGTAGAATTTTCCATTATCCCTACTTCCTATCAGGAAAGGAAGTGATGGGAAATCTCTACAGCTGAGCCAAAGAATGCATCAAAACTGTTATTTTTAAAATAGGGATGAATTAGAAGCTCTATCAAGTTATAATTACTGTCTTTCTTAATATCCCATCCTGTTTTTCAAGTGCCTTGAAATCTCACTAACAGGGTCTCAGACAGCAATAAAAACGTAACAGTAGTATTTATTCTTCAAAAGTAACAAGGTTTTGTGAATCAGTCTGAAATATTGCTTATGGTCACAAACCCTTAAACCCCTATATTGACCCTAAACCTTGATATTCAATGTTCTTTTCTGTTTGAGGCCCTAGAGAGGTTTGGAATCAAATGTCTTTTTAATAGAAATTAAAGTTTGTTCCTTGTGGTAATATTTATGCAAAATCTTAATTCAGGAAATATTTTAACAATATGTTATCTTTACATAGTCCTTTACAATCTACCAGCATTGGCAGATGAAAAATAAAAGAGTTTAGCAAACTATGTAGCAAACTATGTAGTACTTGTTAAAATAAACATGCTATGCTTCCGTCACAAATTCATGTTATCCTAAAAACATTAATGAATGACTGAAACAACATTGTGCTCATAATAATGAGAATGAATATGAAAATAACAAATTGTCACGATCCCATAAATAACTGTCTATTGCAATTATAATTAAACCCTCTCCTGATTTTCTATCAAGACATTCAAACTGCTAAACTTCACTGCCAGATATTGGCAAAGAGATGCAATGATTTCATTGTAGATACAAAATAGCAACAAGGGCAATAAAGAATGAATAAATCTGGTTGCAGAATCATTAATCTTAATACTTACCAGTGAGAACAACAAGGACCTCTCTCAGAAGGGATTTTAAAAGCATAAATCAACATACACTATTTGCTGAATGTAGACCGGGTTGCACCATAGTTTCATTTCCAGGCAAACATGTGCTTCAAATAATTCCACAATTTATAGATCACTGCTTTTATTTATAGGGATCTGCGCTGTTTCTGCTTTTGGAATTTCCATTTAGTCACTGTAGTGACATGAAATTATAAGGATCCTGTAGGAGCAGAATTAATATATGATGGAGAAACAAGGAGGATCATTTTAATGTATAAAAAAATACCTATGCATAAGGTTCGCGGGAGAGAGAGCTATATGTTAGTAGGAGGTCAGAAACAAAGAGGACTAATCTAAAGAATAAAGTTATTTGCCCCAAACTACACAACTACAGTTGGTCTGTGATACTCTACCTGCAACCATTAACACCAGGGGAGTTTGATTATTTGTGAATTGTAAAGACTTTTCTTAGGTATTTGCCTAAAGAAGAAGTACCTACACTCCTTATTAACCCCCAAAAATGCACCAACACCCCCACCCCACCCCCAGCTCAAACACACACACACACACATACAGGCCAACCAACAAGACACAGTTTGGCCTGGTCTACATACAGAATAAATGGATCAAGAGTAAGCACACTCAAAACTAACAAGACAGTAGAATTCAGCCAGCTTGTTGAAGTATACCTGTCATGTGAGACATATGTTGGCTGGCAATGTTGGCCCCTTCTGAAAATGCCAGTTACCTGGCTGTGCCAGCTCAGGAACAAGCATGATGCAAAGAAAATTAATGTTGCCTATCTCTGTACTTGGTTTAGGTCAGTGACTTAGAAGGTACTAAAGCCAGTTGCATAGCAGCTGATTGACTAGCATTTTTTGAAAGAGAGGGCAGCAGTGGCAGCTTACTCATTTGCTTTATGACAAGTTCAAAGGTCACGCACCAGCAAATCCCAGTCCCTTCCCTCCAATATTGTAGATCTGTCCCGATCACAACATACCCCATTCAGTGCGAGGGTGTTGCAATTTTATCTAGGAATATAGAGAGAACACTATAAGCCAGATGACACCATTGATTAGTGTAAAGCTGTACAATGTCATGTCACAGTTCTGGCCAGAAAAGGAAAGATCTTCTTATTGGGTTCCCAGAGTCAATCTGACTGATTCTTGTCTTAACCAACTTTATTATCAGCAATGTCTGTTGGATCAGGCCACTAGGACATGACATTTTTAGCACTGAAAAGTCATACTTGTATGGTTAAAAATTAGATAAGGCTGCAAATTTATAATCTGAATAAGAGTGCCGAAATATATGACTTCATGGTTGCATACTTGGTTAGAACAGTAATAATTGTTGGAAGATATCTGTAGGTAAGGTTATCACAAACTTACTATAAGGTAAAGAAAACATATACAAGATACAGTATACTACAGTTAACAAGTCCAAGAAGCATATTGTATAAAATAATATGGCACTGTAGCTGGAAAAAGAGCATTCAGCATATTAAAAAAAACCCAAACACATTCGAATAGTTGCAATACAAATGAAATGTATAGCGTCATCCATATTTACCATGTTCTCTTTTTTTTCTTGCTTTGCATTAAGTATACTTAATAGTGCTCTGGTGTATTAGTTTGTTAAGACCTACAGGTTGGAAATCACTGCTTCATATAGGCATGTAGATAGTGCTCATTGAGCCAGCCAAGATTTCTTTATAGAAAGCTTAAGCCCAGTAGTAAGAAGATCAGAAGCTTGCATTGAACCTCTCAGTGATCCCAAGTAATATATCGGTTTTCCAAATGGTGGCCTTATTTCCATGTTTGCAGATTCTGAGAAATGTTATAGATTAAATGATACCAACAACCTGGTTAACGTGACCTTGTACCAAATTGAGCATGACCTCTATACTGTCAAATGAAACTGTCTAGTTATATGAAATAGGTTATCTCAACAATGCATTAATCTGACCATTAATGCATTGCTGCTGGTGGGAAAAAACACTGAAACAAATGTACTCTAAGCAATGCAAACTTGTCTAAGCATGTTGGACAATAAAAACTCTGTACAGTTTTCTTTTGATGGAGAAGGGCTAGGCCTGTACAGTATTGACAAAAGAGAGTTAATCTGAAAGTTGGGAAACAGAGGATGTACATGTGAGGTGCAAATGGGATGAAGGTATGATTATATCTTCAAGAACTCAATTCACTTCTGACTAAGGTACCATGTAACAGGTACGGTAGCTGCACAGTTTACTCTACTAAAGTTACCTTGGAAGTATTTCATGACTGAAGAGTTTCTAATCACAGTGTAAACATCTACCTAACATCAGCCGGGAGTTTGGGTGGGCAAACTGGCCAAATATGGTCAGTTTGTTCACTCGCTCATTGAACTGCAAACAGGCTATGCTCGGGTTATCCCTAATGCTAACTAGAAAGATCATTTCATCTTAGGGCTGGAATGTTGGTGCTGTAAGATCCTATAACAGGGACTGCAAGGATTTGACACAAGAAACAGTTATTATCCATAAAGTAAGTATGCATTTTTAGGAAGTGTTAGTTGTTAGTTAAATTATAGGTTAAGAGTTAAGATAAAAAGGAGGATAAAGGTCATCAGTGGCAGCTTACATTTTTCTCTCAGTACAGTTTACGTATACCAGTAGAGGATAGATTAAAGAGAACCTGAACTGTGGAGGCCTCCCCAAAATAGGCAAGCAGGGGCCAAAGGACTAGCCACCTTCAAGAGGAAATAAAGGGAAATATCTCTGGATAGCAGTAAAACTAGATAGGGGTTCTAACCATTCCTCACTCTATCTAAAATTATAAAAACGTTTTGACTGGTTATAGACTTTAAGAAGTGGTTACGTTTTAAGGGTTTATTTTAAGGTATTAGGTGTTTGAGGCTGGGTTACGAAAGTATTAGGTGTCAACTTCACTTATTCATAATTGTTCAGGTGCCAAAATTTACATGCTGAAAACAACTTTTCTGGGCTCACAGCACCAAATTCCAATGTACTCTAACAATAGTGTACATGCGATTCAGTAACACACTAGGAGTAGGTGGCTTGAAGGAGACACAAATGACACTGAACATGTGGACTGCTCTTTATTAGCTATGCAGTTGTTTTACAGTAACAAAAACAGGTGGATGGAACACTAACTGACTAACTGTTCTATGGCCTTGTAATATAGCTGGCACCTAGTCTTTGCTTATAGTGGCTTAAATGTCATATGCAAAAAAGAAAAAACCCTTTTCCCCACAACAATTCCCTGCACCACTGAGATTGTTATAATAAATATACTTTATTATGATCACAAAAACACATGTCTGAAGGAGAACATATCAAAACATGACAATTAAAAACATATAAAACCAAACACCATGTGGAAACGAAGATCAGTCAAGAAATAGATATGCATAATCAGCTGCTGGGAAATTTCAGCAAGAGTCCCAGGCTGAACATACCCGCTTTACAATATGTATAATATACCCCAGCACCATAGATGGCACAAAATAATAATATTGGTAGGAGCGTATCTTACACTCCTACACTGCCTTTCCCAGCCTGTGCATCAGTTGTCAGGTTCTGGCAGCAACACCTCCTCCAATCTCATAGGCCAGTGGTGACATTCACCTTGGGTTGTATCCTTGTAGATAGGCAATAGATCAGCTCTGCCTGTTTAGCCTACTCTGCCCTGATTGACTGTGGCGCCTTAGACACTCTGCTTAAATATTAGCCCAATACTGGCTTTGCACTTTGTTACTCTGACATTCAAATCTGACACTAGCTAGCCTGTCTCTGGATTACCCTATTCTCTGCCCTGACCTTTGCCTATCTCTGAATTATGTTACTGTCTGTCGTCTTTCTCTTAAGATTGCTCTACTGACTACTCACCTGCTGAAGCACCAGTTTTCACCTGTCATTGTGGACACCTCATACTCCTGAGTACCACAGATATGCTCCTCTTTTGTTAAATCTTTGCTCAGCCTGTTGTGCTACCTGATCAGCCAGTGAGGTACACTAGCCAACAATAATCCCTGGCTTCTGGTACGGGAGAGTCCATTACAAAACCTGTATCTAAATTAAGACCTGTGTTCAGGACAAGCTGGTGCCACCCCAAGTAGTTATACAATTATGTTATGGCAGCATGGCTGATATAGATAATGTGAATGTGCATTACAGCCCTGGCCACCTCAGTAGGAGAGGTGGAGAGAGCAGGTGTGACTTAGGGCTTGAAAGCATGACTGTGTGATGAGCTATACTATGCCCAGCAAGCCCAATTGCACAGTGGACAGAAGTGAGGTGGCATGCTGGTGCAGATGTGGGATGCATTGCAAATACTGAAGACAAGAAAAGGGGAAAAGAACTAAGGCTAGAAGGCACCACCCCCTCCTAAAACCCAGATGTACATGCAATGCCAAAGTGTGTAGATATAGAAACATATTAAAGTCAAAGTGATATCAACAACAAACATATTAACAACAAACAGCATCTATTCTCAGCGGCAGACTCTGCAGAGATTGAAATTATCAACCTGAGAACACTAATATAGAAACAATGAATAAAGAAACTACAGATATGCATGTCTGATGCTGAAGAATATATGCTACACATGATACAAAGTAACAGAAGATGCAAGCAATTATTAAGTGGTTATTCCCAGCGGCACACTCTGGTTAGAGAAGAACTGCAAATAAGGATTTTAAAAGACTATAACCAAAAAGTGTTTCTGTCATGAAGAAAGAAGCACAGATTGACCTAATTGTAATTATTATTGTATAGATGAGTGGCGAAATATGTAAAGATTACTGTGTAAAATGATATACCGTGCAAATACATGTTCAAAGATCGTGTGCAGATGTTCACATAAGAAAATGTACAATGTACAAAGATTCAACAATAGGTCAAAAAGAGATAATAAGAATATACTGTATATCACGCTTTTGGTAAATTATAAGTTTTAGTTATATATAATCCCAAAAGTTCAATGCCATATTGTCCAGTCCCATGCACCTGTGTGCAGCATCCATTACTCTAAGGCCACATCATGGCTATAATAAACTTTAATCCGCAATGTGATAATCTTCTTGGTTCCAAACCGACAAGAATAATTTGAAGCTGTGCCAAAAGACAACAGGATTTCATCAAATAGGATTCTTTATATACAGTCTGCCACCAAGAATGGTCACTTAATAATTGTCTTTGTCTTTTGTTATGTAGCCTGCCTTGCGGCCCCTTTAAGCTACCCTGCGGAATATTCTTCCTTATTGTTGCTTATCACTCGTTCTATGTGATTGGTGGACAGTTCGAGAGGAAAATGTGTCCTCAGTAGAGGAGGAGCAGGGGACATTTTGGGGGAGACCAAGACTGGCGGAGTAATTGCAATTGGCTACATTGGCAGCTGGACTGTGATCCAACCCTTGGCAACAGTGAGGGCCGGATTTCTTGTGGCTGCAGCTTGGGACTTTGTGAGGAAACTGTGTGCAGAGCCAGTGGGGAAGTGAGTCATTTGAGGGCCATCTGACAGTAAGGCTGGACTGCTGGGCACTGTTGCTGGGAGTTGGCCACAGAGAGAGGAGCCTGCTCAGCAGTTGTACCAAGAGGGACATTCTGACTGGACTGGCCATTAGTCATTGCAGGGTTTTTGTGCAGTACTGATGATGCATTTTTGTGAGTAAACTGATGTAGAGCACATACCTAAAACTGTGTTACTGTGTTATTGTGAGGAAAACTGTTGTGCAGCACCCACGACAGACTGTTTTTGAAACTGCTGAACAGTGCCCACCTGAGACTGTGTTGTTATGAGGGGAGCTGTGGAGCTGTGCTGGCCAGAGACTGATCTGTTACAGGTGAAGTGCAGAGATGCAAGAAGACTCTGAGAAAGAGAGGGTGTGTGGCTGAATGCTGTCCAGAGACTGACTGCAGGTATATTCCGTAATATAGAAACAGGGGGTAGAGCTACAAGAAGAGGATTCTGTTAGGGTGACACCTCCTGGTGGGTGACACGGGCTTACCTGAGGGGTGGAGTCTAAGTACCAGCCGGCGTTCACCAGAGCTCCTGATGGTGGAGATGGGTTGGCTGCTTGCTGGTACCAGGTCATGGTACCAGGTTGCCCTGCCAAGGGATGGACAAGAACACAAGGGCTTCAATGAGGAGACAGTAGTCATATCCAGGCAGAGTTCAAGGCAGGCAGCTAGCAGAGGTTGGTCAGACAGTCCAAGGTTGGCAACGAGCAATCACAGGATAAACAAAGGAAACAAGAGCAAAGTCGGGTCCAGGCAGAATATCAGGATGAGCAGCAAACAAAGAAGGGTCAGATGGTCCGGGTCAGCAACGAGAAAACAGCAGAAGTATTGAGATCTTTTACAAGCAGGAAGCTGGCAAAAAGACACAGCGCCAGCTCCTTGCAGAGCTAGTGCTTAAACATCTCTCAAAATCAAAGGTGACACACCCAGTCTCACCTCAGGGTACACTGGATGTCCTGGACTGGAATATTTGGCTATTATTAGCCATACTTGCCTGGGTTCTGTGAGATTCATTAGAGGTAGTAGCGGATCTTCCAAAAATCCTGGCTGGGATTCTCAGAGGAGAACGGTAAACCCTGACCGGTACTCTTAGTTTACCATAATAGATTCCTATGGAGGGGAAGGGCTGAGAGGGAGGCCCAAGGTCTGGAGGGCTACCATTCACCTGATCTCAGCCAAGAGTGGTGACCCACCATTCTTTTTTGGTTTCATCCTGAACACCAGAGTGGTGAGAAACTTGTTGGCCACCCCAGTGTGTACACTTGGCCATAGTTGCTGTCGTTACTGCCTGCAGTGGGATTCTGGTGTCAGGGATAGTGGTATCCCTTTCCCATTGGATCACAAATCTTTCAGGCTTGAGAGAAATCCAGCTGGAATCTAAGGGCCCCAGTTCCAGCAGACTTCATAGCCCATAGGCCAGTGGTCAGTCAGTTGCTGTATTTACTAGCAGATCTGTACTCATTGTATATATACCCATTCAAGTTAAGGACAGGGTGACAGCGGCCATATCTGTGAGAGGCAGTCTGCATGTAATCATATGTCATAGAGAGGAAGGAAGGAAGGAAGGACGGTGTCAGCACCAATTCATAGATGATGTAAGGATCCACAGCCGAGTGATACACAAATAAGTTACATTTTTGTTAATAGTTAAGGTACTTGAATGCATGTTTAAGGTTTAATTCCATAGTTTAATGTCACTTTAAGTGTATCCACATATGATATGGAGCCTAGAGCTACACTTGCTGACTGAAGATAGAACTTATTTACACAGCTAGTTCCTTTGGATGCTGTCTGAGGGGCCCAAGATATATTTGTTTTCCAGACACTCCTTTTCCATGGCCAGCATACTATTTAATTTCCAGGCAGACCCTCCTGGCACTCAATGATATTTCATGCAGAGTCCATGTACCAGCATCTACCAAAGACTGTTTCCCACATACCTGAGAATTGGCCCAGTGAGCCAAAAGCCATATACCTGCAAAGGGGACAGGTTGCCTTTACAAATAAAATGTATCACCTTGTTTTGTTCCCACAGTATTTTCTTTAATATTTTGGGTTACCTTTTTTTAATGAATGTAGAATCAAGATCAAACACATATTCCTCAATATAAGGCCATTATAGCTGTAATCTTTTTAAGTGAAAGCCACTGTCAATTACATAACAATGACAGCATACATATTCTGTGCACACATTTTGATTTTGTGGCAAACACATAAACTGACCATAATCCTTCAGCATTGTCTGTATTAAATGCAGTACTCAATATAGAAGAACCATGGCTATTTTAAATGATGTCAGTAAGCACTTACTGCACAAAATGGCAGAAAATATGTATTTAAACACCAGTAATTTCCTCATAATAAGCCAAACAGACAAAGAAACCAAAGACCATTGCAGGTCCTCTCCCCAGGGTGTGGTACTCTGAGCAGCTTTACACTAAAACTTTTATAAATGTTTTCAAATCCGGTGATCCAATATGCAATCCAACTAAAGGCTTTGTATTTCCTCAGCTACAACTGAAGTCATTAACTGTTCACTGTCTATTACATTATAAGACTGCTGATATGAGGTGTATAAAACAGGCAAACCAGGCTTTTTTGGAATCCATTGATGGCAGTAAACTATACGCACATATTGACACAATGAACAGCTTGTTCCACAAGGTTACTTTGCAGATTAACTCTCAGTTCACCTGGAGGAAAACATTTGTCTATTTAGGCACAATGAGTGCTAGTCCGTAATTACAAATAAGTGTTCAGACAGCTCCAGAGGCAAGTAACCGGAGAAGCCAAGGTCCGTTTCAAAACAATTAGCGTTTCTATAGACTGCGTAATGAGTCAAACAATTAGCAACTAAACAAATAAGCAAAACACATGTACCAAGTGCTGTAACACTATCTTACGCTAAACATTACCTAATGCATGGGTCTGCATTTACAGCTGCCTATCTCAGCAAACTTTCTTATAGGATGCATAGATGTTGCCTCAAGTAGCCAACACTTACTGTAATAAGCATTTTGTTCACTGCAAAACTGTGCTCTTCTGTTTTTACTGAACCATGCAAATAGGATAACCGCTAATATCTGAAAGGAAATGGAGTATAATTTCTTAAAGGCCAGCACCATGTTCAATTATAACCCCACAAATGTTAGATCAAGTAAAGGCTAGTAGGGCATGCCTTTTACAACCTTCTCCATGGTACACATCATTTTATGCCCTTATACAAAATTTTGGATTGATCGATTTCTGGGGCCAGTAACCAGCACCTCAATAGCAATGGGTGTTGGAGATTTCTCTACAAATTTAAATGCTAAATTTCCTACTTGAAATTCAGGTGCATTGTTCATTGTTATGCTGCCACCCATTGGTCTTTGTATTAATTTGGTTTATGTTCTGAAACTCCTCCCCCTTATATGTTGCAATTTCTTTCTTCTTTATTGCAAATTCCTGTTTTTTGTTTTGCAAGACACACATTGAAGTAAGGAAGGTAATATTCCTTTTGACTTTCAAATACTACCATCTACTATCATCATTATTATTGCTATACATGATTTATATAGCAACAGTTTTCACAGCACTTTACAATATAAAGGGAGAGAATACAGGGCCCTGCTTGTCATGAGAGTTTAGAATCTAAAAAGGCAGGGACAAGAGAAACAAATGGTAACAAAGTAGGGGCATAGAATTACTGCATGAGGATAAGTTGATGGAGAAATTCAAAGTTTTTCGGTAGAGGTGGGATAGGCTTCTCTGAAGAAATTAGTTTTCTGGGGTCATCTAAAGGCGAACATAGCAGGAGATAGCAGCACAGATTTAGGTAGAGAGCTTCAGAGGATAGGACAGGCTCTGAAGAAGTCTTAGATGCAAGCCTGGGAAGAGGAGATGAGGAGGCGACGATGACATATTGTATTTGATGAACCTTCTGCATGCAATAAATAATATTCATGGATGTAAAGTGTTTGCTTAGTCCACCTACTGTATGTCATGAAGATTCATTTTAGAATGTGTGCAGTTCCACCGCCTACTAATAGTAAGTAGCCCACTGTGAAAATATTATAACCAAGGATCAGTGAAACACATAGCATCCACATAAAAGAAAAACGACAACATTTCCTGATAAAGTGGCAAACAAAAGTTAATTCCAAACTTAATATCGAATAAAATGTATAAATCCATGCAGGATCCTTGTCATAAAAGTGACAATTTCATATCCACATTGTGTTCTTATAGATATATATCCAAATTCATATGCTCATTTTGTGCACCACTTCACATAACTTGGACATGGATTTATACATTTTCTTTGATATTTAAACTGAACTTTTTGATAAGCAAACATTGTCTGAATGCAAGAGTCATGTGTATTCTTACTGGAATCTTGGTGTACTTTGTGTATTTATGGCAGATGAATCCAGTTGAAAACATTTCCTTTTTGCAGGAACTTCCTGCAAAGACCAGTCACTGCTGCTCTCTCTTTGTGCAGGGTGACTGGTCTTGTATCTGTCCCTTCCTGTAGTTTTCTGTAGTTTTCTGCAGGCATTCTGTAGTGGGTGGACCTACTAGATCCCACTTTCAGCTTTGCTCTCTGCGCAAGTTATGTGCAGCTCAATGATGATGTCACGGCAACTTCTACCAAGTAATATCTTGGTTTATAAAGGCAATTAGTGCACACAAAGTGGATTTATATCCTTTATAGCTATTAGAGAATATATTTAGATCAAAGTTTTTATGCCCTGAGTTCATCTTTAAGTTCGCACTAAACGTTTGTCACTTTATCAGGAATCATAGTTGTTTTACTTTAATGTAGATGTTATGTATTGCACTAATTTTTGCATATAATATTTTAGTCACATAGGAGATCTGAGATAGTTCAGAGTAGGGTCACAGGCTAGTTATTACTAGAAGGGGGAGTGTTGCACATATTTATATAATTGTAATTTGCTGGAATAGTCAACACACACTTGGTGCTGGCAGCTAAGCTATTAAGTGAAAGGCATAGGAGCGGGGATGGTTTTCACTAAAGGAGAAAATATTTATTGTAGGGATACCCTTTTTTCCAGACTGAGTATGAGTACCGATACTTTTTCTCAAGTATTCGCCGATACCAATTGCTGATACCTTTTTATAGTTTTTCTAAAACAATACAGACTAATGATTTTAGGACAGCAGTGGAGCGCTAGGGCCCAGTCGCATATACGACCTCTGCGACCCTGGTAGTTCTGCCATTGACTCCAAGATGTAGAGGGACATACAAATCCAAGCAATACATTATACACCAATGCACAATACCACTAGCTAGAGAAGACTACAAATCCAAGCAATAAATTATACAACAATGCACCACCAACTAGAGAGGACTACAAATCACAGCAACATATTATACAGCAATGCAGAATAATACCATCAGCTACAGAGGGCTGCAAATCCTAGCAATACAGTGTATAGCAATGCAGAATAATATGAAGCTATATACTCTGTGTTGCTCACCAGGGTTGAGCAGGCTCTCAGGAGGCTGTGTAGGGTCTGACCAGGGCTATGCAAGTGTGACCAGGGCTATGCAGGGTCTAACCAGGGCTGTATACGGGCTCTCACCAGGGCAGTGTGTGGCGTCTCATCAGGCCAGTGCATGGCATCTCACCAGGGCTGTGCGATCTCACCAGAGCTTTGCGGAGCATCTCTCCAGGGCTGTGCGGTTTCACCAGGGCTGTGTGCTGCACCTTACCATGGTTGTGCGTTCTCAATAGGGCTGTGTGTGGCATCTCACCAGGGCTGTGCGCAGTCTCACCAGGGCTGTGTCCGGTGTCTCAGGAGGCTGTGCGGGGGTCCTACCTGGGCTGTGCGGTCTTACAAGGGCTGTGTGTGTGGCGTCTCACCAATCCTGTGCAGCCTCATCAGGGCTGTGTGTGGTATCTCACCAGGGCTGTGTGGTCTCCCCAGGACTGTGCGGTCCCACCGGGGCTGTGTGTGGTCTCACCAGGGCTGTGTCTGACGTCTCAGGAGGCTGTGCAGGGTCTCTCGGGAGGTGGGAGAGAGGAGGAGAAGTGCAGCTGGCACTGTAAACAGCCACCTTAAGGTCCCCACAAGGCTGCTGCAAATCCCAAGCTTATATTAGCCGAATGTATTTAAAAATTTAAATCGTCGTTATCTGCGCTTAGTATCAGGGTATCTGTATCGGTACATCCCTAATTTATCATATGTCTGATGAAGATTGTTTGCAATAATTGGCTCTGCCCTTTTTAGGCCAGGCATAGCTATCTCAGTCAGCTATAACATATATCTGTATAAATTGGCCATGTTTGCATGCATGTGAGATAGGGACCTTAGATTGTAAGCTCCTAAAGGGCAGGGACTGATGTGAATGTGCAAGTATGTAAAGTGCTGTGCTATTTGTCGGCACCTGTAATAAATAAATAAATAAGTCATAAGTCACTTATAGCATAAGTCACTATAACAGGTGTCAGAATAATAAGAGATAAGAGAGTGGTCAACATAATTTTCTATGTGACTGACACCAATGTTGGAGAGAATTGTTGCAAGAATTTGAAATGGAGAAACCAAATATCAGGGTTATATTTGTAAGGGTGACTTAGTAACAGGGCCGTTCATATCATGAGGCTGCCTGAGGCAGTTGCCTCAGGTGGCATCTAACATCTAATTGGGGGTGGCCAGGTGGGGGGGGGTTAGCAGGAGACTGGCCATGGTGTCCCAGGTTGCTAAGTGCTCTTAGCAACCTGTGATGCTCTGCTTGGCGTCCTGCCCAGCTCACTGACGTCGCCTGTTCCCTAGAGATGAGCGGAACGCTCTGGTTTGCATCCTGCAAAGCACCTGGCATAGGTGCATAGTAGGACATTAGCAAATGTACTCCTTTGACCCAAAAAGAGAACTAAAGTCAAAAAAGGGTTGGCTTTAGTTCTCTTTTACTTGGGTTTTAAAAATCTACATGGAGTTTGGCTTTAAAGTGACACTAAATTCAGTAGTTAAACCTTAAAAATGCATTCAGATACCTGAACTATTAACAAAAATGTATCTTATTTGTACATCATTCAGCTTTAGATTGTCAAATGATCTCTGAATTGGTGCTGACACTGTCCTTCCTTCTAGAGGGTGGCTACTTTTGTTCGCCATGGTCCTTGTATAAAGCAGCCACCGTGGCAGCCAGCTTTTCCACACTTGCTCCCGTGATAGACTACAATCTTACTTCTCGTTTGCTAATTTGTATATAGTCTATCACAGGAGCAAGTTTGAAGCGGTGGCTACTTTACAATACACACAGGGACCATGGGGAACAAAAGTAGGACAGTGTCAGTATGAATTCAAAATTTATTGGAGGATCTACAGCCAAATTATGCACACATAAGACACAGTATTGTTAATAATTAAGCTACTTGAATGCATTTTTAACATTTAACTCCTGAGTTTAGTGTCACTTTAAGTAGTATAATGTTTCCAGGCACAAAATAGGACCTGTGCTTTTATATTTCACCATACCTTTGAAGCCCCTGCTACTCCTACACTATTGCTCTGCTACCAGAGGATATCGTACTAAGGTCAGCAATGTGGATACTCTTTTTCGCTGCAGCTGTGATTCAGTAACAGAATGTCACTTGTAGAACAAGCATCAAGTAACTGAGGAACATTTGAAGAAAATAATGAAGGGTTGGGGAGGGGAAACACCAGAAGCACTATCCCAGCTAGAATCAGGGCAATGGCTCTTTCAACCCCAGCAGAACATATCAAGAGCTTAACAAAGTGCTAAGAATTTCACCATTTCATTTTCCATAGGAGAGGCATTACTGTCTTGCTCAGTTTACATGGCTAATCCCTAAAACGCGTGCAGGAAAACAAGTTGCCAGTCATGCAGAAAATTACTCAAATACCCTAGCAGCACCAGATTTTTTGTAACCCTGGCTTTATATCAATATTTATCTACAGCAATCTTATTCTGTAACATTTGAGATATATATTTCAGTATATTTAATTTTTAATTGTTTTAAAAGCTGGTAACAGTTCCATTTTGGTCTATTCTGAGTGTGTTTAGAGTTAAAGTGACAAAAATGATCTATCATTCACTGGTTTTATACTTCAAAGTATTAAGCAACACATGCACTCTCTCTAATGGCTAAAAACTAAATCACCTGTCAGTCAATACACACTGTTCTTTCATTTTGTAAAAATCATTGTTTTAAAGCCTGTTTCCAATTACGAGAGAGCGTCCCGGTGGTACGGCAGTGCTGTGTGATGGATGATTCAGATATTCTATATTATTCCGAGGAATGCTTTATACCATAAGAGCTCTTAAGATTAAACATCTTGTTAAAATACACACAGACTTGTGGAAAAACAAATTAGGATCATATTCTTACAAATCATGAAATGCCATGAATTGTTCTTTATAATTGCTCTCATTGCTGCTAGATGGTTTGGAGATGCTTCTGTTCTCAAATTAATTCATAGCTACTTTGTTTTGCTACATTGATAAAGCACAGTAAAAGCCTTTGCACACAGTGCTTGCTATGCAATTTTAAAACACTAGTTGCACAGGTTGCTTATGATGACAACACAGTTCCTAATGTTTAACAGAATTACTATAGAAATAAGCATTACTAGTGATTATTATTTCCATTTATATAGCATTGATAATTCACACAGCACTTTACATAGTGCACATTCACATCAGTCCCTGCCTTCAAGGAGCTTACAGTCTAAGGTCCCTATCTCACATGTATACTGTACATACAAGACCAATTTTGACAGGACCCATTAACCTACTAGCATATCTTTTCGAGTGGGGGAGGAAACCAGAGTACTTGGAGGAAACCCACGCAAGCACAGGGAGAACATGAAAACTCCTTGCAGATATTGTCCTGACCGGGATTTAAATCAGGGACCCCTCAGCCACTGCAAAGATAATAATTAGTTAGTGTAAAGGTGCCCATACACCTTACGATTATCGGACGAAACTTTTCGTCCGATGATCGAACCGTCGTACAATTTTCGTAGGACGGCCCCATCCTGCCCCGATTATCGCAAGGTTCAATCAGCGGTAGTTAGAAAAAAACACCTGGACGACTTGCGGTAATTGACCGCAATTATTTTCGTTTGCGCATGCGTAGTGTTAATCGTACGACTTTTGACGGACGGAAACGCCACCAACCATGCGAACATCGTACGATCAACCAAAGTTTTCAAACATGCTTGACCGTCAAAAGTCGTACGATTGTACAGTACTATCGGTCGGGCACTCTATTCACACGTTACGATTGTCGTACGAAAAGTCGATCGCATACGATTATCGTACGATAATCGTAAGGTGTATGGGCACCTTAAGAGCTGAAGCAACAGGTAGCCCTGTATAATGGTCATGGGAGTTTGCAGTACAATGGAAAAGTCCCCTCTTCCCCAGTGAAAATGAAAAAATATTACATTATTGTATCAAAGAAAACTCAGCACATGCCCAGAGGCACAGTTGAGGAAGCCTCGTGTCTTTTGATCATCATGCAGAGCTTTTCTATGGATTTTGACAATTCATGACCTATAAGATTATAAACAGCCACATTAGACTATTTACACTTGAATTTGCAGTTTTTTTATGCCATGTATGGGCATAGGTAATTCTCTGTCCAGGAAAAATATGCTTGTATTTCTAGTCTTGTGATGACTACATCTTCCTTAATATTTAGTCATGTCTAATTTATCTCTGCTCCACAAGAAACATCTTTGTAGCTGCAGATCAGATAAACTCATGTGAGCCTGAACCCGAGACAGATTTGACACCAGTCTTTCAGTGGATAGTTATCTTTGTGGCTAGTCTACACATTGGTTCTATTTGCCTGTTTGAATAAAGAGAAAGAGTAAAGAGAGCTGTGTAAGCTCCGTGTCTCTCTGGTCAGAACTCAGACAGTGCTAGGGACTCTCTCCATTCCCCTGATCAGGCACCCTGCACTGCGTTGTGAGACAAAGGTGAGAACTAGACATGTGTGATTTATTTCGTTCCGAATCAAAATTCGGATGAAATTTCGGAAATTCGTAGATTCGTAGCGTCCAAATTTCCGAAATATAACATATCCGAAATCATCCGAAAGCATCTGAATCCGAAATTTCAAACGCCGGCTCTATAGATTGAGGACTGAGTGATCACAAACCACTCATGGTCTTCTCCTTTGGGGGGATCAGTGACTGTCAGTCACTGCTCCCTGCAGGGATTACCCCCTCCCTTCTCGGTTCCTCCAGTGCTCATTGGAGGGACAGACATGGAAAGGTGTGGGCACAGCAGAGCCAGCTGTCAATATTGTCTGGATCTTTCCCGGGTACAGCGTGGCTCTGAGCTGTCAGTAAATAGCAGGCAGTAGCCCTATATATGCTGACTTTCACTCACTAGTAAATCTACTCCTTTGACCCAAAAGAGGGCTAAAGTTAAAAAAATGGTGCAAAAACATGCAGACTCTTCCACCAAAAAGCATCTACTTAATCCTAGCAATTTTTTATTTTGTGTACTCTCAGCACAGTCCCAGCATATATAATATGTCAAGAGTGGCTCTTAATTATGGAACAATGTATGTCCAGCAACCATCTACAGGAATTACATCAGTGGCTGTCTAATGGAACAGCTGGAGGAAGCTTCACCCAGAAAACTAGTAAAAGATGTCAGTGCTGGAGAAAGGCACACTAGAAGATAAGTGTGACATAACTATGCATATTTGCACATTAAGGCAAGAGCCCACCAGCTAAAAGTAGCAAAAATCTGATTTAACATGGGAAAATATATCTGATGCTAGATTAACTTTACAATTTTGCATAGGAAATCTATTTATGAATGCCCTTTACAAAAACGGATACATTGGTTTTACTGCATATCCTAAAAGTGGCAGACTTTGTACCACAGAAGCCGAGACACCAGAGCCATTGTCTCTGCACATATATTTTCTCCAGTTTCTCCAGTAAGGGTCACCTGGTACCTGACCCCAACTTCAGTTTCCCTCCACTTAATGTGGTAAGTCAGACATTCCTCACTAAACCTTATTGTTTGAGCAGGTGAGAAGGTATGAGTAGGTACAGCTCTGTAAATCTAATTGTGAAAAATCACTGGCAAGCATAGTGTATTTGACAACCCTGGCAACCAAAGTGTATTTTCTCATATATTACCATAACACAGAGGGTGGCACAGTCATTATCCGGTAATGAGTAAGCCTGGTACGTCTGGTAATGAGATGCCTATGACACAATAAGAAGATATTCATATTTTTGTAGGTCAATTTCCTCCTTGGTATGACTTTGATTCTGATACCAACTATTTAAAAAATGATTTAAAGTAAAACTTGTCAGAGACATCATTTCATCACTAGAACCTACAGGCATGCCACTGGTGCCGAAAGCAACACCTAGCTTTGAATACTCTGACGCTGTGTGTAAATATGTTTATATGATATATTTCTGTTGATGAAGGAAAAAATGTGTGGCATAATAACCATAACGGGCAATTCCACATCTTTGTTTTTTGCACCTTAAGGCACAGGCTTACTCTGTCTAACCATACATAAGGCCCTGAGTCAAATAAAAGGCAAGATTACAGTGAAGGCCAATTGAAGGATGGTGGACTACTTGTGTGGCCAAGGCCACCTATAATGATTAGGCTGCCAGACTCCCTCACATACATACACTCCTGGTGCAAATTCCTAAAGTTGATCTTTTTTCAACCATGTTCCTTAAAAGCCGCAAAGGAAATAAATAATCTCTGTGTGCACCAAATGCCTTAACAAACCCAGATATTAGTTTGCAAAAGCAGCCGTAAAATCATCACTGTGCTAAGCTATGCAGAGAGCAGAGCTGTGCCTGGGACACAGCAGAGCACCCACTACAGGCTGTCTGCTGAAAACCACAGGGGGTGGTTACCAGACCAGTCACAATGTACAAGAAGAGAAAGCAGCTGTGACTGGTCTTTATTACAGCAAGCTCCTGGCAATGTAGGCAACGTTTTTCACTTTTACAGCTCTGGAAGAAATACACAAAGCACACCAAGACTCAATTAAGAATACACCTGACTCTGGTATTTAGATAATATTTACTTATCCCATAGTTCAACTTTAACAGTAACAGTAAAGTATAGTTCCATGCCCAGTGCTGTAGGACATCATACAGTCTCTTAGTTGGAACAAGCAGATGGTTCAGTCAGAGTATCTCCCTTAACCAGTTGACATCCGGGGTGTTAAACCCCCTTCCCATCCAGGCCATTTTTCAGTATTCAGCGCTGCGGTACTTTGACATTTATTCCGTCATGCAGCGCTGTACTGAAATCAATTTTATAACCTTTTTTGGGGACACATAGAGCTTTATTTTGGTGGTATTTAATCACCATACGGAGCCGCTGATCAACCGCCATACAGAGCCGCTGATCGGTTGTATGTGAAACAGCCGTTAACGGCTGTAGTAACGAGCGGGTCTTTCCTGCCCGTGCGCGCGCTAGGGGGCGCACGCGAGCAGGAAAAAAATGCCGTCTGGCGACGGCAACCCGCGGATGCGAGTCTGCCGTCCGTCCGTTTTTTCTTAACGGGCGGACGGCAAGAGGTTAAAGAAGTATGTTCAAAGAGGGAATGTAAAGGGGAAGAAATGAGCAAGTCACCATCTGACTACAGAGCTTTTATTCACTTAAAGTTCCTTCATTACAACAAAAATACAACACAGGGGGCTTCAGGCCTACTTAATTATTGGAAGGCTGGGAAAAGTTTACACAGCTCATTCACGCAGTTGTAAGAACCCCATTTACTCAATCAGTGAGTTATTGTAGGACTTCTCTTCGTACACCTATGAACCATAGGCCGTAGCATTCTGGAACCCAAGCTCTCGTCTAAGCCACCCCAAGTTGCTTCAAGATGAGTGCTTCTGCATAACAAGGGCTTTCTGCTAAACTGTACTCCTTGTCATGCTGGCAATCCATGCTTTGGCTCTCCCATCAGGTCTGACCATCAGGATCAACTGCATCTCAAAGGGTTTGTGTTATCTCAGATCCTTCCCTTGCTGCCTCTGTCAACATGTCATACACCGCCAGAAGGCAATCCAGTAGAAGTCTTCCTTGCAGCTACTTCAAAGTTGGAGCTTTGCACACTAAAGATAATTTTTTATCATGCCTGTGCACAGGTTACAATTTTTATTACATTGCAAGATTAAAACAGATATTGACAAATTCAATGAAGATCATTTAAGCTATATTAATTAGGGAACTTCTGGTGGGTAAACATGTGGACAAGTAGAGCTTGTCTGGAAGACACACTTCTCTTGGCTAAGGTGTGAAGACAGCTAAGTATAAGACTTTAGAAGGTAGTTTGAAGGTCATTTCAAACCCAACTTGACAAAAATCTGAGGCCCAGCTGACCTAGAAATGAAAAAATACTCCCCTGCTCTCTGGTACTGTACCCCAAAGAAATCTTTGTTCGTGGTTCAATGCTGCTTGTCCCCCAAATGATGTCCAAAGTCATCTAATCCACTTTTTGTGAGCCCAGACCACCATGAAATATGGATGGATAACTATACCAAATAGAAGGATAACTATACCAAAACCACCCAAGAGGTTCTGTAAAACATGACTTGTTATGGTGTTTGCTATTTATTTGTACTTTTTCTGCAGTTTTCACAGTCATTCAATGCTGCTTTTAAACGTTAAATATCCTTGAAACCATAGTTTCCATAGTTTCATAGAGCTGCCTGAAAACATATGGAGAGACTGGTTTCAATGAGGTGTTGGCATTGTGGCATTTGCATTGCCTAAATTTGGGTGAGGACAAGAGCCAGTGAACTGTGACTGCAGGCTCTTAGTTTTGTTTGGCATAGGTTAAGTTGCATAGGTTAATTTGTAAGCTAAAGGTTATTTTGATTCCACTAAAATTGATGCTGCAACTTTACTCAGCTCTAACTTGATACATTAATTACTAGGAAGTTATTACATATTATACCAATACCTGGCAGTCATTTATTATTCTCTTTTCCAAGGCGTGTTTGTGAGAGTAAGGTTATATCATTCACACACATCATTGGGTACCATTCAAGTTTAATCAGGATTTCTCCATCCTCTATTACACTCTATTACAGGCTTGGTTAGGCAGGTTCTTAGTGTTGATCTTTATCTTGGTCAAAACAACTGTTGCTGATTAAGTCTAATTACCAGTAATGAGGCCAGCATGCTTTCATTGGGCAAATACCATCAGCATGTTGAACAGTCTGTGCTGCAATGAGCACTCACAATCTGCTTGCCATTTATATCTTGTTGAAGCCAGCAAATGACTGCTTGTGTGGCCCATATGGAGTTAAAACAATTAGCAAGTCTTTGTCAATTATACAAAAAGAACCTCCAAAAATGAAAGAATTGGTTAAATACTTAAAGAGCAGTTGGGCTCATGCAGGAAGGCTATGCACAGAGCAATGAAGACGTACATACGATAGTGCATTGATCCACAATAACCAATCAGATGTCAGTTTATGTAATTAGAGTGCACGGTTCGGACAGAATTGCTGAACTTTGCTCATACTAGCTACTGGCAATTAGGGCCCATTCACACCACATCCAGATCATCTCCAGACCAGATCAGATTGTTTCCAGACCCAAAATGAATCCTAATGTATCCCTAGGTTATTTATTACCTCTGTACACACCAGCGCAGTCCAGTCCAGACCAGACCAGAAAAATACTGCATGTCTCATTTTGTCTGGTCTGGAATGCAATGGAGCACATGGAATGCACATAAAAGCCCATTTTAAGCAGGAAAAAAAGCTCTGGAAAGCGGTAAAATCGCTGTAAAAACATGGCAAAAACATGGCAAAACGCAATGCACTGTGTTCCAGATCTGGTCCGGAAAATGGTGTGAACCTGGCTTAAACCAGGTGATGCAGATAAGGAATACAGCCCACGCCTTATCTTTGCAAGTTTCAAATCAAACAAAACAAATTAAGCTGATTGGTGAAAGGAACAACACACATACCAAGACACTCTTACGGTAACTGGAAAATGCACTGCTAAAAAAAAAACAGTGCTCCACAGGCTGCACAACAGGGATTCTAAAGGGCTTATAGCAACACCAAGGTCCCATGTAGAATGAATACTCATAATAACCAATATTCTCTGCCACTATGAACTTAGGAAGCTTCAGTATATAATGTTTTTAATAAATGTGAATGACTGCTAGAACTATAAAGACTCCTTAACATTAGTGTTTGTTCCTGGGAAATTGCACTTAACCCCTTCATGACTGAGGCCCTTTTTTCATTTTTTGCACCCATGTTATATTCCACATTTTAGGCCTGAAAATGACTTAAAACCCCCCAACATTATATATTTTCTGAATGCCAAGACCCTATAGAATAAAATGGTGGTAGTTGCAAATTTTTATGTTGCGCAATATTAGCGCAACTCCTTATTAAACCCCAACATTTAGTGCAACATTTAATTTAATGCCCCAAAACACAACAAAATACCAATGTTTTAAATGACATATAAAAGATGAGGTTACAACGAGTAAAACGATACCCAACATGCATAGGTTACAAATTGCGTGCGTCCGTGAAACGGCGAAAAACTGCAGTACCCCAAAAAGCCAATAGAAGACGCTTTAAAAGCCCCCACAGGTCATCAATTTAGAGATACCCCAAAATACTGGCCCTAGAATTATTGCTCTCACTCCAGCGTGCGCGGCGATACCCAACATGTGTAGCGCGTTCATCGTTTTCATACGTAGGCGCACCCAACGCGTGTTTCCGTGGCGACGCGTGTGCTCGCGGGGGTGGGGGACTTTAAAACATTTTTTTATTATTATTGGATTGATTTTATTTAATTTTAATTGAAAAAGCTTTTTTTTTTTTTTTAAACAACTCCGGGCATAAATGTTATTAACCCTGCTCGTTTTTGCCTAGGGTTATAACAAAAAGTTATACTCACCTGATCCTTGGAACCAGCTGACATTTAAGCTAGCCTATACATTTTCTATAGATTTTTTTTCTATAAGCCTATGGTCAGATGGAAAAAGTGCAACAGATTCCTCCATCTACGCTAAACTGTGTGGATGGAGGAATCTCCCCCTGGGCCAAGCTTCCCGATCTTGCTAGTCGGCCTTGCTAGCTGTCAAAATACCTGAACAATCTGATTGGATGCAGGCATTGTTCAGGTACTATGCAGCCTTCTAGAGTCATACAGTGCTCTTATTAACCAGACCTGAGCAGGAACTAACACGAGAATACCAAAGGAAAATTAATCGATGAATATGACAGAAGGAAAGAAAATATGCATAATGAAGAAAATGAGAAAGCCCTTAAGGTGCATGAGAGTGCAAAAGAAAAACAAAGAAAGCTGTAAAAAGACTGGTCACCTGAAAAACAACTGTTTGATCTGCAAAGCGGCACAGCAAAAGTGAGAGGCACCTACAAGAGAAAGTGCTAAGTGAGCCACAAAGTCAACTGCAGGCACATCATGGAGCATTACCTTTAGACCCCATTCACACCTAGCGACATACCTTTTGCAGCGGATCCGCACGGCCGGGATAGCGCGACTTTCGGGGCGACGTTCCAGCGACGATCCAGCGACGGTAGCGCGACCTTCCCCGTCGGGCTCAATAGAAAAAAAGCAAAATCGCGCAAAATCCGCAGAAAAAAGGGTCCGGTAGAAGCGACTTGCGACCGCGACGAGCGACGCGCGACATGGAGTTAAGACAGCTCCATTGAATAACATTGGCCGGCGACTTCTCGCGATATCGCGCGGCAAAAATGCGCGATATCGCGGCGGAAATCGCGCGACAATTCGCTATATGTGAACGGGGCCTTAAAGTGACTCAGAACAGTATACCAGACGGATTGACTCAGGTGAAACAAGTCACATGACAAGTGATGAGACCTTTTTCACAGAAATTGATTTCAGTGCAAAGGACAACGTTTTCCTAGCAAATGGGAAAAGTATTACTGCAGAAGGTAACGGTCAAGGATTCTTGAACTGGATCAAATTCTAAAGGTGCCCATACACCTTACAATTATCTGCAGATTTTCTGTGGTCAGATGGAAAAAGTGCAACAGATTGGCCCAGGTGGAGATTACTCCATCCACATAGTTAAGTGTAGATGGAGGAATCTGTTGCACCTTTTCCATCTGACCACAGAAAATCTGCAGATAATTGTAACGTGTATGGCCAGCTTTAGGGGACATGCAGGGTATCGTGTAAAATGTACTCTACGTTCCAGACCTAGAAGGAAGCCTTCTATCAGTGAAAACCCTTGCTATTAACAATCTCACAGTTCAATTCCAAGGTGATGACTGTACAATATGAAACAATAAGCAAATTCTCGTAAAAGGAAAATTGGACGAATACTTGTACAGACTCATCACCGCAGACGAACAAGTCAAGACAGCCACTCATAATCCAAACAAGAAATGTATCAATCTATGGCACAGACGACTAGGGCAACAAAACCCAGAAGCCATAAAAGGAGGCTTATCAGAAGATATAACCGTACTGCCATGCCAAATGCTCATGACATGCAAATGCTGTATGGAAACAAAGGCCAAATGTACCACACTTCCACAGGTCACTCAAAGAAAGACAACCCACCCCTTGGAGCTCTTACACAGTGATGTGTGCAGACCAATGAAAACTCCGACATCAGGCGGGAACAGATATCTACTGACATCCATTGATGATTATTCCAGGTACACAACAACTTCTCTGATGAAGCACAAGAATGAAACATGAAAATAAAACTTCAAGAGTTTGTAGCCATGTTCTGAAGTTCATGACCTGAAGCATCATCTGCTAAGGGAGACTCAAAAGCAAGCCATTATCGACATGCAATATTGCTCATCAGAAGAAATGACTGCAGATGCACTCACCAAGCCATTGCCAAAGGATCGTTACAGTTTCCTTCGGAAGAAGCTGAAAGTCATATAGCAACGCATATGCTGTTGAGAAGGGACGTTGGAAATACAGCAACATTTGCTAAAGTACTATTATGTCTTTTGAGCCTTAGATGGCGCTGTAGTGCAATGTCAGTCTCTATGCTTGCTTATCTATGATATATATAGGACGTTCTCTCTGTATGCTGTATAATGCTGTATTCTGATGTAATATTCTCCTTAGCCTCATCTAAACACATAACCAACAGATATTTCAGTAAATCGGCTGTGTTTGTCATTTTTAATTTTATAGTCTTTGCATTTTCACATGACAAAGATCAAGCAGGACATCTGCTTGTCAGTACAACAATATTATATAGATGAACGTTTCAACAAAGTACATGCAACTGAAAAGACACGTTCCACTTTAATCCTTTTCACAACAAATAAGTTATCACATAATTTTTTCTCTCCATCAGTTCTTGAAATGAAGCCATTTTTGGCTCGAAAACAGTGCCTTCAATGGACATTAGTTGTACCACATTCAGTATTCTACACAGCCTTCAGCAAGTTTTTTTAATGAATGCCATGCTTACATTAAAATAAAAGTATACAGTCTCTGACAAGTGTTAGCATGTGTGCTCACCCATCAAGATATAAATAAATATATGTCAAAATCAGTTGGATAGCAGTCTTTGAAAAACATTAACATATCATGTGCATGGCTGTTTGCATTTATATTGCCTTGTGCAAATTTAATTTTTTAATATTTACATTTATTTATTTTTTATGGGAAGAGCTTAAACTGCCTGTTTAAAACATTGCTAAATCAAATTGTAATTTAAGGTAAAATTATCAGACTTACATGTTTTCTATAACAAAAATATTGTATTCTGATAACTGTGGGGTCTATTCACTAAGCTGCCGGGGGCAGCCGAGTGAATGACCGATCAGAAGTGAAGTGAGCCGAACACTGTTCGGCTATTCACTTCAGGCTGGAATTTTTTCTTTATTCTGACACGAGCCATTTTTCCCAAAATACCCGCCCTCTGCTGATGGACCTGATGGTGAACTGCAAAAGAGGGCGGGTACAATGCTAGTTTACTATTGGCTATTGCAATAGAAATAGCCAATAGTAAACTCCCAATGCTTTTCAATGGGAATTTTTCTTTTTTGGCAGCGGATCTCCTCTCCTCTCCAGCACAGAAATAAGGACCGCACAGGCTTGCACTGGAATCTTCCACTCCGACACACAGTGGAGGGGGGGTCGGCGCGGGCTCAGCGCCTCACTCTCTGCTCCTCGCACAGCATGTGGGCAGAGCTCCCCCCTCCGCACATGGTACTCCCGGCACTAGACACAAGCTGGCTCTGGGGGGCTCAGAGCCCGCACCGGGGACAATCGGAGCCGGAATGTGGAGTGCTGGTGACCAGGGGAGCCCGGCCAGGCAATGTGTGCCGCCGGACACCACTTCCCCAGAGCCCCCTGCCAGCCTCTACCTGCCCCTGTGGATGCCAAGGAGTGCAGACATTCCGTACAGTGCAACAACGGGGCAGACATTCCGTACAGTGCTGATGGGCGCAAGACCACCCAGTCAGGATCTGCTTTGTTTACAGGGTTTTTATCCTTGGCGGCCGGGAGCAGGAGACTCCTGGGGCGCCAGGGAGAGTTAGATGTTTGGAGATCAGATCAACAAACTATAACCCTATCAGAAGCACCTAAACAATTGCAGCAATCTTTTTTTTTTTACCACTTGACTCCCCAGGCCTATTTCTTCCTAAATTCCCAGAGTACTTTTTCCTTTTTCAGCAATGTCTTGGTTCCTCACATTATATCTTTTAGGCTTAGGTCTTCCTTAACATATTATACATTGCTTTTTTGGCACAGATAGAGATTTTATTTGGTAGCAAATTTGGATACAAATATTTTTTGTTTTTTCGTTTTTATTAAGACTTATTAAAATAATTTGTAAAAAAAATAGAAAAAAATGCACTTTCCTGTATATATAAGTCTCTTGGTTAAAATTATTTCACTATAGTGCAACTTTTAGGTAATGTAGCTGAATGGTAAAGTTTCAAGTGAACGTATTTTCCTTTTAAGGCTACATTGCAATGTATGCAAGGAGAAAAAATAGTTTTCATAAATTGATAGCATATTATTAAGATAAGAATAAGTCAGGTTGATGTGGGAACAAATTAGCATGACTGCGACTTTGTCACAGGTTTGCGAACAATCATCCAGATAATATTTATTCCTTTTCCTAATAAAAAAGAAGCTGTAGAAGCATTGGAGCAGCCTATCATGGAAAGCCAGTGGCCTTGGAGGCACACCCTGGCAGTGTCATAGTTTTTTTCAATCATTTTCACTGTCACTTTTGCTGGTAAGCTGGGTTTGTATGTATTGGTGAAAAAATAAAAATGAAGGCAATTAATATACTAACTGTTATGCCTGTTAGTTTGGAACTCTCAAGAGGAAATGTGACTAATTGTATTTAACCAATGCTATATCTGTAATTTTGATATAACACATGCTCATAATTCAAAATGGTTTTAAATGTCTAATTGGACTCCAATAATCACATGACAGTAAAGGGTCGCATATTTATTTGGAACTGATCCAATGATCTTTGAATTATCTATCATTTCAAAGGGTAGTCACATTGCTTGTTGCACACATGATGTACATTCTTTGGTTGCTTTGAATTTTCCTTAACAGACCTGCTATGTGGTTAAGTAGCTGTGTTTCATGGCTTGAGTGGTATCATTTTCTACTCAAAATAGCCTGACTGAGGAATAAAATCTCCATGACCTGACCACATTTCTTGACACTGTTCAGTCTGTATATGTTATCAGTGAGCCAGCAGACCGATCATTGCTTAATGCTAATAGAAAGTCATGAATTCTACACTAACACTTTCTTGGCTATTTCGGTTGGCAGGTTTGAGTAAATTTCTCAGGGAGATAATTTTTTTCTTGTTGCTTTAGAAAATTAATCATTTCGGGGTCATCCTGGAATACTGTCAAAGACTTTATATAGATCATTACTTTAGCAACAAAAAGAAGAATTTGATTGTATAAAGTAACTTCAAAGTTGAGTGTTATTTGTTAAAATGTTATTCCTGTATGCACACTGCTAAAACTGCTTTCTGAATTTATATGTATTGACTCTTGGCAAATAAACTATCATTTTGTGTAATGTCTTTGCATGGACAAATTGTTTTTATTGTATTTGTCTCAAGTTAAATCTGTGCTACCTATTTGCGTGGATGGTGCTGAGAGAACACAGGTTGTAGTGGTTAAAGCTGTGATTATGCCAGTGTTTCAGAGAGGGGGACTTCACTCCGACCAACATGATAAAATCAACATATGAGGAAGCAATTTTCTTTTGCACTGGCACCCCAGAGTTGTATGCTAACTATTGTTGGGCTCGATGTTCCAGCCAAACACGAGTTCGAGACGTACATCGGTAGTTCATGTGTTCGGTGAACACACGAACTGTCAGGGTGTCACTGCTAGCCCCGCCCAAATGTTTATATGTTACCGGCATCTATCAAAATGCCATTCTGCGACGAGTGACGTCGCGGGTGAACGAGAAGGCGGTCGTGGTTTAAAAAAAAATATTATTTCTATTTATTTTTTATTGTTTTATTTTTTATTTCGTCAAGTCATCGTCATCGAGGACAATGCTGGATGTCATGATTGACGCTGGATTACATCAGTGGAACAATTTTTTAGGGTATTTAAACAAAAATAAAAGACATGTCAAAAACTTGTCTTTTGTTTATTTTTTTTCAAATTAAGGATTTTTTAAAAGTGTGGCCTCCTTTGTAAAACTTGTATTTAACTCTTTAGTGAATGGGTCGGGGTACAAGTACCCCTTACTCATTCACAGGGGGGGCTGCATCTGGGTGGCCCTTTATTAAAGGGGTACCCTGATGTGAACAAGCCCCCTGCCTGCACCCCCACAACCCATGCCCCAGGGCTTGTGGGGATGAGGCCCTTGTCCCCATCGGTACGGGGACAAGGTGCTTTTCCAGAGGCGAGGGGCTGCTTGCTCATTACCCCTCTTTCCGGCCCTGCCAGGCCTATGCTCTGATCAAGGGTCTGGTTGGGAATTTTAGGGGGGACCCCACTTTTTTTCCACATTTTTGGGGGTGGGGTTCCTCCTTAAAATTCCTACCAGAACTTAAGGGCCTGGTATAACTTTAAGGGGGAACCCCCCACAAACTTGTTTTGTTGTTTTTTACATGGGGTCCCTCCTAAATATTTCTACCAGACCTTCAGGGTAGTACCCGGATCCCCATACACCTTTTTATGGCCATTAAATTGCATGTAAGGCTTCAAAATGGGAACATTTGATTTTCAATGTTCTACCCATAGACTTGCATTGAGTTCGAACTCAAACTTTTTCGAAAGTTCAAATTCGAATCGAACATGGGGGTGTTCGGCCCATCACTAGTGCTAACACCATGGGATATACTGTATATGCTCCTAGTTTAGAGGCTACTGACACAAGCTTGAAGTGAGTAGGCAGCAAAATAGAGGAGACACATGAGGCTGCTATTACTGTCTTCTTATTTTGCTCACTTGATGTGTTTATCAACATAGTGATATACAAAAATCTTCAATGCACACCTGTCCAACTTGCCCCTTCTTATAGGGTACTGCAGTGAACTACAGATGGCACCACATTCATCAAACAGAAAATAAAATGCCACCAGCACACCTTATCTTCATCCAAAAATACCTTAATTGATGTCCATTCAGCATGTCAAGCAATAGTTATGCAATGTTTCGGTAGACCACAGGGTATATATGTTATGTGCAGATACAACAACTAAATATACAGTATACCAATAAAACAGAACAGGAGTCCAA
>NW_017306304.1:2060392-2062342 GCF_000935625.1 Nanorana parkeri
ATACTGCAGGCCTGGCAGCCATGGGACATTTACTAAGATGTAATAGATCTTTAAACATTCTTGCCAAGTTCATTTTACAAAGTCTGAAACTTATCCTGGAAAACAACATCTTTATGTTTGAAAACCAGGTATATTCACAAATCCAAGACACTGGCATGGGCAGTTTTGCCACACTGTCCTTTGCTAAACTTTTTCTTAGCTTTCTAGAGAAGATGTGTATCTACGCAACTGTATGGCGCACTGTATTGTCTTCTGGGACAGCGGGACAGCAGTGTCTCTGAACTTTACATTTTTTTGCTTTTTACTATTGTCAACCAAAAAATATCTACCTCTATTTATTTGAAACCCACAAGCAGGAACACATTATTACACTACCAAAGCTAACAGCCAAGACACCTCTTACAAAATGTACCTGCAATATTTCTCAGTTCATGTGTATCAGCCCCAGACACATGCAAACAACAAAGAGACTCCTTGTACCAGAAATGTGTACAAAGAGACTACCCCACATGGATAGATAAACATTATACAATAGAAAAGATTCATTTTGTACAATGCCACAACACATAAAGGGTTAGTCACAAAGCTAGCCGAAGAACCAGCCGTAGCTGTACAGGCTATTCATTGGCCAGCCGACAGCCTGCTTCTGACAGATGGGCAGAGCCAGCCGTGATCTTACGGCTGGCTCTGGCCACTTGCAGAGAGATCAGCATCCCTGGTTACCAGCTAACCAGGGACACTGATCTCCAGACAGCCTAACTCTCCCGGGCGCTCCAGGAGTCTCCCGCTCCCGGCCGCCCAGGAGAGAAACACTGCTTTTTCTCTTTTTTTTCTGACACGGAGCCATTGGCTGTCGTCAGAATAAAAAAATTAAAAAAAAATCACCATAGGAATGCATTGCTAGATTCCTATTGGCTATTTCAATTTGAAATAGCCGATAGCAAACTAGCTATTGCACCCGCCCACTGCTGCAGTTCTACATCAGGTCCCCACTAATGATTGACAGCAGCAGAGGGCGGGTGCAATAGCTAGTTTGCTATTGGCTATTGCAAATTGAAATAGCCAATAGGAATCTAGCAATGCATTCCTATGGAGAAAACATTTTTTTTCTTCTTTTTTTTTGACGGCAGCAGAACCGCCGGCCACTAGAAAACAGTTGGGCAGGGCTAGCTGTCACTGCCCCACTTCTATTTTTTTCTACTTTTTAAACTATTTTTCTGTTCTGCTCGGTCCCACAGAGGGACTGAGCAGAACAGCCGAGCCGAATGCCGCTCAGCGGCTATTCACTCACTTCTGTTCGGCATCTATAAGAATAGACAGAACAGCAGCGAGTAGCCTGCCGGAGGTTCGGCTTAGCCGATCCAGATGTTGGATCGGCTCAGTCGAACTCCTTCTGCATTTCAAAGCCACACAAAGCCACCCGATGTACGGCTGATTTCAGCCGATATATGGCTGAAATCAGCCGTACAAGCCTGAAGTGAGTAGCCGAACAGCGTTCGGCTCACTTCGCTGCAGGTCGGTCGTTCACTCGGCTGCCTACGGGAGCTTAGTGAATAGACCCCTAAGAGACTAATTGGTCCAGACAAACCCCAAAACCAAGAACACCAAGACTCCAATTAGGATCTTGCAAAATACAGGTTGCCAAAGATAATATAATGGCAACTTCTGCAATGCACTAATTTTTGGGGATAGTTTTTTACACAAATGCAGAATGCAGGGTTATCTCAGCTGCAGCACTGATTTTTTCATAAATGTCTTTAAATGCCCCTGTGTCCTGGTTTATGTAAGAAAAAACAACTGGCTTATTCAAGCACATGTTCCAGAAACATTGTAGTGATATAACGATAGCTATTAACAAAACAGCTAAAAGAGAAATGATAAACTGCAACAAACCTGTAGCAGTCCACTTCACAGAAAGGAAACACCAGAATTGAGGGGTATGGCCTTTGA
>NW_017306304.1:2062383-2107675 GCF_000935625.1 Nanorana parkeri
CCGCTGAGAAGTCTATTGGATCTACACCATAGGTACATTGCCTTCCAAGGGTTAATGCAAATCTCCCTTTTACTTGCTTTCTTGATAATAGGTAGCGCATGGCTTTTTAAAACTGTAATGTCAGTACATGTCACTATTATATGATCCGATGATTGCCTTAACCTAATGTGACTGTCATACTGTCACCGAACCAAGAATAGACATACCAGGCATTCTGGCTGGCATATCATCCAGGCTTAAAAAGTATGTCTAGGAATTACCTAACCACCTTTTCCCATTCTAATGCATGTCCCAGCACTATTTTTTTAACCTTGTTTCTGTAGCAAGAAACACCTTTTATTATTCCATATGATATCATAACCAGGATTGTAAAATTCTTGCAGGGGCAAATGCTGAAAGCTCAGTTACTATTGACATAAGCATGCTCCCAGAACTACATCTTCTAGTAGCCCTCACATTCACACAATCTGAGGGCAGGATTTTGGGTATAAAGGCAGCAACTTCTTTGGCAGAGTTCTGTAGCCCAGTAGGCAGAGCTGACAATGCTGGTTGGGAACTAATTGCAGAAGAGACCGTTTGTTGTCAGCCGTAACAAAAAGTTAGGAAAACAATAGGGTTCTGGCAGATCAACAGGTAATTACTGCAGCATTTTAAAGGGATACCAAAAAATTTGCAATTATTGGAGAGATGTACTGAATACGCGTATAACCTGACATACACTTTAAGATTTTTTTCTGTTTCATTTTAACTTTTATTTCTCTCTGCCCACATTTTAGGCTCAATTCACAAAGCTTTTTACAAGCAGTACATCTTTATCTTAGCTACGAGACTGTAATTTTCAAGTCTCATTGGGCTCCTCTGAAAATAACTTTTATTAAATAATAAATATCCTTATCCTGGTGTGTTTGCTTTGTGCATTGAGCCTTTTGCATCCTTGTACACGCAAACACATACACACTCCCATTATGCATTACATCGTCTTTATTATCCTGCCGGTAGTAAAGATGACCACATCCCACTGAATGTTTTACTGTACATACACAATGTGCCAATAAATATCTGTCTGATACTAACCTTGAAAATCTGTTTATGCCACTAATGCATTCCTCAACTTGCTGATGACATTCCCATCTGGCTCACAAAAGTATATCTTCTGCCAAAAAATGTAGCAGTGTTTAAAAGTGAGTCACTTTGCGTCCCTCTGACACTGCCCTCTATTGTTATCACTTTTGAACAACATTCTTTAGTCATTCAGTACTTTAAAGAAACTCAGAATATTGGCCTTTTGTATTTGTGTCACTATATATATTTACCAAGACTTGTCAGTGATTCAGCTTTAAAAAAAAAATAAGTTTCCATCTTGTTGTTGGAGGACAGTCCTAAGGGTACATTTTGCAAATATAACCTTTCCTCAAGGGAGGCCAAAATTGTATATATGCTTTCTAGTCAAGTACATACAGTATGTAAAGTACAACTAAAGCAAAAACCTTTTTTTTAGGGGGTTATTCACAAAGCTGCCGTAGGCAGCCGAGTGAATAACCCAGCCGAAGTGAGGTGAGCCTAATGGCTATTCAGTTTAGACTTGTACGGCTGATATCAGCCGTACATTGGCTAAAATCAGCCATACATCGGCTACCTTCGGTCAGCCGAACATGCTCTACATGTTCGGCTGAGCCGAAGTGCAAAATGAGTTCGACTCTGACGATCCAACATCTGGGGCCAAACGGCAGTGAGTGAATAGCCGAATGCTGCCAAGTGGCATCCAGCTCGGCTATTCTGCTTGGTACCTCCGAGGTACCAAGCAGCATACAAAATAAATGAAAAGAATGATAAAAATAAAAAGTTGAAAAATTATTATAAAAAACTTAAAAAATAGGAAATTAAAAAATATATATATATATTTTAACCTCCCTGGCGGAATTCCCGAGTGTGGCTCGGGGTTAATTTTCAGTCCCAAGAGCGGTACCCCCGAGCCACACTCGGAAATGGCATGCTAAAATCCTAATTTTAAAAAATGCTGCACGCTGGCAAAAGAAAAACAAGTGGGCGGAGCTAGCGGTGACAGCTAGCTCCGCCAAACTGTTTCCTATTGGTCAGCACGTGCCAGAATCTACTAGCAGGTCTCGGCCAATGAATAACAACTGGGCAGAGCTGGCCGTGACGTCACGGTCGGCACCGTCCAGTTGTTATAGTTTAATGACAGTTTAGCATCCCCAGATCATTTGGGGACGCTGATCTGTCATTACAACTGGGCGGAGTGAGATCACGGCTGGCTCCGACCCGCTGTCATTTGCGTGAAGAGCGGTCGGCCCTTCGGCCGACCTTTCTCCATGCTTCGGCTGTCACTTCGGCTCAGATGAGCCGAAGCATATGCCTTCGGCTCGGTTTTAGCCGCTCGGCTGCCTTCGACTGCTGTATGGGCTCTTGTGACTAGCCCGTACAGCAGCCCTTCGGTTCAACCGAAGTGAGAGGCGGCCGAAGCAAGCTGAAAGATCAGCCGAAGCTACAGCTGCATCCTTCGGCTCATTAGTGAATAACCCACTTAGTGCTGGATAGAGTGGATAGGGGTTAGAACACTTGTCAGGTTTTTATTGCTCTCTGTGTCCCTGTTAAGGAGATTCACCCTCTCCGTTTGTCCTAGTGACCATTATCACAGAGAGTGAAAGTGAAAGAAAATCTCAAATAATGAGTTGTCATCAGAACAGGAATAGATTGTAAATCTTCCAATGGGGACACTAGTCTGGTGTCCCTTGTGACTACAGGGATTTTCCTCACTTTGCAGAGATTTACTCTCACTTCCTGTTGTGGCTGTGGGACAGGAAGTGAAGGGAAGTCTATCCAAATGGGACACAGATGGCAGATTTTTGTGAAAGGGAGTAAAGGTCCCTTTTAATGTTTTCCAGAAAGCACTGCAGTCATACATTCATAAATTTCACTCAGTTTAACTTGCAAATTGCAAAGTTTGTGCAATCCACTTAAACAGGAACCAAAATGTTGCCTATTCAGAGGACAGTTAACACTTCGCTCTGTACTGTACAGTCTCAGTACAAATAAAGCACTAGTGCTTTGATGTCTTTCGTCATTCACTGATTCTGTGTGATATGCTTATTGATTCTCTTCCTGTACCACAGAATTAATCTTAGAGCATCAGCATAGTAACAAATCCCACTATGGAAATATGTATTAACTACCTCCCGGCCAGCCGTTGTGTATACACGGCCTGCCGGGAGCTTCTTGGATACAAGCGGTTAAGCAGCAAATAAAAGGGCTATGTTAGAAATAAAACAATCAAATTTGGGGAAGAATTATATGGTGAAAATTTCTAGTAACCCATAGTAGCCAATCAGAAACAATCTGTAAACTAAAGTGTGGTTGATGATACGGTTAATAAGTCTTGCATTTCACTGTTTTTGTACTTTCTTGAATAAACCTGTTATTATATTTTAGTGTGGACTGAAACAGTAGAGCAGGTAAAAGGTCATGCCCCTTCACATACGGAGCCGCTCCCTCTTAAACTGGTCTAGTCCAGTAGACCAGTTCGCAGCAGCACCGTGCAGTTCTCTTTGCCAGGAGTTGGAAGTCTCACTCTTGGAGGTTCTAGACACTGCTCTACAACCCGGTCTCTGTTCATGTAGCTCTGCCCAGTATTTCTCTGCCACAGACGTTATCAGCAGGCCTGTCCCTCTCTCCCTCAGAGTTCTGTCCACATTGACGGCAGTCTTTCTGTCTCTTCTCTCAACACTCAGCAGTCCTCGTGGTGCTTCCTTCTTTAGTTCTGGGCACACTGCTCTGTCCACCCCCAACAGTCTCTGGACAGCAGTAGCCTCTGTGTCCCCTCTCTCAGCAGCCTTGTACACCTGGCTCAGCGCAGTCCTGGCAGCAGAGTCCTCTATTTCCCACTCTACACGTGGCTCTCTTATGTCTGCAATTATCTGCAAGTACAGAAAATACCTGTTGGTTTTAGCAGAAATGTAGTGTCAGTTCCTGTGAGCTAAAAAGACAGCATAAGCAATGTTATCTCTCTTTTTTTCTAATCTACTAGTCCCATCAATCCACCATATAATATAAACAAACAAATGCAGACATATTTGAAGTCCAGTCTATGTGAAACACTGTCACTTTCCTTAGCAACAGTGGAGAAGTGAACATAGCCATGAAGGGAGAGGAAGTGTGTGATATCCTCCTCATGTATCACTCGCCCCTCCCTTTTAGATTGTAAGCCGTCATGGGCAGGGCCCTCCTTACCATCTTGTCTTGAATTGTATTGTGATTGCAATGTCTTCCTTATTTTGTAAAGCGCTGCGCAAACTGTTGGCGCTATATAAATCCTGTATTATAATAATAATAATAATATACAGGATTAGGAAAGTGAAAATAAGGTGAAGAGGCCTGAAAAAATGAAAACGAATAAAACTATATAGGCAATATATAAAATGTTTGACTTTGGGTTTACATACAGTTTAAAGGGTAAGTCCACTTTCCCAAGTGAATTTGTAAAAAAGGAATTACCCTTCCAATCTTCAATATACTTACCTTTTGGCTAATGCTCTTTACCCTCTGCCGATACAGGTGTACTATCCGTACCCCGCACTGCCGTGTAGTGCACCCCTGCGCTATGGATTTCAAATTTTGCTTGCAAATGGCGGCACTCATTGGTCGGCGTGGTCACCTGACTGTGCTGACCAATGAGAAGAGCTTCTGACCATGCTGACCAAGGAGAAGCGCTTCTTGCTAATAATCAACCAATGAGTGCTCACCATTTGCAATTAAAATTCAAAATCCATAGTGCAAGGCTGCGCTATACGGCAGTATGGGGAAAGTGGACCTACCCTTTAAATTATACCCATCCCATGTTACAAAGGGAAGGTTAAATAAAGACACAGGTTCATCCAGTTCAACCTATGTGTGTGTGCTGGTTAGTGAGTGTATGAGTTGCGCAGAATTTCTATATTCCTGAAAAATGTTTTCACTGAGGAAGTTTCTCGAGTGTACCTATACTCTTAGCTGATACCACTACCTGGGAAAAGGAAGTTCCACATTTTTACTGCTCTAACAGTAAAGCATGCCCTATGTAGTTTAAGATTTAACCTCTTTTCCTCCAATCTCAGGTTGTGTCCTCTTTATGGACCTTAGAGTAAACAATATACAGTAAACAGTAATGATCACTATTGAAAACTGAGTACAGTGTGATTATAATCCCTCTTAAACATTTCTTTCTGCAGGGTGAATACGTATAACTGTTATAATCTTTCCTCATAGCTTAGGTCCTCCAGCCCCCTTATTTAATATGAATTTTGTTGCCCTTCTCTGAACTCTCTGAAGTTCAAGGCATCCTTTATGTGGATCGGTGACCAAAATTGAACTGTGTACTCGAGATGAAGACGAACCAGTGTTTTGTACAGTGATAGATTTAAGGATTTGTCTCTTAGGTAGATACCCTTTTAATGCATGAGGGTTGTTTGCTAGCTTTGCTAACCACACCTTGACATTGCATGCTATTAGTACATTTTAGCAGCACAGGAATATTTAGATCGATGGGTCTAGGGGTAAATAAAAGCCCATCAACATAAAACAAAGAGTTTTAATCCAAGTTTTTATTCCATGAAACAATAAGCATGCGCTTTTCAAAGGCTAGGCTACACTGCCTTCATCAGAGCTTGGATGAACAACGTATTCTGAAAAAGGTTAGTTGGGAATTTCTACTGGGTGTCTCTGGCAGCCATTGGTCAAACCCTTTAACCTAATCCTATAAGGTCATCTTGAATCTAAGAGCAGCCTAGCCGAAATAATTGTATTCTCCAAATGAAAGACTTCACTCCATAATCTCCATTTAGGAGCAACTCCAAATCAAGTGCTTCTCATTCAATATTCTTAAGATTCTTTAAAATAAGCTTTGGTTTTTTCCTTTGTGACATTTTATGCTGCTTGCTGTACATGAATCCAGCTGGGCAGTCACGTCATGGTCAGTCATCATGGCATGGCTGCAATTTGAGTGGTTGGTTTGCGTGACATGCTGTTAACTTTTCTTCTGCTCCTCCTACTCTGGCTTCCCCCTCTATGCTTCCTGGTTCACACTGTTCTCTGACTCCTCCTGCTTGCTTTTCCTATGCTTCCTTTATGCCCTCATGCATCCTTACCTAATGCCCTTTTATCTATCATTTGTTATATCATATCTTTCCCACCACTGTGCTCATGGCAGGTTTTTTTAGTTCTATGAGAACATGATTTTGCCATAATGGTGTTTCTGCTATTATGACATTATTGTTAGTAAAAATCTTTTATCAGTTTCCACACCTGCAAAGCCAGTTTTTGACTTGGGTTTATTTACAATATCTGATATGCTTCAGGATTTTATAAGAATCCTAAAAGGCTGCACAGTCCAGAACACAGGCCGAATGTGTATGTGGACTGCATTGGGCAAGCTCTTCTATCCACTTTTTCAAGCATTTGAGTTGATAACCCCTAGAAAAAATATTGACCTGATAATGGTAAATGTTGTCACATGAAGTAATCATTTTTGCCCACATGAAATGAATTGACTTTTGGTTCATTACAATTTCTTCCAATCCATCAATAGCAGGTATCAACTTGTAGGCAAAAACAAGTTACAATCTATATATTTCCTAAATAGAGCAGTAATCAAGGACTGTCAAGGTCCCCTGCAAATGAAGTATATTAAGGTTGGTTAAACTTGGGGCATGAGATAATCCTAAAGAAATGCCTCTGACTTGGAGGAAGAACCAATTGCCAAACTGGAAGTCATTTTTTGTTATATAAATTGCTAATAATTGCATGAAACACTCTATACAAAGTGCACCCATTGCTTCAAACCTCTACTATATCCTTGTATATAAATTGTAAAACGTTTACATGTGGGATACATATGTACAGGCTCTGTACATTCAAGTAAACCAAGAATTATAACCTCAGAGTTGGTCTAACTGTTCATCAGTGCAAAATGTTTGTAGTATTCCTTAAACATTAGGAATGCTGCTTTACTTTATTTTACTAAAGTAGCAGAGTCTGTTCACTTAGCAAAGTAATTGTTATCCTTGCATAAAAGTCTATGTTCACTTTGCAAATTGAATGCTAGTAAATAAGGTGAAGCTGTGTTGCCTTTGAACACTCAATCATGTGTTAGAAAAACAAAACATTTTTTATAATTCCTCTAGCACATGATTGGGTATTCACAGCTTTATCTTACTCACCAACTATAACTATGCAAAGTGAACATTGAGATCTATTCCTTTAAATCAATCCCAAAAGGTAAACTTTAAAAGAGCAACAGGTCCCTTATACTATACCTCTGGCCTCTTGATTATTTAGTGATAATAATGAGAATCAATTTGGGAATCGTAATAGATTTCCACACAAATGTATTTCCTTTAATTACCTAACAAAACAGTTGCAGTGTAAACTGGGGTGCCAAAATAGTCCTGTGCTCAAAAGCATCAGACTTAAGTAACTTGAGGTAAGTGCCCTATATTTGGAAACCTTTCCATGTCCCTTTACCAGGGACATTTGAGTTGTGTCAACACAGAGGGCCTCCAGCCATTGGGACATCAAACCACATGTAGAGGGAATGGGGGAACAACATGGCTGAATTGTTTCCAGGTCCCATGTGATTCATCTGCTACAGTACATTTGTAAAAAGTATATCTAAAGTCATTTAGATGAAAAATAATAAAAACTTTTGGGGGAAAAAAAATAAAGTCATTTTTGTCATTATTATATTTTTAATAGAGTAGATAATGGTTTAAATTGCTGTACTTTTTTTGTCGCCTGCGTCATTCAGGAGGTGTTCCTTCATTTCTTGTCCTGCAGACACAACAGGAAGTACAAGTACAAGGTTTCGCCTTTACTCTTGTTCTGATTCTGACAGCTTACTTTTTGTCTCAGTGACAGTGGACCCCAGGAGGAACAAAAACAGCCATTAAACCTTGCAGCTGTTCTAATCCCTCACTACTCTATCCAAAACTAAAAAAAAAAAAAAAGTTTTGGCTTTAGATACAGTTAAAAACCGACATATGCCTGTTACTGAATGTAAAAGTTCTGAAAATGAGGTGTTTCCATACGAAACAAATATGCATGGTGTTAATCTTGGCTGAAATGTTTCCCTCTTTTATCAATTAAACAGTATTACACTGCCTGGCCAAAAAAACGTTACACATTAATATTTTGTTGGACTGCTTTTAGCTTTGATTACGGCACACATTGGCATTGGTTCGATACGCTTATGCAATGTCACAACATTTATTTCCATCCAGAGTTGTATTTGTTGTTCACCAAGATCTTGTAGTGATGATAGGAGAGTCGGACCAATCCGTAAAGTCTTCTCCAGCACATCCCAAAGATTCTCAATGGGGTTAAAGCATGGATTCTGTGGTGGGCAATCCACATGTGAAAATGGTGTTTTATGCTCCCTGAACCACTCTTTCATAATATGAGACCAATGAATCCTGGCATTGTCATCTTGCCCGTATCATCAGGAAAGAAAAAATCTGGTAATTTAGTATATTCACGTAGACAGCTGACCTAATTTTCTGGGGACATAACATTGCTGAACCTAGACCTGACCAACTGAAACAACCCCAGACCATAAGACTGCCCTAATTCCAAGTGGTGACTTTTTTTTGGACAGGCAGTGTATTTATCATTACTGTGTAATAATAAGTCTTTGAAATAGTAGTGCTGATTTACTAAAGGAGGTGGAAATCTTCACTCACAAATTGTGAGAATATTTACTTTAATTATCCAATCTTATGGAAAGCATCTGCACAAGATTGGATATTCAAAATGAACACAAATTTGCATTTCACATGATTGGATATTTGTAGTGAATATTCACACAATGTTTGACTTCTCCAGTAAATCAGCCTATGTGTGTTGAATGAGGCACAATATTTCCTGGATAACGTTCAACATTCACTGGCTTACTTGTTTCCTGGAGCTGCTCTGTAAACCTCTAACACTTCTGGCACTATGGTATACTATTATTGTTCACTGCACCATACTATTAAACATTGCACATGGTGGGGGTAATGATGACTTTTGAAGAGATTACTTGACCCATTTAATCACCAGATTGCTGTAATCCTCTAATTGTCCTTCACTGTCAGTTAGCAGGGGTACACATGGACATATGAAGGCTGGAATTTAATATGCAGACAATCTTTGTTCCAATCTGTAAAAATGATATCGCGCAACACACGTAATGCATTTGTAAACACAATACGCAAGGATGCATGCAGAATGCTCATTGCAAATAGTAGCCTGGATTAAATGTGAAGTTTTCTAAATCAACAAACTTAAATTAAGTATTTTCTTAAGAACCTCAGGAATATACTTGTCAACCTTTCTTTAACCTAACATTGTCTGTCGTCTCCTTAGCATGGCATCAAGCAGAGCCATAGCGGAGAGGGATTATTTCATTTACCAGTCAAGTGTTGCCATCTAGTGGTGAGGTTTGAGCAGTGCGTAATATTATAGTCTTTATTTTCCAGGACTTTTAAAGCCATTTGACAGCAACGAATGCAATATTTGGATGAAATACTTATATATTTATCAGTTGGGGTAAAGTTGCCTATCAATTCCACTGCACATTAAATACAAATCTGCTGCAACAGCTCCCCATGTTTTGTAAACATCTGCATCACTACAGACAATGAAGCCACATCTGACGCCTTTGTTCTTACAAGCGCCATGCCTTCTGTTATGCGTCTTTGAAGCGGTTTACTAAAACAACATCAGCGAATGTCTGCATCCTCGGGTGAAACGATTGTTAGGGTTTTTCATTTTTTCTTTCAGATGTCTGCACTTTGGAAAGTGTCCCATTCTCCGGTTTATAGCAAGCAGATTTAATTTGCACTACAAAACATTTGCCTGTTGTAACAATTAGTAGACATTTCCTGCTCTGTAATTCATAAATTGAATTCAGTCACCAAGTACACTATTGCGGTAGGAGTCAAGTTCACTGCTCAAGCCTAATGCACAACATTGTTAGGTCGCTGGTTTGTAATATACTGCTAGATATTTAAAAAGTGTATTCCATTTAAAATGCATTGCACTGATAATCAAATCCTACTGCAGAAAAGGGCTAAATGCAAAATGTAATATTTTGGGGGTCACTCGCCTGGGGCAAGCATGTAGCCATTACAGTCTAAAACCTACATCTACTGCAGGTTAGTGGTTTATTAGATATTGAGGCTTAGATCAGATACCCTGGAAGCTGCACATTTAAAACAAATCAACAATGGCAAATGGCAGCCACCATATTTTTGTTCGCACAAGCCAGTTTTAGCAAGATTTTAACAGCACTATTTGGACTGCAACCTCTTGTCACATGGTTCATTGGTGTGCAACCTTCCACTCATGCTCGGGTGTACGTTAGTGAAGCTGCAGAGGGCTTAGGGAGGATTAGTCCAAGAGGCAGAGGACAACCCCCCTTTTTCCCAGGTTTAAATTCAGAGCCATTAAGATGACAAGAATACCGGCAACTAGATGGATTTAGGAAGACGGGCAAGCCATTCATTTGAAATCCTGTATATTTAATGTACCTTTAAAAGATTTATAATAAAGAGATACATTTATTCAAGCAACCCATATTAACTTTACATTCCCTTATTTTATTTATTAAGCACTAGGCAATGTCTAACTGCTTGTCCAAAAGACAAACCTTTTTAACACATTTTTATGCTCCCTGTGATACTGTCATAAGATATTTAATTAATCATTCCAATATCCTAAAAGAGCAAAGACAAATTATATAGCTTGGCCATTCAAAGTAATATACTCCAAATGCCTGTGTAGTCAGTATTACAGAATTATATTTCATTATACAGTATACTACCTTTATATAAAGAACAAGGTATAATTTACCTATATAATAGCTAAATAGCTCTATAATAAAAATATATATCTATATATATATAGATATATAGATATATATATATAGCTTTATTATGATAACATAGAAAAATAGTACAAAGCATGGAAGCAGTGTCACTAATGGGGGGAAAGATGTATTTCTCCACTATTTACTTCTCTTTTGGGCAGAAAATTTTAAATAGCAAATGGCAAATTCAATAAGTTATCTCTGAGGGATTCACTAACTCACACAGCCATTTCAGCATCCTAATAATAATTTACTAAGGGCTTGTTCGCACATTTTCCTGCCATTTCAAGTAGAAATCATGTTCATTTTTATGTGGCTAGTTCACACCTATGCACTGCAGCTAGGTGCCTTGTTAAACATTAGGCCACGTAGCATTGGTAGAATGGTGACTACAGAAAAAATATTTTTTAATATATTGTGAGTTTTTGTACATTTTTAGCACCATAAAAATTAGTACTCTTGATTGTTCCTTTCCCACTTTGAACAACACATGAACAAAAATGCATTAATATTCCTTTTTAAATACACAGCAATTATTATAAAAGGGCTATTAGAAATGCACGCACTAAGATGGTGACTTACAGACCTGCAGGAGCCAACATATTCATACAGCTTCATAGACTCAAATAATAAAGTTACAGGAATAAAAAATATGAGAAATCTTTTATTGGGTGCTTGCATTGAACAGCAATATAACCACATCATATTATAATAAATAATATCTGAATTTTACATTGAGGCTTAGGGTTTCTAACTATACTATTTACAAATTTAATTCAGAGATGATATCATTGAGTTCTAATATATATATATATATATATTGTATTAGAATTGTCATATGGATTCAATGATTATACCTAAACAATTATGTTATATTTTATTTCAGATAATAGGCGCCCAGTTTGTGTTTCCACCAGCTAGCTTTGTCTCATCCTGCTTCGTACATTGTTTGTTCCCACAGTAGAGTAGTGATGACATCTAGTGGTAAATAGGCATATGTATGAGGGAAGCTGATGAACATTCTAAACATTCAGGATTTTAGAAATGAAGATGTTCTATTGTGAAGCCCGGGAAGGCACTTCTTCACAGCATGAGCCTAATAAAGAGCAAAATCCAGACCAAGTCTGTCTGTCTATAAATCTCTTATTACTAGTTAGGCACTGCTGGCTCTCATCCACCTGATTTCCTTGTGATTTATTAAGTGTTATGCCATGTATATGAGAATCAGCTTTACTGTAGAGTTACATTTACAGTCAGGTCTGCCTACAGAGAGCTACTGCTAAGATGGTACAATGTATCCTTTCATCCTTTCATCTTGACAGGGCTCTTGCACTGGAGTGTCGTAAGATCTTTAAAGACTGGGATGATTTAGCTTACCCCATTTCTGGCTGGTAAAGCCACTATGCATTCCTATGCCAATGACCTGGATAAGGCTTTTTGCTACATTACGTTCCAAACATGACACAGGCCCATCACTAACACGTCAGACGTTACGTGCAAATAGCGAAAACACATTGATTTGAAAGGTATGCAGGATGTAGTTTTGCATTTGCTGGAAAGTGTGCCACAGAGACTCATATGCACATAATAGGCCAATCTATATCGGCATAGATTAAAGGAAATTATATTTATATTATTGTTATTTTACTGTAAATGAGCATGAAATACAGAATAATAATAATAATTATTATTATTATAATAATACCATTAATAATAACCTGTACAAAATACTGTATCTAATTGCTGTGCAGTCAATAGCCCTGTCTTTGTTGCCATTATGGAATAAACAAAGCTTATAAGTTATTGTTGGCAGTATTCAAGATTACTTTCTAGTACACTACTGTATATAGCATTATAACATAATATATTTTCATATGCTTGCATTTGAATAGCAAAAAGGATGTGCACTGCCAAGAATTTTCTGTTTGTGCACGCATGTGTTTTCTGTGTTTATGGTATATGTAATTTCTAAGCTACTGATAATTAGTGAAACTTATTCTATATGCATTCTCATCTATAACACTGTATGTATCTTTTTATGTATGCACTGCTTACTATTAAACATACTACTAACATTTCTGGATTCTCTCATACAATGGAAAAATGTAACAGCTGACTGATACGATGGCTAAAATATATGATTCTTTTTCTCTTAGGCACTTGAACTGTCACAACAAACCTGTTTAATAGTGCTAAAATGGTCAGACGTTACAGTTACTGCAAATGAAATATGATAACGTGGAGAATACCATAGGCCTCCGTGCAGGTCCAATCCCTGCTTATTTCTTTCTATGCCACCTGCATGTGCAAAGCAGAGTACAACGGGAGAAGGTTGTATTCAAGAAAGTAAAGAAAAAAGTAAAAGTAAAAATATTTAACAACAACAAAATAATTGTTAATTGTTTGGAATTATGTTTTACACAATTTGCAGGCGGCGTACCTTAGAAAAAGGCCCACACAAATTAATATGAAACGACTAAGAAAAACTGACCTAATTGTCTGTAGCATTGATTGATTGATTGATCCCAAATTGATTGATTGAAGACCAAAATAGTTACACAATAATCTATCTATTATCTATCTATGTATCTATGTATCTATCTACTATGGATTTTACCTTCAGAAGTTTAGGGACAATGCAGTCAAAGGGGTTTTTGGACTACACACAACATGTCTGGGGTTGCCTGAAATTTTATATATTATATTTTCAAAGTTGTGATAGGTAGCATTAGGTCACCGTAATGTTTTAGACTTTATGAAAGCAGTTACCATTTTAGTTCAGCATTTGATTACCATAGATGTAAGGTAGAGTATACTTGAGACTTATTTAATAATAGAGCTTGTGCAAAGCTCCATGCAGACCAAATGCTATAACCGAAGAGTATTGGTGGTAGCGACGATTCTTACAGCTATTCTTTCCTTCTTATGAGCTACAAAACTGCCTGGTATTTGCCTAGAATAAAATTCCAGGTAATAATTGTACACATTGTCATACAATACAGGGAAGAAATGATCGGATACATTTTAATTGAGTTCTCTATTACTCCTTTTTTTGTCATTGCTGACAAAAATATAGAACTGTGAGTTGCACTTACACATACTTGTTGGATAACATGGTGCATTCACATGCGTGTCAGAGGAAAACATCATTCAATGGCCATATTATCAAACCAATCAACCATGATTAAATACATAGATCTGTTTTTTGTTTGCTTTCTAGGGCTTAAACTTTGTAGGGAGTATATCAGACACTGGTACCCAACATAAACTATTAACCTATGAATAACATCTGCTAACAACAAATAGACATCCAGTTCACTCAACCATCCATTCAAACATTCCTAGCAGTTCTTAAACTTCAAAAAATAAATGGATTGGTACATTATCTACTGAATGTATGGATAATGGTATTAATTTGCTATTTGCAACCAAGATTTTCTTGACATGTTCATAGCTAAGGTTTTGAGTGGTTACAACTCAGATCACTGAGCAGCAAATGTTTTATGAAAGACAGCTAGGTGGCAGCACTAGTTTGGCTGTGGGCTGACGGTACCATATAGTCAATGCGAACATGGATAAGGGCCAGAAACAAGATATTTATACACAAGTACATACATATATGTTTGTGTGTGTGTGTAATATTTATGGTTATCAGAAATAAAGAGATCTGATTGAAAGTAAATCTTGTTTGTGTTTGGAGGATTTTGTACCTTTACGTCAAGGAATTAAATGGAAAAAAAAACAATAGCACTGCTTCCTTTTCACATTTCATAGAGTGTATGGCCACCTGGCTCTTACATGCCTTGTATGCTTTTATCTGCATAATCAGATCAGAGTGCAGTGGCATGAATAAAGTAGACTGTTTAATATGGTAACCACTCTTTCTATACACATTAAATTAATCTGACAGTCGCTCAAGAGAGCCAAATGTGAATTTTCTTCCTTTATTCCTCAGCACTCTTCAGATTGTTCCTATGTTTAAGTGTATTGGAGTTTACATATAAACAATTCCATGTATTCATGCTGCTACATATCATAATGTTTCTCAAGATGCCTACAAAGGCAACATTCAACCCATACAGCCATTTACAATGACAATAGGGAATGTTTGTGAGTCTGTCGGATTCTCCAGATGCCTTAAAAAAAAGAGACAAGCATTCTTGAATGACACAGAATCACTGGACCAGAAGCTTACCATAGTAGGGTCATGGTAAGAATACTTCTGATTGGTTGTTACGAGTTAATGCATCTTGCAATTCATTGCTCTTTTTCCTGCCTTATAGGTTAAGTCCATGTAAGACTATCAGGCAGTTCAAACTGAGCTTTGTTAATATAATGAAATATTAAAATATTGATAGAGGATAAGCAGCCAGTGTGCTAACAATTGCATCTATAACACAGCTTCCAAACAAGAGTAATTATGACACTCGCTGTACATAAGACAAAAGAGCAGATTTGTTTAGGTCTTGCAGAATCTATTATGAAGAGTTTAAAGCATTCTATAAATACAGTATGCCTACTGTTCTATTAGGGTAGATGAGTAATTGTGTATATTGTAAAAAGGATGTCATAGATAAATCTTAGAAACATATTTGTCTCATGCAAATAGGAAATGTTAACTTTGACATCATGACTGCAAAAGACTTATACTTAGTGTACACAGTATGCCATCAATTAAGCTATATGATGGCAGAGCACTCGGTGTCTTAATAAAGGAAGCAGAAAAGCTGTAGTCGGGTTAAATGGCAACAATTGGTTGGTATTGACACAAGCTAGTATTCTACTGTGTAACAGTTCAATATCATCCTTTGGACTTCAGTGATAGCCCACTTAACTATCTCAGCTTTTCTAGTGATCATCTCATTTATCTAGGATTATTGCACTAAATTTACTGTTTGGTTTTCTTCCAGCACTAAAATGTCAAGTCCACTGTCATGTGTGCAATAGATTTGTGCTGTTAGAGCTGAACAGATCCTCTGAAAGCTGCTCTCAGTTGATCTTTGGATAGCGCTAGAAATAAATAAATCCTCTTTAGAAGATCAATATTCATCCCATTTAATGCCTGATGTGAAACGTGAGGCTTTAGCCCGGTAATGCTGATGTACAGTCAATCGTTGCAAATGGGTATGGCGGCTTTTTCAGCCTGGTAACCTATTGTCATGCTGGAGAGGAGAAAAGCAATTGAGTACATGCTTGAAAAAAAAAGGAAAAAAAAATATGAGTGAGTGTGATTTACATGTTTAATCCACAGCCTGTGTTTTACATTACACTGCATCTGCAGCTTGCAAATCAATGAACACATAAGGAAGCCAGGTGGCTTCATTTCCAGAGGAAAGATGTATTTGTTAAAGGTCTTTAAAAGCAATCAAAATCAAATTGAATTCTTTCATGTTATCTATCAGATTTGAAATGTCATTTAACTCTGTCCAAACAAGAGGCTTTACGGCCTCCTGCAGTCAAAAGCAAGTGGGAAGGGGTTAATGAGTGTTGGCCATCTCTAGCATACAGTACCTCCAGTATAGGATCTAGCATAAACTATATGTAAGGCCATTGACCAAAATCTCATATAAACTATACATAATAATGTAATTTTTAAAAATCATTTACTATCATTTTTAGATTGCAACTTTCATTAAAATAATAATATTATTATTATTACATAGTATTTATATAGCACCAACAGTTTGCGCAGTGCTTTACCATGTAAGGAAGACATTACAATTACAATACAATTCAAGACAAGATGGTAAGGAGGGCCCTGCCCCTGAGGGCTTACAATCTAAAAGAGGAGGGGTAAATGATACATGAGGAGGTAGCTGTGAGGGGATGCAATTTTTGAGAATGTGATAGTTCAGTGGTTAGGTTGAGGTGGGATAGGCTTCCCTGAAGAGATGAGTCTTTAGGGAACGCCTAAAGACAGTCAGTGTGGGAGATAGACGGACAGGTTGGGGTAAAGAGTTCCAGAGGATGGCAGACACTCTAGAGAAGTCCTGGAGGTGAGTATGGGAGGAGTTGACTAGGGAGCTGGAAAGCAGGAGGTCTAGGGAAGAGTGGAGTGGACGGTTAGGGTGATATTTTGAGACAAGGTCTGAGATATATCCAGGGGCAGAGTTGTGGATGGCTTTATAAGTGACTGTTAATATTTTGAATTTTATCCTCTGGGCGAGTGGAAGCCAGCGTAGTGATTGACAGAGGGGGGTTGCAGAAACTGAGCGGTTGGTCAAGTGAATGAGTCTAGCAGCTGCATTCATGATAGATTGAAGGGGAGATATCCGGTGTAGTGGAAGGCCAATGAAGAGGGAGTTACAATAGTCAAGACGAGAGAAAACAAGGGAGTGTATGAGTAGTTTTGTGGTTTCATTGGTGAGGAAGGGGCGTATTTTGGAGATGTTACGAAGGTTAAGGTGGCAGGATTTGGATAGTGATTGGATGTGGGGAAGAAAGGTGAGGTCTGAGTCAAGGATGACACCTAGGGCCTTGGCATGAGGGGAGGGCTGGATAGTTGTGTTATCAATCTCAACTGAAATGTTAGGGGAAGGTGCACGGGCGGGAGGAAATATCATGAGCTCATTTTTTGAAAGGTTGAGTTTTAAGAAATGTTGTGACATCCAGACTGATATGTCAGATAGTAGATTAGTGGCACGCAAGGACACCGAGGGGGTGAGTTGTGGAGTGGAAATATAAATTTGAGTGTCATCAGCATAGAGATGGTATTGGAAGCCATGTGAGGTTATTAGTTGACCAAGGGAGGGGGTGTAGATAGAGAAGAGAAGGGGTCCAAGGACAGAGCCTTGGGGAACCCCTACAGAAAGAGGAAGAGGAGGGGAAGAGTTAGAATTGTAGGTGACACTAAAGGAGCACTTAGATAAGTAGGAGGAGAACCACGAGTGAGCAGAGTCTTGTAGGCCAAGCGAGTGGAGTTTTTTGAGGAGCAGCGGGTGGTCAACAGTGTCAAAAGCAGCAGAGAGGTCTAATAGCAAGAGTAAGGAATAGTGGCCGTTGTTTTTAGCGGTTATTAGGTCATTGGTGAGTTTTAGGAGGGCGGTTTCAGTGGGGTGTTGAGGGCAAAAGCCGGACTGAAAGGGGTCCAAAAGGTTGTTATTAGCAAGGTGGCAACTTAGGCGGTTGTAGATAAGGCGTTCCAGTAGTTTACAAGTGAATGGGAGTAAGGAGATAGGTCTGAAATTATTGAGGTTGGTAGGGTCCAGTGAAGGTTTTTGGGGGTATTGAGGTGACTAGTGCATGATTAATACCTTTCAATCATGCCATGAAGGTCCCTGTTCAGACATTTCTGTTATAGGGTGACCACGCTCTGCCCTGTCTCCCAGTTGTGCTCACCCTGCAGGCTTTCCATTGTGACTACAAGTTGCTGATTTGACACACACATAAATTAGTGAGTAAGGCTAGACCGTCTGAAGCACCAGGAGCTACCTCACTTTCCTACTACTGACAGTGGTTCAGGCTAAGGGAAATGAGTCTTGCCATCATCCATTAGTGTTGCACATGTGTATGCTCTGTGCTCTTTTATAGCCAATCAGCCTAGAGAAGCAATATCTTGCTGCTGCTTCTAAAGCACCTCATGTATCATCCGAAAAAACAAAATCATAAGCGCACAACTGATACTTGGTCACTGGATAAATCACGGGCTGTAGATTATGGTGTGCAGGCTCTAAATGACAGGGAGAGGACCCTGCAAAATCAATATATAAACAGAAAAAAGGAAAAGAGCGCTACTACCTAGAAAAAACTTATATTGAATGGCATCATTAGATGCCATTCAATATAAGTTTTTTCTAGGTAGTAGCGCTCTTTTAATTTTTTTCTGTTTATATCATGTATCATCCGGTCATTCCACTGGCCCCCTACAGTGACTTGGTCATCTTCGGCCACATGAGACTCTCATTAGCACCAGATGCTTGAGTTTGTGAGTACATGAGGTCTTGTCCCACTTTGGGCCTAATTGTTTTTTTTTTTTGCTATGCAGTGCAAAATGCTTTTTGAAGACACACAATAGAAAGTTACACAGCAAAGGGTGACCTTAGCTTCTAAAGGCGATTTCCTGTTATTCCCCTAAGGGCCTAAGGAACTGAATCCTGTAACCTAGATCCAGGGACCCCTTATTGTTAAAAGGTCATCCTCATCAGAGTCTTCTATGGCACCAGCAGATGAGGGTGAAACTTCACCATGTCCACGAGGCCTTATGTACTGTAGATTTCTAGTTGTTTGTCAGTTTGTACACAATTCATCTGCTTGTAGAGGCTCTAAACACATTCCAGTGCCATCCTAAGCAAAGTCTAACCCAGACTCTACTTGGCCTCCATCTCCATCCAAGTGTGTCAACATCAGCTCAGGCTTGTTGCAGAAACTTCTTTTTTCTTGTTTAATGCTGCCATTAATAAGAATACATTATGGGATCTATTCACTAAGCTGCTGAAGGACCTACCCGTAGCTTCAGCTGATCCTTCGGCTAGCTTCGGCCCCAGGACCCCTTCGGTTCAATAGAACCGAAGGGCTGCTGTACGGGCTATTCATGCTTCGGCTCGACTGAGCCGAGGTGAAAGCCTAAGCCTGCTACTGACTGCTGGGCGGAGTCAGGCGTTAAAAAATTCTAATGCAGTAATAAGACCTTTCATATATCTTCTATTTACATGACGAGAAACTCATTGTAAATTAATATATTTGTGCAGCGTATTTAAGTAGTAGTTGTGGTTTCAAGTTGTTGGTTTTTTTCACCTAAAAGGTAGATCTGAACTTGGACTATTATAATATTTGAAAATAGGTCCCCAGAAGACCCACTATACTAAAATAGCAAGGAAAATATATAAAAGCACCGCCCAAGCCAACACTTAGGTGTCTATTCACTAAGTTGCCGTAGGTAGCCGAGTGAATGACCGACCTGAAGTGAAGTGAGCCGAACACTGTTCGGCTATTCACTTCAGGCTGGTATGGCTGATACCAGCCCCCGTCCTTCTCTATGGGGCTATGCGGCCGTACGCCCCCCTACGCTCACCTCAATTGCAGGGGTGCAGGTGAACATATTCATACGTCGCCGAAATGGATCCTGTATGCATCCCGGCCAGAAAACCCGCACCCCTACAGACCTGCAATTGAAGTGAGCGTAGGGGGGCGTACGGCCGCGTAGCCCTATAGAGAAGGACGGGGGCTGTGTACTAATCACACGCAGGACCTGTCCTTCCTGGCAGCTGCTTGGTATGGCACCGCACGCAGCAATGCACCGATACCATTTCTTCAAGTACAAGTACTGATACTTGCCCAAGTACTCACAGATACAAGTTCTGATACATTTTTGTTTATTGTCATGTGACAGTTTTTCTAAAACAATCCAGGCTAATGATTTCAGGACAGTGGTGAAGAGCCAGAGCCAGGTCCAAGCTGCAACCGCTGCAACCCTGGTAGTTCTCGTGAAAATGCCAAGTATCGGCACTGGTATCTGAACTGGTATCTGAACATCACTATTATAATTGTTTGGCTTAGTTCATTTGTCAGGGTTCAGATATTGAGATATGCCTGCCAACATCTTACTTAAACGATAGTACTATTTATCTGGCTCTTATACTGAGAAATTCTTAGCACAATGTATTTGCATTGCCCAAGTTATAAACACTTAGGTAATCCAAGGCATCCTTTTTTTCATATTGTTATCTTAATTCTAAATAACTACAAAAACATTTTTCTTTAGGAAGTATTAGCTTATGAGCTTAGCCGGTATGAGTCTCTAGCATAATATGTATGCCGAAGGTTAAGCGGTTTCCCCATCCTCTGTATAAACATTAAGCACTGCTTTAGATTTTGCCTTGGAATGTTATTTTCTCTGTCAGTTCTTTTCTTTTTCTCCATATTCAGTATGGATGGTGTAAATGTTCGTGTCTGTCCAGGACTCTGCATTGTGTAACAATAGCAAGAAGAGGTGACTGTGAGGATGGCTTGGAAGCACTTGTGTCTTCTGGAAAGAATAAACGTTAAAAATGAGTCTGGGATTGTTGAATAATAGAGTGAAACACTGGAAGACGTTAGGTAATATCTGAGCTCTGTGAAAAGTATTTTGGAAGTCCCAGGTCTTTCCATGTAAATTTAAGCTTTCCGTAGCATTTGATCGGGTGTAGTAACTTATATAATACAATAATGTTTCAAATAGCAAATTCGCAGTTGAGACCTGGCTATATTGGTTCCCTGCCATCTATAAAGGCAATAGAAAAGGTTTTACAGCCTCAGATAATGAATTTGAATACTGGAATTGCTGTCAAACTCTAAGTTATTTTCAGTATGCAGGCCATATTTTACTGCAGAAAAAAAAGTACAGTGTTAGTATGTCTGTGCAGAAGTGTCCTTCTCCTTCGACCTTGGAGACTCTGCTATCCACTACTCTTTAGTGAAATTGGGATCTGTTTGAACAATGCAAAAACTCTTGGAACCATTAGCATTAAACCCAGGATCTTCATAAAAAGCATCTTTGTAAGATCACTCAGTTTCATAGAAAATACAAGCATGCATATGCAAGCATAGCAACCTTCGGGAGAAGAAGTGCAAGCAGCTGTGCTACTACAAAAATCAGTGGTCACATGACAATTCAATCACCTAATGTAATAAACCTAAACAACCCGCAGACTCCAATTTCCGGTTGTGAGTACAAAGAATGATGTGGCCTTGGACAAACCAGTACACAACTGGTTGCATGACAGTGCTTGACTGTAAAGAATCAATTGGGGATCAGAGGCTTAAAACCTCCTGTGTATGTGAAGACTGTAGCTTTCATTAAAATAATACCTAGCAATCCCCATCAAGGTCCTTGTTTAAGAACATTTTGTTACAAGGTGGAAAGGCTCTGCACCGTTTCTAAACTATGTTTCTACATTGCCACCCTTTCATGCATGCAGCTGGTGGAGACTACAGGAAGCTGTGGAGACACACATTATGCAGTCACTTTTGGTTAGTGAACTCTGGATGCTCTTCACCCACTATTGTGAAGCTGACATACTCATAGTTTTGTGTATCTGCTTTGAACATGTGACTGCTTCAGTCTTTGATGGAATACATGCAAAATGCTGTATGCAATCCATTAACAGATCCATGTGACAGATCCTTGGCAGATCTAATGTTATCAAGACTTAAAAAAAGGAAAAAAAGAAAGTACTGAGTCTGAGATTATAGTTAAAATGTATGTAAAATCAGTTCTTTTTTCTCCTGTCAGGATATATTCCACTTCTTATGTTCCTCTGAGGATATTTCCCTTCACTTCCTGCTATGGGGAAGAAACAGGATATGAGAGGAAATCACTCCAAAGTGAAATGAATTTCTATATTGGAAAGTTGCCACTGGAACAGGTGTCACCATTGGAGGATTTTAACTTATGCTCTAATGACAACTCTAAAATTTAAGATTTTCCCTCACTTTCTGTCTCAGAGACAATAGTCATCAGGGCAAAGAGAGGACTGAGTCTATCTAATGGGCACATATACCACAATACAAACCAGGGGTCCAACCCTTCCCTACTCTATCTATTTTTTTAAATGCCTGTAGATACACTTAAATTATAACAACATCACTTAAAGAAGAACTCTGGGCAAATCAAATCTTAACCCTTGCAGTAGGGCTACGGGGGTTAACTGCTTGTTTAGTTATGGGAGTTAAAAATCTATCTATCTATCTATCTATCTATCTATCTATCTATCTATCTATCTATCTATCTGTCTGTCTGTCTGTCTGTCTGTCTGTCTGTCTGTCTGTCTATCTATCTATCTATCTATCTATCTATCTATCTATCCTGTATAGATATATATATAGATATATATATATCTATACTGGATAGATATATACAGTACAGTATAGATAGATCGGTTGCGACAGAAGCTGCATACAGCGTGTGCTGGTTACTACTTAAACCGGCACGCTGTATGCAGCTTCTGAGAAGATACACTATTAGCATAGCGGGGAAGCCGGCTGCGCATTTTGCATAGCTCCCGCTATGCTAATAGTGTATCTTCTCAGAAGCTGCACACAGTGCGCCGGTTTAAGTAGTAACCAGCACATGCTGTATGCCGCTTCTGACAGCATGGGAGACGGGAGGCTGCACTTATCAGTGGATCCAGGGATCAGGTGAGTATTTAAAAAAAATGTTTTATTTTATGTTATGTTTCAATCAGCAGAGGAGGGACCTAAAGTTTTCTATCAGGTCCACCTCTGTTGATTGACAGCAGGCAGTGGGCGGGTGCAATAGCCAGCCTGTTATTGGCAATTTAAAAGAGCCAATAGCAGGCTGGCTATGCTGGAATGAAGGCGATCGCGCGTCTGTCAGCAGGAGAGGAGCGCAGACGCCGCAGAGAGGTGAGTAGACTGCGGTCGGGCAGGGGGGGGGGGGGGTCAGACTGTCAGCGGTTTCCCCCAGCCTGTAGGGAGAAACCGCTGACAGTCTGTGAGGCTGCAGCGGGGAGAACCCCTGTCCCAGCAGATAACTGTGTGATAACCGTCCCGGGCACATTTATCTGCTGGGACAGGGATTCCATTTCTCTTGTCTTGCGCTAGCGCCATGACAGCCGCCACTGTTAGCGGGGGGGGCACAGGGGGGCAAATGATAACCTAGGGGGGCAATTGCCCCCCCTTGCCCCCCTGTAGCGATGCCACTGCTAAGGATCCTTGAGTCATCACATTCTATACAGTACATAGAACATGAAGAAGCTGATGGACATACCATCACTGGAGCGGAACAAGCTGGAGGTAGCGGGTGTAGGTGCCAGCCGGGATTGTGGGTCGTGTGAGTATAACTCTGTATTTCTTTTAACTGTCTTGTTCCCATGCATGGTGGGAATGCAAAAACAGCTTGAAGCATCTTTATGCCACATAAGAGGCCCGAAGCACCTATAAAGGTATATAAAAAGATCTTAGAAGCTGATCTTCAATGCAACCTGAAGCATATTGCAGTTGCCCCTCTTCACAAGCCCTTAGACACTTTCTTGACATTTCTATGCCTCCCAACTGTCTCTTATTTGGAGGGACTGTCCTTTATTTGGAACTAAATACCTCTGTTCCTCCTACTCAGTTGTTCCCCTTTATGGTCTGATGTACAGATATCTATGGAAAGGTTCTATCTAACTATCAAAAGTGTTATTCTACACTAAAACCTTTATCTTATCTCTTATATATCTTGTTTGCTATTTTAAAAAGACAGTAAAAAGGTAAATTAAAGGCAAAAAACTATTCTGGGTTTAACCAATCATTTTTGGCATATAAATTATTAATGGCCTGCATAACTGGGGACATAAAGAGAGATGTGTCCATTGCCTTCAAATATTGTGCTGGAAGAAGTCCCTCTTTCTCATCACAGAAAATTGGGAGGTACAGGGAGGTATTTCAATAAATGTGGTTTGCAATATGGTTTACCTAATGGTAACTCTAATGAATAGAAAGACATGTGTTTTTCTGCAGAGAATCTATTCGGCAGGACAAAAATACATGGTCGTTAGTTCTGTTCAGTGTTGATTTAAAGGCCACTTCAAGTATTACAACATTTGTATGCAGTTTAGATTAACAAAGCTATTCTCCTTGTCACCCTGCAGTCCTCTACGAAACTATTTCAAAGCTAAACCAAAAAATATTTTAGTGTTGGAATGTAAGAGAAATGTGTCTGTTCCTGTGACATAATTAAGTATCACATGGAACTTGTTTTGTGTCATTCTTGTCTAGTTTGCTGTTCTATGACAATGAAATACATTGTTCAAGGTGTAGATGTCTTTTCTGCACACACTTCATGCACAATGCTAAATTTTCATGAGAATGCAGGCCCATAGCCCAAACACGGTGTTGCTTCAGGTCTGTCCACCTTTATCCGCTCAATCCATGGGTTCATCACTGACAATCACTGTATAAATAAATCGATGTGTGCACTCCAAAATCTGCATGTGGCCATTTTATCTGAATCTTGGCATGGGAATAAAACTCTGCATGACTCTATGATTAAGCCCCCGTGATTGCGAGATGTAAATGTAATTTTTTTGCACAGCATACTTGCACATTAGAGGACACTTACCTTACGAGTTTGCCCTTCTCCAGTGCTGTTGGATCAATTTTCAGTCCTCAGCTCTGTCGCCTGCCACTGCCATCTCTGCCACCAACACTTTCGGGTTCTCTGAAGTCCTCTTCAGCCATTGGGTTGCCATTGATGATGCAACACATGCATCTCAGAAATGCCATGAATGGGCTGAGTGTGAACACTGTTTGTCGCATGCATCATACACTGCACAGAACATTTTTAATAAATGGAGGAGAGAGTAAGATTTTTTTGGGAGAAGAGACTGTGTATGTTTCTTCTGCCAAATATCCCTACCTCCCAGCGATTTTCTATTTTTTCACTTTACTTCCGCTTTAAGCCCCAGCAATATCACTGAAATTTCTCAGCTAGATGACTAACGTGTAGGCCAGTCCACAAAAAGATGATATCCATTATAAAATAATTTTGTTAGCTAGTTGACCCTGATTTCCAGGGATAGTTACTAATGTGAAGGTTTTGTCCCTCCAAATGTTCCTAATTTGCCTTACTTAACAACTTTGTGGATACAATTCTTGTTACCCATTAATGGGCTTTTTACATTATTATTTACTGACATGAAGCATAAAACAGAGATAAAAAGTAAGCTTTTACTTTTAAAACATGTACCATTAAGAATTCAGTACTCTGTGGTCCTCTGAGATGGCCCTTTGCGTGACTGCAATGTGCCCTGAGAAGGAATTTAAAATTGCTGACAACTCTGACTTATATATTACTGAACTTAGCAAAAATAAATATTTGCCCTATAGAGATATAATGTGTTTAAGTATATGTATATCACATAAAAGTAACACAGAGAAACCTTTGGTATTGTTACAAGACTGGAATTTCCATGTAATTAAAAGCTCAAGATTGATCCTGTAAAAATATTATGTTGCAGAGTGCAAAAGTAACCAAACTCTGCAGCAAGTAAAAATAATACATCTTTTGAAGTGTACCTGCCTCTAAAAATGTTTTGGCATTCTCAGAAACAAAAAGAAGCGTATTTGTCACTTTTGTTTTGCTTTGCGAAGTTTTCACAGCACAGAGGCGGGTACAGGCAGGAAATGCAGGCAGGGACAGTGGGCCAAGTGCAGGGAGGATTAGTGTCTGTCTAAATGGCGGCTATGTAAAGCTGCTGACTCACTTGCTTTTTGCTGCACTGTGAATGTTTCTGAAAAGTGTGTATCTTTAGGAAACTAAACCTAGGAAACAAAAAGACAAAAGATGTTCCTTCTGAAGCTGACATTTATAGCCCGCAGTCAAGAAGTTGCTCAACACTACCTCGCCATGTGCTGAAAATGGTTAAGATTCTTGCGCAGGTATCTTACAATACAAATGTAGACTTATTTTTACAACTTGGTTTGAAGAACCAGTAAAAGGATTTCAGTAATCTTTTGAGTGCTGGTGAGTCTACTGTTTGTGATGAGGCGGATGGTTGAGTGTGTTACGGATGCATTATTTTTATTATGCAAGTAATTGGCTGCAGGAAGCAAACAGTGATTTACTTTGTTTCTCACAATGCTAGGATTATTTTCCATGAATTGTAAGCACATTTTAAAATATCCTAAAAAATACACATTAGGCTCCTGTTTCCTAAATGTTTTCTCAAGTAATGGTGCAGCATGGTAGCTAAGTGCCCCTGTGCTCTGCAGTGCTTAGGCCCTGGCTCAGTTCCTATAGGGAACTCTGCAAGGGCGGGTTTCCCCTGCTTTAAAAAAAAAAATTGTTTCATTCCAATGTATTAAAAAATGGGGGCCATTAGAATTGTAAGGCCACTCAAATAGAAGAATTAGCAGGAAAAGAGCCTTCCTAAGGATTAGAGTATGGATTATATAAATCAAAATTCAAATGGCGCAAGCTAACCCATATTTTATTTAGTATTTTTGTTTTGTTTTTGTTTTTTTATATATATGTTTTATATGTTGGGGTATTGTGGTAGATTGCTAAGTTGGTATGAAGAGGAAGATAACCTCCCCTCATGACTTAGTATGTAATAGTAGAGAAAGTTTATTTATAATGGAAAAGAGAGGTGGGGTCTTTTGTTTCTCGTTTTTTTTTTTTTTAAGGAGGAGACGAAATGTACAATATAAAACTAAGAACTGTAAGTGATTGTAAGAACCCTGGGATGATTAATATATTTTTAATGTTTGTACTTTTTTGTAATTTTTTTTATATGTGAAAAATAAAAAAATATTATAATTGAAAAAAAATGGGGGACATGAACTCGTCTTCCAAACCTGTATGGGTTAAGAGCTGAAAAAAATGTAATTACATATAAGGCACTTGTCACATGTATAAAAACTTTATTAAATAACTCAATACATTTACTAACATCTAAAAGGCAAATAAAACCCCTAATCTAATCCCGTGTTACATAGCATCAGAGATTGTTGATCCAGGGAATATCCGATTGCCTTATCGGATCAGGAAGGAATATTTTTCCCCTGTTAGAGCAAATTGAACCAGGCTTTATAGGTTTTTTTTGCCTTCCTCTGGATCAGCAATGGGTAATTGGGGGCATAGCGTTCTGTTTAGGCTTTTCTTTTTTTTTTCATATCTCTACAGGTTGAACTCGATGGACATGTGTCTTTTTCAACCTGACTAACTATGTATAGTTACTTAGTTGTTAAGGCTGAATAAATAAACAGGTCCATCCAGTTCAACCTATGTGTGTGTGTTTGCATGTGTAGGAGTTAATGCAAATTCCCATACCTCTGTATATTGTGTTCCCTGAGGAAGTCATCTAGAAGTTTTTTTATTGTGTCTATACTCTCATCTGATATCACTACCTGGGAAAGAGAGTTCCACAACTTGACTGCTTTAACAGTAAAGAATCCCCTACACAATTTGAGATTAAACCTATTTTCCTGCAATAACAGGTGGTGGCCTCTTGTCTTCTTTTGGAACAGTTTGTTACCAATTCGATCATCACCATTCGTCATTTTGTACATGCGATGTAATAATATATGCATTTACTGTAGATCAGGGTTCAAAATTTCCATTCGCCCCTCGCAATTGGCGAGTTAAAATTGCGTGAGGGCCAGTGGAAATTCATCTGGGGAGGGGGAGCTGCCGGCAGGACCAGCGGGGGTGAAATTACTGCCGCTTCTGCAGCAGCGATCGAGCGCTTCAGTAGTCTTCTGTGGCCGGAGTGAAGGGAAGACAGCTGCACTGATTTTTCTTCTCCTCGGCCGCTGCAGCTACAGAGCGGCAGAGGAGGAGAAGAATCAGTTTGTTGGTCTTTCCTTTACTCCGGCCACCTGCAGCTTCCTCCGCCCATAGGGTGCCATAGGCTGGAGGAAGACTGCAGCTGCTATTGGCCGGCTGGACGTTTTTGCAGCGCGGGACCTGAAGAATACATCTCTGTACCCCCCCAGCACAAGCACAACCACCAGTACCAGTACCACCACCAGTACCACCACCAGTAAAACCACCAGCACCAGGAGAGGAAGACTGCAGATCAGCTATATGCACTAAGTCCTGTTCTTTCTGCCTTACACTGCTGACCTTTGTGCGTTAAATTACTGACCTCTGTACTGTGCGTTAAATTACTGACCTCTGTACTGTGCGTTAAATTACTGACCTCTGTACTGCTGACCTCTGTACTTTCCGTCACACCGCTGACCTGGTGGAGTTAAAGTGACATTAAACCCTCAGATTTTTTTTACATAAACCAATACTGTAATGTGTGCCTATGAACTTCAGAACAATATTAAATTGTTATTCACAGTCGCAGACCATAAGCATTTAGCCAGGACTGTGATTTAAGTCCCATCCACAACTTGTAAGCTTGTAAGTTGTTGTTGCTAGTGATGTTGTTATACTTCTTAGATATAATTATGAATGAGCAGTTGAACATCACCAGCTGAATTTCCATGTCATTAAAAGCTCAAGAAAGATCCTTTAAAAATAGTATGTTGCAAAGTCCAAAAAAAGTTGTTAAACTCTGCAGGAAGTCATAAAAAAATCTTTTGAAGTGTACCTGCCTCTAAAAATGACATGTGAGCGTGTAAGTTACTGTTAGTGATGTTGTTATAATTTTTAGATATAATTAGGGATGAGGGACTAATTTTGCTGAACATCGCCAGCTGATTTTGCTGACCACAATCAAAGTTAACCTTTAATTTCAAAATGTTATCTAGGTGAAATTTGCTAAAAAAAATAAAAAGGTTTGCTGTTTGACATGGCTTTGTTTATAAACATAGCCATATCAAACCCAGGCACTGTGTCACTTTGTTTATAAAGAAATAAAACATACTTTAGTAAAAGTAGTAAAACAGTCATTGCTCAAAACAGTTATCCCAAAGTTAAGGGGCCCACCTATTGAAGCCAAGGATGCATTATAGTCAAAGTGTTTTTAGATACTGCAAGCCTGACTATAATTAATTGATAGATTCAGTTCTGTGATAACCAAGTACTTCAATATATGCTAAAGATGTTTTTCACCTTTAAAGAAAATGGCAACTGATGTACATCATGGCATCATCGCCGATGGCATCATCTTCTGACCACTGACAGTCTCCCTCAATATACCCCCCACTAACCAGTTATCTGAAATGTGCTGCTATGCACATCCAATATAGCCAGTGTACCTGGAACTGTTTGCTGCATTGCAGTCAGGCCCCACTGAAAACAGCTCCTTTCAGGGCCCATTCACACCACCAAAAGATCACCTCCAGACCAGACCAGATTTTTTGGCTGGTTTGGATGATCCCATCACCCTTGGACTTCATGCTTCTGTGGAGAGAGAGATTTGTGAAGATAGGAACCATGATGGCTGAAGTGGACACAGAATTTTTTGTAGAACTTGTGGAAGCCTGCCCAGAGCTGTATGATCCGAGGCATGGGCAATATAAGAACAATAATAGGAAAATGGACAAGTGGAGAGGCATTGCTGCCCAGGTTGTCCCTGGCTATGATAATTTGAGCAGCTCTGAAAAGAACAACTGTGGTAAGTTCATATAAACAACGACTTTGCGGCACTAAACCCCCTAATGTGCTTAAATCTATATATCTAAACAAATTTCTTTGATTTGCTATTAATGTGTCATAAAAAACCAAAACCTTATATGTGTGTTCAAAGTGTCCCTTAGACGGGATGAAAAAATATCCAGATAAGGATAAACACAGTTAATAAAATTATTACTGTGAAAAATTATCACAGTGAAACAATGTGTATATATATATCACAGTTAAAAGAATATATAAATATCACAATAAACAAATATTGACAGTGAAAAGTTCATAAGTGAACCATAAAGAAATGTGCCACAACCAAACCAAAATGAGATTGTGATAATGCGACCCCAGTCTGGATAGACAAACCTCCAGATATATAAAAAGTGAAATATCTGTGACTATTTATAATCAAACTCCAAAAACTTATATGGTGATAAGTGCAATAAATGTCAATTCTCAAATTCATAAAAGTCCTGGAAGTCCTTATATGAAGTGCTTGTGCTTTAAATGATCCTCCTGGTGTCACACACGAAGCCCACCAGGGCAGTGCACACTCACTGCAAACAAATCTTTTTTACACTTTGTAGGCAACCTGAGGCAGGTATTGGGTCAGATCCTCCTTAGTATTTCTTCCAGATGTTTACCGAATGTTGTTTCCCATATATTAAAAAATCAAGAGGAACTCCTCATGGTGAAGCATGTATAAACGTTTATTAAAAAAACAAATATAAAACTCAAAAACATTTCCAATAAAAACGGCCAATATCTTGTGAGCCTCCATGCTCACTTCCGCAATCTCTGTGACGCTGTGACGTCAGATAGGCTTTTTTTATGACACATTAATAGCAAATCAAAGAAATTTGTTTAGATATATAGATTTAAGCACATCAGGGGGTTTAGCGCCGCAAAGTCGTTGTTTATATTGTTAGGACTTCGTTGTCTGTATTGTGGCAGGTTCATTTCCCATATTATTAATATATTATCTATAAGTGTAGATCAATAGATTTCATGTGGTAAGTTCATGTTTCTTATGTGCAAGCATTGTGCTGCCCTTTTCCTGGCTTTTCCAGCTAGACCTAACATTAAATGCGGCAAAAACGCGGCAAACACACGGCAAAAACGCAATGCAGTGTGTTCTAGATCTGGTCCAGAAAATGGTGTGAACCTGCCCTCAAGCAGATGACAAGCCAAAACACAATCAGCAGTGGGCTAACCATGTGTGTGAGTTTTCCCCTTTATATATATTGTGGAAAACCTACTTAAAGCGATATTAAAGCCAAAATGTTTTTACACTATTTTCAGATGCTGATAAAACCACTTACACTGTATGTGTACACTTGATGTTTAAAAGTTTTAGCTTCCTGCACAATCAGCTGGTCGCCTGAGCCCTGGACCTGATATTCTGTTTTAGGGTGGCTCCTTTCCCTTGCAGGGTTCAATGGAGCCACCCTTGTGTGTGCTAGTAAGCTCTGTGTGTCTCCACAAGCACACAGGCAGAACAAGGCAACACACTCCTCAGGTCCTTTCTCCTCTTTCCTCCCTTCTTCAAGTTAGTGGATGGATGGCTACTGGAGACTGCCCTGTCCCTTCTGATCTGGCACTGGACAGGTAGTTCAGGGAAGCAAAGCCAAGAGAGTTGGACCTAGCTGTGTGGAAACATAATGATTGTAAGTGCTTACCGGCAATGTACATTTGTTTGATATGGATTCATTATTGGAAAAAAAAGAGAGTTTAATACTACTTTAAAGTAGTATTAAACTCAAATTTTTGGCATATATCTACTGATAGTAAGCAATAGCTATATGCCCCAACATTAAAAAAAAAAAAACTTGGTAAATACCAACTAACTCACCTGTGTCAGCGCCGCTCGCTCCTGGCTGCAGAAGTCTCGGCTCCTAAACGCTGTGAAGGAGGAAGTGTGGGTGGGTGCATGTGCAGTCCAGATCAGTGGAGAGGAGGGGAGGAGAGCAACACTGAAGCTGAATGGACGCAGTCGGGCATCCGGGAGCACGCAGGCTGGACAGACTCAGGACATGAGAAGTCTGCCCTGGATCAGTGATCGGCACCAGCACTGGAGGGACTTTAGAAAACGAGTGAAAGGAAGAATCAAGAGGCATCACATAAGGTAAATCCTTACAGCAGCATTGGGGAGGGGGGAGGAAATGCCTTTATTGTCACCGGTAATTCATAACACACCACGTATACTTTTTGACGTATCGGGGAAGGATATGCACTGCCTTCTACAAATGCATGGCTGAAAGAGTGCTGTTAGGTGTGACTCACAAAGCATGTTAACATTGGTACACGATAAGTATTTTTGCCAAGATTTCTGAAAGATTTTGTAATGACTTCTTTAAAAAAAAAATATGCCGATATGCTTGTTAATAAGTCACATTGGATAGCAAATTCAATACTGTTTGTGTGCTATTCCTTTCTGCCATAACCTACAATTCTCAATCATTTGCAGACTTGTTTAAACTGCATTACAACAGATAAAATAAAATAGCTCCACTATGGTATTTGCTGCACTACCTTTTATTAGTACTATTAGGCCACTTATAAACAGAAGAGGGAGCCCCTGCATGGCATAAGAACTGAGCTTTAGCAAAAGTGAAAGATTTAGAAGAGAAAGGCCAGTGCTGCCCCCATTTGGGAACACGTGATGTAGTGAGTGAGTCCATTCCATTTAGGAAGAATGTGTTACATTTCTCAGGAATTTACAGATCTTTTCCTCATCTCTCTGCTTACTTGAAAAGCCGTGTAAAGTTTGCTGCAAACATACAAACTGATCTTTGTTGTAACAGCTATGCTGCTTTTGTATATGAAACCAATGTAATGCAGTATATAAAAATGTTTAGAAACATGTAATATTGTATTTTGCACATACAAATAATATTTAGATTTGTAATCTTTTACGAATAGCAACCAGTAGGGCCAATTAGCTTTGGGTTCAGGTTAAATATGTGTTCAACCTAAACCCAGCCTGTTCGAAAGTTCAGCAGTTTGGTAAATGGGCAAACTAACTTGCCACATGTAGCAAGTTGGCCCAACCATCCATAAGGTAGCTGGAAGTCTGTCATTTAGCGGCAGTAGTGCTGCCACTATATGACATTATAGATCCCCAACATCTTCTGTTTGTAAACAAGAATAGGGTGGTAGTACTAGTGTGCCTAAATCCCAGACTTCCAGCTAATCAAGCACAAACTGTACTTGATTAACTTCAATGCACCACAGAGGTGACATTAGGGGTTTAAAAGACTCCTAATGTCTCCCTAAAGAGAACCTCTCCCTTCCACTGTGCAAAGAAATAGGGGACCCTATGTGATAGCAATAAAGTTAAGAAAAAAAAAGTTAAATAAAGTCAATACTGTATTTGCCGGCGTATAAGATGATCCCCTAATTTTCCAGTTAAAAAATAGGTTTTGGGCTATACTTGTCGTATAAGACTACCCCCCTTCTGAGGCTTCATATTTCCACCTTGTTGCTGGAGCCATGATGGGGTCCTGTCTACCAGCCATTTTGTTTAAATACACCCACTAATCTGTCAGCCCGCTGGATGTGCGGTAATACTGTATGTACGGTAGCTTCGGCTACATACAGTATACCGCACTGAGCCAATCACGACGAGCGATGTATTCTTTTAATGAATACAAAGCCTGCTCGGATTGGCAGAGGTTGTGTACATCGCTTGCCTTGATTGGCTCAGCGCGGTATACTGTATGTAGCCAAAGCTACCGTACATACAGTATTACCACACATCCAGCGGGCTGACAGATTAGGGATGTTCGTTTTGGGCCAGCTTGACCCAAATGAACTAAAGGTTCACATTGTATACCCTGCGTATAAGATGACCCCTGATTTTCGGGGATGTTTTTAAGTATAAAAAGTCGTCTTATACGCCAGCAAATACGGTATTGTGTTTGTGTGCACTAAAATTTACTTATTTGTATACTGAAAATATGGTTGTACTACTATCATGTGACATAAATATTGCAACTATCACCATTTTATTTTCCAGGTTATTGCCTTTCAGAAAGGGTTAAAGGATTTGTGTATTTTGTGTAACATTTAGTTTCACACTGGGAAATGAAAAGTCTTTTTACTAGCACCAAAAAAATACAGATATTAATACCAATATATTATGGAACACCTAATAATAAATTAATTTATAGCTCAACAAAGTCTCACAAAGGAGCTCACATTCACATACACTATGGACAATTTGCCCCAATTGGAAACATATACATTTCCAGCAGATAATTTCCTTTTTGAAACCAGTCAACAATGCTAACCACTTATCCACTATACAGTAGTTGTCTTCTAATTAAAATGTTCAGCTATACAATAGAAGCAGCAGCCTAGTGCTTTCTGTCAGTGGTCCTTGCAAAAATTACAACTGGTACTGAGTGAAATGGCACATTTATAGCAGTTATAGTATTTTGGAAATGCATAAACATCAAAACTCTAGATGTAAGGCACACAGAAATATGGAACTGCATATTTTGTGCCAGAGATCTAGCAGTTCTTTACCCTAGCCCAACGCTGCACACACTAATGACCCATGTGACTCTCCAGCTACATTTCGCTGCACTAAACTGATAAATCCATGCACACCTTGAGCAGGTTAAATTATGAGCTCTGCTACAGTTAAAGACTGGAATACTGACAATGAAAAAGTTTAACTGAACATAGTAAATCCTCCTAGAGTATTTGGTTACCATAGAGATGTCACAAATGCTATAAACATTGTGAGTTAATATAGTACCAAAATGTAATCCAAGACCCATAGCATTCCCCTTGTTCCATCTTGGCCCTTGGGAGAGTGCTCCTTGTCACTTGACTTTAAGTGCATAACCTTGCATGGTTACATTCCAGACCATTTCAGTCCATGAAAGGTATATAAATCTCTATACGTAAACTCTACATTTTGGATTATATTATCTATCCTCTTCGGTATTCACAACACTAAATTTTCTAGATGGTGTTATCTGAAAACACTATTCCTTTTCCAGTGTCACTGAAAAGGTCACATCCCACTTGTAGTACAGCCTATATTTTATTTTCATTATTCAGTACAGAAAAAAAATGTGTGTGGCCTAAGTAACCAAATGCTAATGAAATGTTACTGAGACTTGTGACGATTTTTATATCTTTACTTTGATTAACTACAAAACTTCACTAGCTGGCTCTCTCGAGAGGATGTTGTTAAGGAGAACATGTTGGACAGCAGTTTAGGAAGAGAGCCATGTAAATTATAATATTAGTAACAGTGGTTGGAGAATTACTATTTATGTAATACTATAAAGGCATGAGCAATGAAAGCACAGGTGGTTGGGCTCATTGGTCATATGGGTGAGGACAGGCACATTCCAAGGCATACTCAGATACTGCTTTCTGTTTTGCACTGAGACCCAGGCAAGTTCACTTCCACCTGTGAGAACATGGTTACTTCAAGATGGTACATATAATGGTAAATAAAGTTAAGCCTAAAATAGAGCTGCACGTAAGGCCTGCATGGTTGGGTTAGGGGGTATTTGGGGGCAGGAAAGTGTTAACGATTAAGCAGTAATGGTAGGTAGGAAAGCTGGAACTTACCTGATTAATAATGAGGTTCAAGAAGGGAGAGGTCCCATGGGTCTGGCGTTGGGGACATCTTTCTCCTCGGATCATTCAGGGGCTAGTTGACGCAGGATGAACAATGATTTTCTGAGTAAGTTGTGATGTTGTTAGCGACCTGTCTTTGATATGGAGCCCCTTTCTATGCTGTTGTTTTAGGTCAAAATGACAAAAGACTTGCTGTGTCTACAGTTACAGTATGTATATGTCAAGATGACCCGATTTTCAAACTGCGATCCCGGGACACCTTACTAATCCCTCTATTTGTAGTCATAAAATCACGTCCCCATTTTTAATATGCCCTCAAGCAATTGGTCACAAACTTGCAAACCAGGAGACAGATATTCAAGGTATAAAGGCAAATAAACAGTTTTTTTTTTTAATTCTTTATTGACTGAATCAATGTCATAAAACACAGTAACAAATAAACAGGTTTAAACAAAGATAATCATGCATAGTTAGGAGGTACGCCTATAAGGCATCAAGAAGAAAAATGCTGAGCCATGTTTAGTGGTTATGGCATGTACAAAGACAAGCCAACCATAGTTGTGGCACACCACAGAAAACTAAAGCGTTTAATAGCATTGCAAAATATGGGGCTGGTGTCAGTGTGGGGGTCAAATTGTCCCTGTGCCAGTGGTGTTACTGATAGGAAAAAATGGTGCTGCATCTGTGTCAGTGGGAGGAAAAAATGCTGCTGCATCAGTTAAAGTGAAAAGAGTCACTTTGAAAATAACAGATTTACTGCACTATTGACTAGCTGCTAAACATCATAATTATATAGAAAAGTTACAAATAATCATCAATCATCAGTGTTCTTATTCCTGCAAACTGAATGCTGCTTGGTTGTAAATGTTGGTTGGTGCATTTTGCATGTCTTAACTGCTTTTTGTTTTATGAAATGAGCCTGACACAACAAGCACTGGAACAATACTTTACCATAATGGACCCTGCCAGCAATTAGACTGCATCTGTTTTAATGGTTTGTCAATTCAACATAATATTTTAAATTGGGTACGTACAAGTAGGTTGAATTACACATTTTTTTCCTTGGGGGTTTCCAAACAAACTTTCTGTACCTTAGTTCCCAAGTCTGATGTAGTTAAAACATGCTTTGCTTATATGTAATTTTATATAATATGAGTGGCCAATGGATTATTCAGTCCTCTGTCTTTCTGAGACTTTTATTTTCATGGTGGCTGTTGGCTTAGCACATACTTCAGCTATGCATCTTGGAAGACACAAAGCACCAGGGATGCATTTAGTCCTACTTTTTTTTGTTTTCCCGACAATATGCATGTATATTAAGCTTTCAAATGGTTTCAGTATGGCCACTGTGCAGTTAACATGCAATTACTGATGTTCATATGTACAGTAGCTTCTACACATATTCAAGAACCTATGCAGTGACCTGTATGTGATTAAAGTGGAAGAAAAGTTGTTAAATAAAATTGCCAACATCCTTTCTATGGCAGAAGAGACTGTGTATGTCTCTTCTGCCATAGAAAGCATGGCAGAAAGAAAGATGTATTTCTGCCATTCAGCATTTTTTTTCTGTACAATGTGTTACACTGTTCAGTACACAGACCTGGCACGCCAAGATGAAGTGCCTCCTGTGCGTATGCATATGATTTACCTCATCAGGGCCTGGCCAGTCAACCATCCGAAGACTTGAAACCCAGAAGAAGACCGGGGTTAAGATGGAAATGCGGAGGAGAGGAGGAAGGTGCACAGTGTTGGGGCAATCGGTTTGGCATTGTGTTTAAAAGTCCCAGACAACCCCCCCCTTTCTTTCTTAACACTGTACTTCTCCTTTAAAAGCACAACCATAGAGTAATATGAAAAGGTTCACAAATGCCTTACCACCTTGTAGGCTTGAGAGTGACTTTACCTATACCAGAGGTTTTCAACTTAGTATAAGTAATGCTAGAGAGGACTGCCAGAGACTGCAGACATACTAAAGGAAATGATGGTCAGAGATTGTGGACCTGCTTCAGGTTTGTTCGGAGACTAGAGACATGTTGCAGAAGACAGTGGGAGACTAGGGACGTGCTTCAATTTCCACAACAGGCACAACATCATATATCAAAGGGTTGTATGTGGCCCTTAGGCCGCAGGTTGTGGCACCAGGGCCCTATACATTCAATAAAGTTATTATTGCTTTTTCTATATCCATTGTATAAGTAATGTTTTCTACTTTTTCAGTCCCTCTCCAAAACATAGAATAATAATTTTGTCGGGAAAGATAGGAAGGTGTTGCAATTCTTCCACAGATATGAAGATCACCTTTTGATGTAATTGACATATATCATCTTCTGTTTATTAAGTTTAAGATAGTGTATGCTTTACAGAACTGTCTTTTATGGAATTATTACATTTATAAATATTTAGTGTGAAGTGCACATTTAAATATGTTACAATCTTTAGGTTTATTGCATTCCAGTATATAGCATTTTCCTTGTAAGTTTAAGACCTGATACTTGCCAGACAGCAGTTTTATTGCAGGTCTCACATTTCAGGCCATAAACCATGTAGACAATTGCTCAAGATCAGAAATGACACAAAAACAGTCAAGTGCAACAGCCCAGAGATATATTTACATGTTTGGATTGTTATGGGTGACTAACTAAAGACTGGTAGAGGTAATAGTGCAAATCACTCATCACTCACAAATCATACATTATTTTATTTAGTTTGTTATTCAGAAATTGAGTTTAATAATCAACCCCTTTTTTTCAATTATGTTTTCTTTTGCATTTGGCAGGTGCCCAGTATTTGTCCCTTATAGCTGTATGCCTGTTTAGCTATTATTTTAAAACTATATTCCCCATGCATGCTCTAAATGTATTTTAAGTATATTTCTAATGAAAATGTATTTAAAAATGTGTATAGGTGTAGTTAATGGAACTTAAGTCAGGTTTTTCACATATTTATGTAGTAGTAAGTGGCAGTTGATAAGGGGTGGCATGACCACTGCACTTACTGATGTTCAATATTACCCACCTGCTGTACAAAGCATATAACAAAATATGTAAAAAGGAAATCAACCGCAAAAATTCAGAATAAAGGACAGGTTGAAAAAGACAAACCCCCTAAAATATTCTCTCTCTCTCTCTGGCTCAAAATCATTATGGCTCAAAAAAGTTAGACAAAATAAAAGGTGAATAAAGCACCTGAACCACATGACCTACACCCAGGTGTCCTAGAATAGTTGAAATCTGTTATGGCAAAGCCACCATTTATAATTTTTAGAGACCCTTTAATGATTGGCTGGGTGCCAATGGATGGGTGCATGGCCAATGTGGTTCCTATATTTAAAAAGAGATCAAAGTCTTAACCCAGTAACTATAGGCTTGGAAGTTTAACTTCCATAGTTGGGAAGATACTGAGCATTTGAAAAAGGACCACATAGAAGAGTTTTTGCTAGAAAACAATATTTTAAGCCGTAGTCAGCATTGATTCAGGAAAGACCGAATCTGTCAAACAAATCTACTTTCTTTTTATGAGAAAGTAAGCAATAAATTATACAAAGGAATGGCTGTGGATATTGTATACTTGGTCTTTGCAAAAGCATTTGACACAGTCCTCCACAGATGGCTAATGTGTAAGTTAAGGTCTATAGACTTAGACAATTAAGTCTGTCAATGGATATAAAACTGGCTTAAAGACCATATTCAGAGAGTAGTGATTAATGATTCATACTCTGAATAGTCTAAGGTTGTTCATGGTTTATCCCTAAGGTGCAGTTTTGGAACCCCTACATGTTTAACTATTTATAAACCATATAGAGTTTGGCATTAAAATGACCATTTTGTGTCTGCAGTTGACACCAAGCTGTGTAGTGGAATAAATTCCTTCAATGATGTGTCTAACAGACCCGAATACACTGATTGGGCAAATGAGGTTTAAACTTAAACTTATGTTTGGGGGCTACAAACATGCATCATACATTCTAGTACAACTGGGGGAGTCAATAATCAAGAAGGTTCTGGTAGATTATAGACCTGATAATAGCATGTAATGCCAAGCGTAAGTTTTTAAAGCAAGAAAAATACTTTCTTGTAATAAAAGAGGTATAGATTCCAGAGAGAGACTTAATCTTGCCCCTGTACAAAGCATCAGTAAGACCTCTGCATATAGAAAGGCTTCTTCACAGTAGTAGCTGTGAAAATGTGGAATAGACACTGGCTGTAAAAACTGCACACATTACTCAATGACCTTGTACCCAGAAAATATGCCTTAATTACTGGGCCACAAGTGAGAGTCTCACAGATGCACATAAACCTCAGTACATATAATCATTTTTTTTTTCATTATTTCATGATATATGCTTTTTTGGTTAGTGGGGGTTTGATGGTGTTTGGTGGTCAGTTATGAGTACCCCATCTATTGGTAGTCATGGGTGAATGCCACGGTTCATTAGAGGTCAGTGGTAAATGCCCCTGCTTGTTAGTGTCAGTGCTAAGTGCAGCCGTTTGTTGGTGATCAGTGGGGAGTGCCCAGTTTCATTGGCAATCAGTAGTTAATGCCAATTTAATTGATGGCCAGTAGCAGTACACCTATTAGTGTTATAGAGGATGGCATGTGTTTGCCCTTGTTTTGATAGTGCTGAGACCATGGCATAGTTAGCCTAGGAAAAATATTTTATGATAAAGTGATTTCCTTACAATACGCACGTGGTGGAGCTGCCCTTTCAAAATAGGAAACAAACATTTATCTCACTCATGCTGTATATAAATCTCATGTATATATGATGAGATTTTTTTGCTACTAAACTGTTCCCTGAGACAAGGGAACAGTTAGAAAAAGTGTTATATTTTATAGAACGATATTCATGTTTTGTTTTTGTTCCTGAATTGCAGGCTACTGGTTTAAAGCATAATTGAATAGTAAAATGAACTGACAATAACAACTGGAGGGGAAATTATTTCAGTTTGTGAGGTGCTAAGAAGTCTGAAAAGTGACGTTTGGTTGACACACCTGATAAAAAAAGGGAAAATGTTGGGGGGAAAAAAGAATAGCAATATCTGGGTGGCAAGCAAGGCAAGGTCACCCAAAGGTACCCCTACTGTTATTCTCATAACAGGTTTCCTTTAATCTTTTCATTATTGAGTAATAACAAACAATAAAGATCAGTTTTCATGATTGTTTTCTGCATTCAATGTAACATAGAAACATAGTTGGTAAGGTTGAATAAAAACCAAGGTTCATCCAGTTCATCCTATGTGTGTGTGTGTCTGTATTTATGTGTATTTAACACATCCATATCCTTGTATATTTAGTGGTTGAAGAAACTAATCTAGAAGTTTCTTGAACTTATCTACGCTATGAGGGGATACCACTGCCTGTAGAAGAGAATTCCACATTTTTAATACTAGCACAGTAACAAAACAAACCTTTGCATGTTCTAATTTTGAACTCCCTCTCTTCTAACCTCTTGTTGTGTCTGTGTGTTCTCAATACTGTTCTTGGTGAAAACAGCTTGTTCCGAATATTGTGGTCCCCATTGATGTAGACTGCAATAAGGTCCCCTCTTAATCGCCTCTTTTCTAAGGAGAATACGTTGAATTGTTGGAGGCGGTCTTCATAGTTCAGGCCTTCTTTTCCTGTAATTCATTTTGTGGCCCTTATTTGAACTCTCTCAAGCTCGAGGATATCCATGGCCGATGCTAGGATTGTAGTCAAGGTGGGCAAGGTGCAATTTTGCCGATCCCGACCCCCACCCCCTGTAAAAACAGGGCATTTTGACAAGTATTGTACTTGTCAAAATTCCCTGATGTTTGCGCTATGGTTTTTTTTTCACTTACATTATATAATAATAATAAAAAAATAATAATAAAACAAATGGTCCAGTAAATGGGAATTCTGGGGGCGCTGCCTAATCTGTACCACAGTCAATAGAGTACAATAAAAGTGCAGGCAGGGCACTGGACATACCGCCAGGGAGGTTAAATCACATATGCCAATGTGTAGCCCATGCTTCAATTTTGTCTAGGTCTTGAAGTGAAAGTAGGTCTATCACACCGTAGGCTAAATGTCAGCATTGCAAAATCAAACAATATTAAATAAATATTTCACTCTTGCCAGACAAAAAATCATGCCCTGAACTCTATCACGTCACCTAAAGCATTAGAAAAGATGGTCCAATGCTTTCAAATGTATTAGGGATTGCAGAAAGCCAATCAGACAGACCTTATTGCTCAGACAGGAAGATCAGCAAGAAAAACACCTTTTATGCGTCATGTACAAATAAAGCTGCCCCCATAAACGCATAAAATTTTAAACTAAACATTAAATAAGTATTTTTAAAGCATTAACATGCTTTGATAAGATTATTTACCTTTAGGTGATATATTCCGCATGTATGTCTAAATAAATATTAAAGCACTTTCATTTAAATATGTTCTTCAATAGTCACAAAGGAATTCACTTTGTGTGCTCCAAATGCCATTGCAGACCAGTCATCGTGTGCAATGAGAATAAAGTAACAGTTACTGGTCTTTGTGACACGATACTTCTGCACAGAAGAAACATTGTACCCTGCATCACTGCACATATCTGGAAGAAATACACAAAGCACACCTGAGTTTTAAGTAAGAATACACATGCCTCTTGTATTTGACCAATATTAGCTTATCCCGTAGTTCAGCTTTAAAAAAGGGGTACAGGTGTTGTTTAGGGGTTGAAGTCTCCGTGAAATATAAAAGAATGTAACTGTAGTACTGAAAAGAAAGGAACAGAACTCACTTTGCTTGAGAGCAATTTAAAGTGTATGTATAACCAAACTTTTTGGGTTTTTCAGTTTTGGATAGAGTGTGAAAAGTATTTTATATCTGTCTTTCCCTTTATCCAAGACTAAAAATAAATATTTCAGTTGTACAAACACTTTAACTCCTCTTCCTGTATGTTTTTCAGATTTTTAATTTGTATAATATTCTTGTGTTTGTAGTGTTTTAAAAAAAATGTATGGTCACTTTTAGGCACATACTGCAACATAACCCCCCTCCTTGGCTTCAGATTTCCAAGGAACAAAAGGTACTAAGACTAGGAACATTTTTATACACTATACCAGCAAAACTTTTCTATGAGCAAATTTGTAACTAAAGATCATGGAGCCCCTTGACAATATTTGATGGGGCCCGCTGGTGACCTTCCTACTGTCATTGATCTTAAAGTGACACTAAACTTAGGAGTTAGATCTTTAAAATGTATTAAAGCCCCCTAACTATTAACAAAAATGTACCTTATTTGTGTATCACTCGGCTGTAGTTCCTCAAATCATCTCTGAATTGGTGCGGACACTGTCCTTACTTCTGGAGGGTGGCTACTTTTGTCCCCCATGGTCCCTGTGTGTGTTGTAAAGTAGCCACCGCCCCAGCTACTCGCTCCCGTGATGGACTACAATCTCAAAACAAACTATTAAACTAAATGTGAGATTGTAGTCCATCACGGTAACGAGCTTCGAGTGGTGGCTACTTTACAATACATACACAGGACCATGGAGAAGAAAAGTAGCCACCCTCCAGAAGGAAGGACAGTGTCAGCACCAATTCAGAGATGATTTGAGGATCTACAGCCGAGTTTAGTGTCACTTTAACATAATATATGTTTCTATTGGGAAGAGAAAGCAGGAGAGCTGTTAGAATAGTCAGTACATTGCTAGGGACTAGTGTTGTGAACTGAGCTTGTCAGGGAAGGAATCGGTTAATGGAATTAGCTTTTACAGGTCTATTGACAAAAGGGTGAAGACTTTGGAGAAGACAGGAGAAGTGAACAATCTTAACCAAAATAGCTGATTTGGAAGAAGTTCTCCAATTCAGCTCACTTTCCAGTTCAGCTATGTTGTCCTAGATCAGTAATAGCTAACGTTTTTGAACCCAAGTGCCCAAACTGTAGCGCAAAATCAATTTATTTATCTCAAAGTGTCAACAATTAAAATAAGTTTGGTATTGCGTTGTAGTTTGGGTGCTGGGGTTTAAAAAATGTTCAGCATCACTGCCTTAGGCAGAAAAAGGGAAACACATTTATACACTCAATAAAACACACACATCACACACGTAATGAAACACACACATCACACATCCATTAAAACACACAAATGACACACGCATTAAAACACATACAGTACATTACACATGCATTAAAACACACACATCACACACATACCACACACTCCTTAAAAAACACACACATTAAAAAAACACACACATCACACATGTAATAAAACACACACACGCATCACACATGCATTAAAACATACACATTACACCCATATCACACATTCATTAAAAAGACACATCACACACTCAATAAAACACACACAAATCAGACATTTATTTTAAAAAAACACACATCACACACGCAATAAAACACACACACACATCACACACTTATTAAAAACACACACACATCACACACACATTAAAACACAAACATCAGACACATATCACACACTCATCAAAAACACACACACACAATTATTAAAAACACACACTCATTAAAAACACACTAAATAAAGCACACACACATCACACACATCACACACATCACACACACACAACTATTAACAATAAAAATTAATGATTAAAAAATTGCCCCTTCTGCTTACCTCACTTCTCCAAACTCTTCACCCTTAGTGAATAGTCCTGTAAACTTTCATTTTGCAACCATTCTGTCCTCAGTAGGCTTTTCAGCCTCTCAGATTTTAGGGCCTTGGTTTATATCTGAAGCCCTCCCTCCGCTTCCACTGCCACAGCAAGCCAGTGCTGAAAGAGGTGGTCTAGTAGTAAGTAAAAAAAAAAAAATGACATAATTATTAGTACTCTATTTGTACATGGCTTTTATTCCTGCAGGGCTTATAATTTATTTTAATAAATTCCACTTTACGCCACTAGGGAATGGCAGAAGGGCCCATCAGTCCAATGGCTTCTTAAGGAGTAGCGCCTGCTACCCCCAGGCCCCATAGAGGCAGCCACATGGGCTGCTATGGCTATCGTTATGCCACTGCATGCAAGTATAATCCCAGCACCCTCAGGCATCTTTGCTGAGAAGCAGTTTTCTCTTGAAACTATTCATTTTAAAAGTGTATTTCCACTTTGCAGCCAATTGGCATAAAACCTACCTTTTATTTGCTACATGTTCCCATTCAAATTGCACAAGTTATAGAACTTAAAGAGAGATAGATAGATAGATAGATAGATAGATAGATAGATAGATAGATAGATAGATAGATAGATAGATAGATAGATAGATAGATAGATAGATAGTTATTGCTGTAGTCCTCAAGGTTATTTCATAATAGAATATTATATTATTTCGATTGATTTTTTTTTTTTTAAAGATGAGTTATCTTGGCATGAGAAGAGCATTTTTCACACCTATTCCAACTAATTATCCTTTGTACTCAGGAACTGTTATAGTAACTTGTAAAGTTACTATATTTCTAAATCCTTGTGAGTGTGTGATACATTTTTAATGCTGGGGATTTAAACTTGGAGATTCTCTGCCCCTGCAGGGCTTCACTGCCGGCAATGATTGCAGTTAATAAAATGCCTTGTAACTCTGTTGGATATCCTGGGAAGTGGATTAGCTCTGTTGTTAATATGATCAAAAACAAGCAGTGAGTAGCTTACACAGCATGAGACATGTTTCATTTTGTGCATTGCAGGATCCTGAGGTTATCAACTATGAAACTAATCACAAAAAACACAGTAGTATAGCGTTCCACAAAAAGTATTGTAAGGCCGCCCCACACTTACCAACTGTCCTTTTTTTTAACTCCT
>NW_017306304.1:2107707-2124531 GCF_000935625.1 Nanorana parkeri
CCATTCGCTTTTCACTTCTTAAGGGCTTCTATGCCAACTTTTATTAACACACAACTGTAAAGAAAAGTCCACTCAGGTGTTCCCTCGCAGGGGTTTTCAAACATAAAGTACCATTTTCTTATCAAACAAACATTTTTCAGTCTCACCGACTTCAGGTAGTTCCATTACCATTACCATTACCTCAAAACTTCTGGACACACAGGCTGTATTCAAAGGCTTTGCCATACAGGCTTGTCTTTTGCCACACAGGCAGATTGCCACACAGGCTGCTTTTCACAATACAGGTGAACTGCTCCCCAGTCTGCAAGACTCACAGACTGGTTCCAGGGTGGAGCCCTCCTGACTCCTGCAGAGACCTCCTCTGTCACCCAAGTGGAACCACTCACTTAGCAGCCTGGGATATCTTATTGAGGCCCTAATGAGCCAGCTTTCTTCAGCTGGGCTGGTTACCTCTAGGCCTTCAACACTCTCAGTACCTCCCCCTAGAGGAAGCCCGCCTGAAACAGGGCCATACAAATCTGCCATCCTGGCTATACCCAGGCATCACCATCTGCCTGCTGCCACAAATGAATGATGAATACACGTTTGACTTCTGCAATTGCAAGAGGTGCTCAAAGTGGTTAACATCAATGTCCAGACACTTCTGATTATGATGAACGACTGCTTGAGCAACGTTGACCAAAGTGTCCACTTGTATCGCTGCGCATGCCGTTTCAGTTTCTTCCCTTATCACGAACGTGTGCAATTGTTAGGCGTGTTGGAGGTTCTTTTGCATACACATGACTCCATTGTCGTTGTACTTCCACAACGTTCTCAAATTTCAAATGCCACTTCAAAATGGATTCTTCTTACAAACGAGCCACACTTCCATGGATCTTTGTAAATTTAAAGCAACTTTAAAGCTATATATAGCTTGTTAAAAATATATATGTATTAAAATGGCCATAACCTGGCCCCATTTTACACTTTAAAGTACGTTGCTGCAGGGTAAATGTATCCCATGACCTCTGAAAGTACCCTCAACATATTATATACTGCAGGGGTCTAAAACAATTGGATGTTGTCCTGAATGGCTTATGGATCCCTATGCACCCACATGTTACAATAAGGCTTGCACCCAATGATAGATAGTAACTAACCACAAACATATGATTGCTGCAAAGATTCCAACCACCAAACCACAGATTGTGGGAATATTAGATTTCTAATCATGCATGGTAGCATCAACCAGGTATTCAGGTTCATATGCTCTGCATATACCCTTGTGACAGCAAAATGTACCCCAAAACCAGTTGGCCAGCATAGTCTCTGCAACTCTATGAGCCCATAGACCTCTCTGCACCCAAAGACATGCAATCAACTCAGCATAATCAGATCAGCATAAAAATGTATCGAGACACAGCATCTTTGGAAACTCCCAGACATACATGGTACTAGTGGAAAACAGATGCTTTTAGACTTGTATGAAATGTCTACTTTATGTCTTTTTGGACCAAAAGATAAGTTTCCATTACTTGCACAATCTCCCTAGGTTTTTTTTCATTTGTCCTCTTATTCCTCATTCTTCTCATGCTGAGTTCATCCGTGACTTTTATTTATATCTGAAAAATTTAACTATAAATTCAAATTCAGTGCTGCCTCAGTGGTGTAAACCTCCAGATCAAGTCTAATCCAGAGATTAGATACTGAAGTGCTGCTTCAATTGTGCAGCATTATCACATACTATCTCTTGGCCTGCTTTCAAACTAGTGCATATGCTGTTACGATACTTTTGAAGCTGTTGCTAAGTTGTAAGTACTCGTCATTATCAGTGTTTTCCCTTTATGTACAATTTGGTACAGGCTTTTTAGCAGGAAATGTCTGCTCCAGGCTTAGCTGATATGTTAGTCACTCCTTTTGTCCGTGCAGGTTGCTAATAGTCTCTGAGGCTATTAAAGCTCTGTCTGGTCCAAGCCTAGAAACTAATTGACATTATTTAGATTCTCTTGCAATCACTATTCTTAGTTTTCTTGGCACACACTGCTTGCTTTCTCTTTCTACACTTTCACTGATTGAATCTTCCACTGTCAGTAGGAGATCATAACACCCAACTATATGTTTGATTACCGGTACGTAGTGCAACAAAATGGCTATATGTGTAATGGAGTATTTCAGGTTTTATTATTATTATTACTATAATAGTTATTATTTAATAATACTCATGATTATTAATGATGCAATCTGACCAGGTTTTATGTTACACCCTAAATATGGGTGTGACATTAAATATGGTCAGAAAGCTAAACCAAGCCTTTAAGGAATTTTAACTGTTATAATTACTCTAATTGCATTTTTGATGTTGAATTTTACTATACATATGCTGACCAGAACCACTAACCCTATGGTAAGTAGTCACATTAGGCTGAAATGGTTTTGTCGACAGGTTCTTGCCAATTAAAGGCTATAAGATTAATTTAAACATCTGGTAGGTGGAAAAGCCTTTCTGTTGGAGGGGACTACTACCATATGCATCCAAGGAAACATTGCTTTAATGGCACTATGTTATTTACAGAAGTTTTTCTAGGGGTTTTAGGGTGCCTTCTGGCTTCTTCAGGGGTGCCTAAAAATGTTCACGCAAGTCATGCCTCTGATGTGAAAGAGGGGGATTCATATGTGAAAAAGGGGAACTCTGAGGTGAAGATTGTCTCCTAGTGTGAGAGGGGGGCCCTGATGTGAAAGGAGGGGGCCCCTGATGTGAAAAGTGGCACTGTGATTGTGTTCTTGTATGGCGACCCCCTTAAAATCCATACCAGACCCCTGTCTGGAATAAGTGTCTCATATGGATTTTGGAAGGACCCCACGTCATCTTTTACATTAACATTTTTACATTTTACACCCGGAAGCCTCAAGATTTTGTTTACTTTTAAAGGGTTCCGTGGCTGAAAAAAAGGTTAAGAAACTGTGTTTTACAGAAATCACCACTAGATGGAATCTGTTAGTTTGATTACTGTTATAATTCCAAACATGCCTAATAATATTTTATAACAATAAAATTATTGTACACATGTCTACTTCTGCAAATTTTGCAAGGTTGTTATATAGTGAATGGTTTTTTTTTTCATTTAGTAGGACACTGTTTTATAATTGTGATCTTAATCCCTTTAATTTACAATTTTGAAGACAATATCTAATTTGCATACAACAATTTAAAAGATGTTATAATTCAATGATAGCCTATGGTGACATGTAGGAATAATTATTTGGTTATATGAGGGTCTCTAGTGTAATAACTACCATTAAACCAGACATTTATTTCACATTTACAAATTTAGTTTATCTGCAGTAGAGAAATTTCAGATAGATTTAACTTGTTGCTTGACAAAGCTAAAGTTTCCTTTTTTTGGTGCAATTCCAATTTGCAATTATTCTCGGTACTGTGGAGCTGGATTTGCCACACTCATAGCCCTTTGCGGATTGTCAGTCTCTGTATTAGTACTGATGAATGGAGTTTCAAGCTGTGCAGTTGAAAATCATATTAACACTCCTCATTTTGAAGTTACTAAGCTGACTAGAACATATACTGGATAAGTCTTTCTTACTATGCAAACTTTACAACACAACAGTGCTACCATCTCCCTATACAAAGAATGTGAGTGATTATATTGTGGAATTTTGATAATATCACAGAAAACTGATGAGCTATTATGTTTAGATTGTTTTTTGTATTGTTTTTAAGCCATATTGATAAAGCCAAAATGTGACAGTCACCAAATAGTCCTATATAATACAAATATTCACTGCACATGAATCAATTACTGCATTTTAAAACACATCTGCCAGTAAGGAGGCCTGCTGAGAATATTTAGTGAATGTCATATTCTCTGGTATATACTGTGTGTGTGTGTATATACAGTAATACCTTGGTTTACAAGTAACTTGGTTTGAGAGCGTTTTGCAAAGACATGTATTTCTCATTTATAAACAGCTCTTCGGAAAACTCACATGGACTTGTGCACCTGTAAATGGCAGTGATTTAAGCCATGGTCTAAGTCTTTGGTTTTGTTCATACATGAGATGACCCAAACATAGTGAAAACATTTATTTTTTTTACTTCAGCCACCTAACTGCTTAGTGGGCATATGTTTGGACACTGAAGTTTAATTCAACACTCCATATCAAACCAAGCTTCTTTGTAAATTCAGCTGTAGCCTGTGTGTGCGCATATCCAGACATGTCCGTCCCGTGTGCATAGTAAATACTATCTTTGAAAATTAAAAATAGAAGCAAATGTGTTGCCATGCCACAGTTGCTCCAGATTCTGTCTGCTCCAGGTACAGTAAATTCCTCTCACTGTATTTTTGGCTCTGAGTTTCTAAGCACGTGGTGTCAGCCCTGCCTACTTCATTTTTGATGCATTACAATGAACACAGCTTTCTCTTCATCTCCTCTACCCCCTAATCTCCTTAATCCCCCTTGTGCACAGGCAGAGAGCACAAGGAGAAATTATCAATTCACAAGATTTCTGGTCAAAATCAACAGGCAATTTTTTCTAATTATCGAACAGATAAAACAAAAAACGTCAATGGTACATTTTGCAGACCAAACAAGACCAAATAAGAGTTAATTTGTAGGGTTTACATACACTTTAAGTGCAAAAAAGACAGTTGATCTTGTCAGAAATCCAGAGTTTTTATTTTGTGTCCTGTGCAGACTTTCTTTGTTATCTCAAAGAGGCCAATTAGCCCTCCCGGTTCTTATCATGGACTACACAATGACTAGCCTTTATGTTGTAGAGATCTGAGAGTGGGAGTGGTTGAGTAAGAAAAAGAGAGTAGGGGGAGGGGGCTGACGATACTATGGGGTTTATTTCCTAAAAGCAAAGCTGTTTGGCAAGGAAATTTGCACTTCGCATGAAAAGTTTCACCTTAGTTACGTAAATGTGGGGAAGTGCTGCTGACTTCCACCACCCAATCATGTGCAAGCAAAAATACTGTGTTTTTTAAACTTTCCTTGCACATGATTGGGAATTCTTTGCAAAGCAAATCCTCACCACATTCACCAAGCTGGAAGGAATCTTCACCTGCCAAGTGCAAATTCCCCTACAATGTGAACAGCCTATTTGTCATTCATAAATCAATACCTATGTCCACTAAAATCCTGTGTGTTGTCATCCCACAAGAGCTCAGTGCATTTCTGGAAGATCAACAGGTAATTTTTTGTACTTGCAGGGTCTTTAAGGGGATAAGACAAGGGGAAATGTGCACGTATTGCATACTTTTTTACTAATTTGCAAGGGTTACATACACTTTAAAGCCTAAATTGAATTTTAGTGATTGGGTTTACATTTATTTTACAGTATAAGCATTAGAAACGTAGCATATTCTGCATGTGTATTTTATTATTCTGCAAGGGTTTACATACACTTTAAAGCCTAAAATGGATTTGGGTGATTAGGTTTACATCTATTTTATTGTATTAGTACTAGTATTTAGTATGTATTTGTTCGGTGTGCAGTTCATTTTTTATCTTTTCTTGAAAAGGGTTTTTTCCCCACAGGAATCCTAAAGCCCAACTCCAGCCAAAGTGTTTTTGGCTAAAAAAAATCCTCTATTTCAGGAAAGTAAAGCTTTTATATAGCTATGTCATGTGGTGTGCAGGCTGCTTAGCATCTCTGATCTATTACAGCAGTGCCACAGAGAACAGAATTACAGCCTGAACGGCTATTACTCAGTGTTTTGGGAATGGCTGTAACTCCATAAAGCAAACACTAAACCTTCTGCTCCACCATCGCTGCATGATAAGATATATTTGCATCTGGCAGCAGCTCCACCTCTGGAGAACAGATTTGTTTGGGGGATGTTCAAGTTGAGTGATAGGAAAAAAGCAGCTCACTTTTTAAAATGCCAGAGAGTGGGAGGACTACACTTCAAAATTAACAAGCACTTCAGACACAAGCAAATTCCTTCCCAAAAGCTGCTTTTAGCGGTGACCCAGGTGCACTGGTTTTATCTTGCTTTTGACTGATTTTTACAATTTACCTTAATTTCAATCTTTTTGTTTGCCATTCATCAATCTGACTTCCAACTCTTTCCACTGGAAACTCCTTTCTCACTGATAAACGCCTCAAACTTTTCACACTTATCTTGACACTCGCCAATGAAAAGTGACGAGTTGAGAAGGGAGAGGAAGACGGTACACGTTGTCCAGGTTTTGTTATCTTGAGAGCCTTATTTTTTTCATTTTAGGTTCTGCTGCAGTATATTAAATCATGGCAGTGGCAAAATCATGGACCGCACTATAAGAGGTGCCTTGGCGCGGCAGTGCGGCTTACACATCCTTTGCAGAATACGTGTATCCAAACCTCTGTCATTGTCCTTAGTGGTGAGACAAGTTGTTTTACATGCTGGTTTGTGAGTGTGCCATGATGCCTTTCTACTGTTCTATGTGTGACCATAGACACACACAGCCCAGTGGCCGGCCACATCCCCCCAATAGGTTGATTGACAGGAGAAGGGGCCTATGGCTCCTCTGCTCTCAATCTCCTCCCTAATGCTTGTCCAAACCACAGCATACATAGAAATTCTATTTTGAGTCTGTCTAAATTGTCCTTAAGTAGGGTATACACGGTTAGAATGTAAAGCAAACAAAATCAATTTCAAAATGTTCATTTGACTTTGTAATCATTGATGTGGTGAAATCGATGATCGAGTTCGACCGCAGTGATGGAAAAATTCTAAGGAGTATGTTGGAAAATTTTTCTTGATCGAATAAAATTCTAACAGTGAATGGAGTTTTCGTTTGGAAAACTCCATTAATTCCAAAATCAACTGTTACATAAAAACAAAAACCAAATGGAATTGCAAACAACAATCGCCAAGTCTCTGATGATATGATTGAACATTCTAATTAGATTTTTCATATGTACGCAAATAGATAGTATATAATATGTGAGTTTATGGTCAAACCAAAATTGCAATGGTGTTTCAATAAATTAGGAACATAAATAGCCGAGTACATTATGCACCCAGTAGATCAACTGTCATACAGAAGGTTAGAGGTAAGGGGAGTGACGTAAAACTGATGTTGCTGCAAATTGCTTTAACCCTGAAATGAATGATTTCACCATTGGTGAAATGTCAACAAAGCAAAAGCTCTCAATTGTGTTCCTTGAGCTCCTCTTTTGCATAAAAAGCTATTTTCTTATTTGTCATTAAAAGGGTATGTATGTTTATTTATTAGTGTATTAAGGTAGTTTAGTTTATTTCATTTAGCATTCTTTTGTATTTATGCATTTTACATTTGTTTTTGTGTATTTTTTTTTTTTTACTGTCTGTGGAAAATAATGATGCTAATGACGGGCCACAAATCCAGGTTCAGGGTATTTGAAAGGATCATTCATAATCCTCTGGAGCTATTTACAGCCTATTGTATTTTTAAAAACCACCAAAACCCATTTAAGTTCCTGCATTGATTCTAATGCATTTTGCCAAAATGGCAAATTTTTTCAGAAATCTCAGGGAAATTAAAACTTTCACTTTCACTCATCCATAAGTAATATTTGCTGATGTATATGTGACACACAATCTCATGCTCCTCTCTTAGGATACCAATATCTTTTTCTTCAAGATACCAATATCAACATGAAACATCACACAACTGCTATTTTTATCATCATAGATTCTAATGGTGTATGCCTAATTATAATACACTATATTCCATATCAGTTATGTAAGTAAGTACTGTATATACATTTGTGCAAAATAAATCACTAGATTTCAATTCGTTTATTCAGCAAGCCCTATACATTTTATTACATCTTTTTAATTCTAGACACTTTTTCAAAGCTTATACATTTTTCCCTATTCACTTGTGTTGTACTATGCCTATTGTCTAATGCACACAGATGGGCTAAAGCAGATAATATACAGTGGGGTAGAAAGCTGAGCTATGCTTTATTTAATTTAAACAGTGCTAAAAATAACTCTCCTGTAATGTCTGATTCATTGTCCTCCGAGATTGTTATTTATCTACCTTCATTTTTATTATTGTTCTCATGTCCCAAAAAATATATTATTATGCTAAGAGATAAAACATTTGAAGCCCATGAGCAAATTCACATTCTTGGCATTGAGATATTTTGTAATCATCATCAGCTTTGATAATTAATGATATAAAACAGGAGCCTTTAGATGAGATTGCCCAGCACACAGTGTAGTTATAAATTATACCCAGAAGTCATGTTATGTAACATCCCACAGAATTAAACACTCTGTTTTCTAAGCTATAATGTTAAAGGGCAAGTAAGATACTAACTGCATCAAGTGTTATGACACTTGCTGCCAGAGTCTCAGGTATCATTCATACCGTCATTGCTGGCAGCAATATCCCGCATAAAAAGTTGTCCGTACTACCTCTGAACTCATACGGACATGCACCCGCTCATGTTTGTATGAGCTCAGATGTGTACATTCTGTGTCTGCATGGTCACTGCTGATTACACACTGCTATTGTTTACACTCCCCCCCCTCCCCCCAAGTCATTCTTGTGCCAGTAGCACAGGCACAGAATGAATTCGGCCTTCAGCCATTCTGTATACAGCTGAACACTACAGACCAAAATGGAGCTGTGTAAATGGGCCAATATCATGTAATACTGCTGCATTCAGATTTATATAAACTACACCAGTCTTTCTCAACCAGGGCACCTTGGTGTGCCTTCTGGCTTCCTCATGGGTGTCACAAAATTTTGTGGTAGTAATACTGTGATGTGAAGGGGGAATGAAGACTGAGGTGAAAATGGGCTTTTGATGTAAATGGGGGCTCATGATGTGAAGGCGGGCTACTGATGCGAGGGGTGACTATGCTATCAAGGGGGAATCCTAATTTGAAGGGGGCACTTTGATGTGAAGAGGGAAACCAACTTTTTTGTGTGGGGTCCCCCTTAAAATCTATGACATTTAAGACTGGGGTGCCTCATGCTATTGAATACTTTTAAAGGGTGCCATAACTGAAAAAGGTTGAGAAAAGCTGATTTACACATCTGGACACAGTCTATTGTACACCTCTGCACGTGAGTCCTCATACACACTGGAAAAAAATATTATGGAGTCACTCTAGACAACAAGATAAAGTCCAGATACAAAAGTATACCTGAACGTTTTTGGTTTTGATGGAGTGAGGAAAGGTTAATACCTAAGCCAGGTCTCTATTGTTATCTGTGTCCCTGCTGGGGAGATCAATCCTCACTATTTCTCCCCAAAGAAACTTGTTACTTAGACAAAAAGTGAGGATATCCAAAATTTTGCAGTTCACAAAAATAGGATTTGCCCTTACTTTGGAGGTATTTATGCTTACATCATGTCACGTTTCTGGAACAGGAAGTGAAGGGAAATAGGAACACAGACAGCACTGAGAGAGTTTCCAGCTCTTCCTCATTAACAAAATAAAAGTTTTGGCTGAAGTTATATTATAACCCTAGCCAATTAACTGCTAATGTTATCTAGGAAAAAGAGAATTTTCTAAAAGTGAAAGTTCTGATCACAGTACTGTAGTAGTTAACTGGACCCAACAGACAACACCTCCCTCTTTTACTCAACTCCTGGGTCTTGTGAGTGGTTTGGTGGTGTCAGTGAGGTGTCACCTGCCTCTCAACTGACAGCTGTGTGGATTGAGAAATGAACTACAGAGACAGGGGAAGTAGCATTAACGGAAGACGCAGGGAATAGCACAGAAAGCCAAACAGATTGCGTAGGTAGGCTGTGTGCCTTGTATGCATTACATAACATTATTTGCAATAAACAGTAGCTTGAATGGATTTGTTGCCTTATTTCATTCCAACAATGTTACCAAAACATTCACAACTAAAGCTATGTTCAGGATAATAAGCTTCTTTGCATGTTAATGACCCAAGGATTCTTGCACTCAGACAAAAGGTATTTGTTTACAAACACATCTTCCAAACTGGTTGTTGCGGCAGTCAGACATTATATAGCAAGTGTCTACATTTTGGATTTACCCTTAGAAGAACAGCTTATTGAGCCAAAGGTTCTTGTGTTCATGGGCCCTCTAATAGCCCACTTCCTAAGTGTTTTTCAGGCTCTGTTTAGCATAGAGGTAACCCCAGATTATAGACACCTGAAAACATGTGTTAATGCAAGGTGTGTACATGCTCCTGTAAAGGTTTGTTTCTTTTGTTAACATTCAAGGGGCCTAATAGTGGATCAGCACATATCTAACCTATACTGAACCACAGTGTTTTAGGGGACCAAATACTTTCTATTGTTTTAAGTCCTTGAAGGGACCAAAGCTTGTGGTCTGAAGCACTGCACACGTTACGCATTCCCAAGGTATTTGAAATAGACTTTTTGTCAGTTGTAGAAGAACTACATTTCAAACACCTGTATTTTACTGGAGCACTCAATAAATAACGTTGGACTACAACAACAGTCAATTATATTTTAGTTTCTGTTTAACACTACCCAAAACATATGGGATGAGTGTTACTTAACGCATAAATAATGATCAAATGGAAAAATATTTGCGTTAGAGGATCACCTGCACACCATACAGCGCTTGAACCAAACAAAATATCTATTGGTGCTCGAAATGACAACACGGATGGCACCGTGTAACAATCCAAGTAAAGGTAGTAGTCACCAGAAATCACTTGTAATGTGCAAAAAGGATAACACTTTTATTGATATGTCACATGCGTCAAGAAGCCAATGTTTCAGGGCCGCGCAGGGTCCCTTCATCACGTCACAATGTCGCCCTGATGAAGGGACCCTGCGTGGACCCAAAACCTTGGCTTTTTGACGCATGTGACATATCAAAAGAAGTGCTATCTTTTTTGCGCACTACAAGTGAGTGCTGGTGACTACTATCTTTTCTATGGACACTTTGACACCAGTGCAAACATCCCCTGACTGACCAATTGCAGGGGGGAAAAAAACCCAAACAATTGTCCAAATTATATTTCAAGAGCCTACTATTGTTTTAGGACAGTCCCTGTAAATCAAAATGGACTATGCATGTTTACGGCCCTTCTGACTGCTGTCCCATGTCTTTGGCTAACACTAAGATTTGTGCATATGCATTCCTGATGCCCTTCAAATGTTGTCCAATTAATTAAAATCTAAATAGATATAACTTGACCTTGTGTTTGTGCTGAAGTGAACTTGGACTGCAGGGTCAGTTTGCGGTTTGAATTGGAATTCTTATATGGAAATTAGATGCACATTTAAATGCAGCTCCTGTGTGTGTATATAACCTAATAAACATAGAGCCTATAATGACTTTCAGTATTAGCCATTTAACAATGTATAACAACCATTTGCTATCTAGAGTCCTCTTAGCACTGCATAGATTAAAATACACATAACATATACTATACCTTTATGGTGAAAAATGTACATCAGTAATCCATATTGTAAAAACTTTCAATGCTGGCATGTTCTGCAATTGGCTGGTCTATGTCGATCTCTTTGGGTGCAGAAGCAGGGTTAAATTCCTGTTAAAATAGTTGAATTATGTTCTCCATGTTATTTTTCTTTGCAAAGGTCACTATAATTTGAAAATGAATGTTGCTCACTGATTAAAGATAGATCTAGACTGGGTTTATACATTTGAATGTAATGATAAATTCAACTAACAGTAAAGCATAAAGCTTTGAACATACACCCACACAAAAGTCTTGCACATATGTGGAAATTAATTTACTATCTACTGATTTCCTTTCCATTTAGTTTACCCTTCACTATCAATTTACATAGAGATGCCTGCCCTACTTATTCCTCTTGCAAAATAAAGAACCCACTATAAAAGCCTAATGAAAATGAAAATTGATATTCTTGTCTTTGCAGTGTGGTAAAGGCTAGCAAAGTAGGCAAATGTTGCATGGGCCAAAGTTTAATCTGAAAAAGAAGGCCATCTCTTAAGCAGTGAAATTGCTTCCTTCAGTGCTACACATAGACGGTAGAGCATTGCATGGTGACTGTACACATACCTGTCCTGAAGTCTCAATTCCCGGTTTTACATACCTGGCCTCAAGTCCCATCGATTGTGTATAAACACAAACTTATAACTAGCTTTTTTAAAGTAAGCACATGGAAGGGCTTTACACAAAACAAACACAAAACGAAAAATTCGGTATGGGGATACACTGGTGTTTTTCAATTACCATTGTGCTGTGCTATGCTTTTAACTTTCAAAGTATTTTATTAATTTTCCAAAGTACAATAAAACAATAAAATAGCACATGATGCACAATCAGTATAGCATACAATTGCATTACAGTTTCTTCCACATTAGCATAATCAAGTAGTAGGAGGACTAAGCTTTTAATGTGTTTCTGGGCATTTAAAGGAGGAATGGGCTACCTCCAGGCATACCTCCACTCAATGTATTAATTGCTATATATGTTCTAAAATGGAGGTTCTCATAGATTAGAGTTAGGACCACACTACTCAGGGGATCTCAACAAGGCAGTGTAGCTTATACACGTATATTTGATTAACTGAATCCTCTGCTTTTAAACGCAAGTACAGACACTTCTCAGTATACATTGGGGTTATGTTCTGATAAACCAATCATAAAGCAATCGTATTGCAAACTGGGGAGTTGTATATAAATTATATATTCAACAGTTTACTATCAAATACAGTAGGCTTTTTAAATTTCATAACGTGGACCTGAATTAAAAAAGTGAAGATTTACTATGTTATAAAGAACATTAGGTTGTTAATTGTGCCAAAGCAGAACCCTGGCTCTACCTAGATGGCCACTTCCACACAGAGACACAGAAGAACAAGGCATTGTGAGTTAGTAATGGGAAAATAATCAGCTGCAGAGATACCACATGCAATAATGGTGACTAGACCAGTGCCCCATGCCTGGTCTACTTCTGGGCACAGCTTCCATAGCTCAATTCTTCTTTAATAAACAGTCAGTGGGAAAGCACAATGCAAAAACAAGCGACCCATCTGTAATAGGTTCCTAGTTGGCAACTAGTTCGCAAGTCTGCAGGAGGCTTGGACTGAGTCCATTATTACGAGAGTATGACAACTGTTGAACATTAGGCAGTATCTTGTTTGTATAGAGCAAGCAGTTCAGGCCCTTCATAGATTGTGTTCTGTTGTACTGAGAACATAGCTGCAGACATCTGATTGAAAATGTGCCCAGGGCTGGTCTGCAGACATGTAATTAGTTCACAAGTTATTAGCCTGTACTGTACATCATTTGTGGCCAGATGTCTTTTTGTTTGTTCAGGCCTCATTTGAACAGGCTTTTCAAAGACATTTTCGTTTACCAATGTAATCATGTAAGGAAAATGTCATACTTCCTGGCACAAAGTAAACTTTAATTGTCCAACGAAAGATGATAATTATGTCACATTAAACACATTTCAGTGACCTTATTTTTCACTCTAGGTCTAGGCTTCATTAGTGTTCTTGCTATGTGACTGTTTTACTGTACAATATATAAAATGTTTTGTAAAAATAGCACTGGAAGGAATTCAAATTGTGTACTATAGTTTAAGTGGAAACTATGGTTTCTTTTCAGTATGTGTATATGTTAAAGTGTATTTCAATGCTTGCAGTCAAAATCAAGAAAACCCTACTATAAGGATCCATTCACATATAGCGTTTGCGTTTCCCGCATGGTTTTCCGTGCAAAATGCAAACGCTAAAATCTTTAACCTGCACAGATTCCGTTTATAGCCGCGAACGCGTGGAATCCATCAAAAAAATCACGCTTGTACTATTTTGCGGGCCGTGCTGTTTTGTACCGCGTTGCCACCGCAAAAGTCTGAACAATGCACATTAAAGTGCATTGTTTTTTTCTGATTAGAGCGGCTCTGTGTGTATTCGGCCATGCGGACAGCTGCTCATGTGTGAATGGAGCCTTAGTTTGTTTTGTGTAACTATTCACATGGCATACCTAACAATAATAACAAATATAAAGTAGGTATCATCCCAATTTGACTGAAAAAGTGTAAATACACTTTAAGCTAATTTTTAATATAGTTTATTTTTAAACATGCTTTCTCTTCCACATCATTGTTTTTACATTAAAACACAACTCCAGGTAAATAAAAAAAACAAACGCCTGGGCCACCCCAAAAAAATTAAAATGCAGATTTTGCTGCAATACTTACCTACCATTCAAAGCTGTTCCCCACAATAATTCCTATCTGCCACTAAATGTCCCCTGGTCTTCTGTTTTGAATAATAGCAGGCATCATTAACCTCTTCCCGACCGATTACGGGATTATCCCATCACCACTAGGGATGAGCCGAACACCCCCCTGTCCGGTTCGTATTCGAACATTCGAATGGCCTAAATGTTCGACTACAAACTCGAACATAATGCAAGTGTATGGGGGTCGAATGTTTGACCCCCATACAGTTGCCGGTACATGTAATAAATACAGTGTACTGGCCCCCTTACCTCCGCTGCTGTCCCGGCCTCCGGTCCCCTGGTCCGTCCACTCGCTGTCCCGGCCTCCGGTCCCCTGGTCCGTCTGCTCGCTGTCCCGGTGGTCCGTCGGCTTCTCTCCTTCAGTCCGGGCGCGGCTCCTCTGCCCCGCCCCCCTGCCTCCACTTCGTCTGCCGGCTGGGAGCCATACCCAGCCTGCTATTGGATATTGTAAAATGCAATAGCCAATAGCAAGCTGGCTATTGCGCCCGCCTGCTGTCAATCAGCATGGGGGACCTGATAGAGAACTTTCTCCTTCAGGCCCCTCCTCCACTGAGCCCTGATTGGGCAAAGTCTTGCACCTGACCTGTGGTCAGGTGCAAGACTTTGCCCAATCAGAGCTTCAGTGGGCATTTTGTATTATGGAATGTACGTGGTCAAACAGACCGCAAACATCCCATAAAGTTCGGCGCTCGGCGAGCGCTCGAACTACTGATGTTCGATTCGAACTCATGTTCGAATCGAACACTCGGCCCATCCTTAATCACCACCACCAGTTCAGTTTGTTAATGACCGGTAATGGGATAATCCCATAATTGAGTACAATGAGCGCTGGTCCATGAAGGGACAAGTGCTCATTTAGTTACTGCTGTTAATGGGTCCCTCGGGTCCGAGGTAGACCCTCAAAAGCAGATTATGTGGTCACAGTTCTGTGATCACAGCGAGAGCTGATCGCTGTGATCGCAGAGCTGTGACAGTTAAACAGCAGGTAGCAGTTCAGCAGTGTTTTCTAAACAGCTAGCCGGCTGTGTTTACAAACTGATACAAGTATCTCTGAGCAGAATACTGTATTCTACTTAGAAATACTTACAGGGTTATTCACAAAAGGGTGAAGGGTTTGGTGAAGGCAGGAGAAGTGAACAATCTAGGCCAAAATAGCTGAACTGGAAAGTGAGCTGAATTGGAGAATTTTTCCAAATCAGCTATTTACGATATATGATATACTCTATAAATCAGGACAAATATAAGAATTTCTTATGAATTACTTTCTGTTGGCTACACTAATTATGTACACATTATAATTGCCAAATTAGAAAAAAATAACACTTTCTATATTCATATGTCACATCAACTTAAACCCTATTTTGTCCTTATAAAAACAGTACAGATGTTCCTCGCTTACCGACTTACCTGTTTTGCGACCACTCGCACTTACGACGGACCGCCGATCGACCTCGGACCTTGCACATCAGCGTCAGTGCACCGTGTCGCCGGCGGAAGTGACGTCCTCCGATCTTCACTGCGGGTCCCGGTAAGTATTTCCATTGCCCGAAGTACAGTACACTGTTCGGTACTGTACATCGGCAACGCTATACAGTACTGTACTAATGCAGTACAGTACTGTATAGAGTTCCTCACTTAACGACCAATCCGTTTAACGACCTGGTCGTAGGAATGGAACTTGGTGGTTAAGTGAGGAATACCTGTATATAACATTTTTATTTTTCCTTTTTCCCTTTTTTTAATCTTATTTTTAATTTTTAAGTATAAGATTGGCTGTCTGGTCGGGGACGGATCTACTCTTCTCGGATTCTTTACCTGTCTTTTTGCTTTTCTCAGTATCTTCTTTCTTTCCTTCTTTTTCTTTTCCACTCCTTCCTTCTTTTGGCTCATGCATGTGGGCTTTCAAGCACATTGATGTGGGACGGAAAGTCTTCTACGCATCTAGATATTGGTTTTGTTCTTTTAGATGGGGGATATTTTGGCATAGGTAGGCGGATCGATATATTCTATTTCACAGCATTACAATGCATTGTATGTATTATTATTATTATTATAATACAGGATTTATATAGCGCCAACAGTTTGCGTAGCGCTTTGCATGGTATGGTTTTTAGTGACCCCCCTCTCACTACCCGACTACCCTCTCACTAGTCTCCTACCATGTGGGAGACTCCGAGACACCTTTGTATGCTATTTTGTTTTTACATCATGTGCTATTCTCTTGCTTTATTATATTTTGAAAAATTTTATAAAATACTTTGTAAGATAAAAAACAGTATATAATATGTGTAGCTGCAATGAATGAGGAAGATGGAAATTATAGTTAAACATACAAATAGCAAAAATGGCAAAATATCTCCGGTCCCCAGAAGCGAAAACATTTTTCTGGTGCTGTGTCACTAAGGGGTTAACCTACATCTTTGGAGCCCAAGCTATTGTGACCCATCCCCTAGAGGACATGATTACACTGTTCTGGGCTCAGAATACTACTGCACTGTGTTCACACATCATTACATGAGCATTGTTTAATGCAGAAGCAGGGACTGTCTCCTGCTGGCATCACTGAAGAACAGTAGGTACCCATAACATCACCTGACTGGCCAAAAAACCCTGAAAATGGTATGTATACATATTTTTTTGTATAGTT
>NW_017306304.1:2125835-2154241 GCF_000935625.1 Nanorana parkeri
AAGGGTTTGTGAAAGGCTGGAGTTAAATATAGAGATGTGCAGATTAGCCACTAGAAGGAGCTCTGTATTTCACTGCAAGGAATGAACCTCCCTGCTAAAAAAAAACACTTTAGATAAAATATCAGCTGCATAGGAAGGGCAGTGTTATCCATCAGTCAGACAAATTATAGACTTGCATTTTAAGAAGCAAAAGCACTACCACTAAGCAGTACGGAAAAGGAGTAAGCAGAGCCTGCATATGTAATGAGCTAATATAGCTGTTTTCAAGTACAACATGTATATAATAATGCCAAACTACACATAGAAAGACATTTTAAAAAGATTACACATAATGATATGATTGTTTACATCATGGTTTTCTCTTTTACACATATCAAACAATCAAAACATATTGTATATAATTTTCTTCTTGTAAAGCAAATTGTGCTTTATCAAAATGAAAGCTTATCTCTAGGAAAAAGAAACAAAAACTACCTTTGCAGTGGGGCTACCTACTCACTGCAAGGGTTAACTGCTCATTTATGTCTAGGGGGAAAGGACTTATACTTACTTTTACTTACCTGCAGCCTCTTCCCCTCTTCATTCTAGTGGTAGGAGGCCCGCTGACTTTATCATGTCTAATGCAGGGTCTGCAGTGGAGAGACCGACAACTACCAGGGAGGTGGGAATTAGGTAAGCAAAAGTCCTTTACATAGGTCCCCCAGTTATTAACAAGCAGTCACCCCTTGCAGTGCAAAGGTAAGCCCACTGCACAGGTTTTTTTCCCCCGGAGATAGGCTTTTCATGTATTTTAGTCTGTATCCAATGCTTCAAACTATAGCCACACACTGATGAATTGCCATGTACAACCAACTTTATTCAGATCCTGCTATCCACACAATCCCGGAATTCCATACCGGCTAACGCGTTTCACCCAGGAACGGAATTAATCGGAGAGATGATCTCTATGGTAGAAATGGTGGAAATTGGAGCAGACCAGGGGAAAAAAGCAACCCTGATACAGAAAACTCACTTGCTCTGTTGGAACAACATGTTCAGCTACTGCCAGTCCATTGTAAGAGCAGAATTTGTACAGGATATGGTGAACCAAACACTTTCACACAAACCAACTTTTTGGCAGGTACCAGAATTTCCAGACTGGGCTTCATGGAGAGTAGAATGTATATTACTAGGTAGCGATGAGCAAATAGTAAGGAAGTAGTATAGGTGCTTATCTTAACAGGGAGAAGAGGCTTTTTGTTTAGTATGTCCTGCTGCCATTCTGCTTAGTAAAGTGAATCGGCAGTAGGTTCTTTGTACCACTTTATCAGTTCACTTGAACAAATCAACCTGCATCTGGTGCAAATTGGCCTACTTGCTTATGTTAGGAGCAAACAACCCAGATCTTCTACGAGTTCTAACCATCACAAACCCACTCACTCATCTCCATTACTAGGGAATATATGCAGGAACAAATAGAATGTGCTTTCATTTGAAGCTTACTAGACCATGGTTTGGAAAACCATGTAGACTTCCATTCTTGAATGAATGTATCCTGCTTTGTTATTTGTTAGGGAAACATTGCATTAAAAAATAAACCAAAAAGTGTTGCACATATGGACAACTACAAAAAAAAATACACACACACTTCCAGGACAACTGAAGCTGCCAGCATTATCTGATAAAAAAGAGGTTTCCTGGAGTTGGTGCAAGAAATACTTCTGGCATTAATCATAATAAGTGTTTTATCTAAGCCTGTCATGTATAGTTTCTGTCTGCAATTTACCTCTCAGGCAAGCTGTACACAGTATCATCCAGCATTATCTCAGAACTTATGCTCTTCAAGTGTCTAAATGTATTTGCACCATGGTTCCCACAGTTAATGTGAGAATAGCCATAGTAAGTGCTATTTAAAGACTCTATGTATACCACCCTTGCTGACAGATCCGTGTTACTTGTCCTTCTCAATGAGTCTGTCACATGGAGTAAACTTTACAGCGTCTAATAACTTTATGTATAGCTTTTGTTTTATGATGAATAAACAGATTTATATCTATGGATCTGCTAATTTATTGTATGAAATAAGCAAATGGCTTCTGACAAGAGGTTGCTTATACCACAGATATTCAAGAGGCTTTTAATAGATCCAAAAAATACTACCAAGTAGTGCTTCTACAGGGGCTGCCCGAATTATGTAAAATTCTATAGCAAAGCCCTGATGAATTCTATAGCTTTCTCATCCTGCAAAGGAATGTAGGGGCAGTCAAGAAATGCAAGGAGTGTATTATTAATTTGTTGGAGGGAGTGTTAAATTTTGCTGAAAAGTTCCTTCTTTAAATCATTTTCTTTAGAATCTGAACAGTATGTTTCTCTCGGGCCAACATCATACAACCTTTGAATGTGAAGATGTTAATTAGATGTCAAACATTTTTATACTTGCTTTTATTTTTCATTTTATTTGGATATTCTTTTACGGACGATTTAAATATTCACTATAAAGTGAAAAAAGACCTGGTTTGTGGTCTGCAACTATACACATATATGTTTAAAGTTTCTCCATTTTTATTCCAGAAAAATGCGTGCAGTTTGTTGGTGCTTGGCATGTGTCTGCGATGTATCACATGCGATGTTTACAGCACCAAAATGTAGCAAGAGGTAAATTTGCTGTCTGTAATTGGCACATAGGGGCCACGGTATTCACCAAGTTAAAGAACAGATTCAAAATGACACGAGACAGATAAGATAGCTGTGAACTCTTTATGACCTTATGAATTTCGCACGAAAAAGGAAAATAAAATGAGTGTGCCTATATGCACACACATCAATTCTTGCTTAAAATTTCATCACTATTGTTTATGCTTATTTATTGCTTTACATGGACAATTTTAATAATCTGCCATTGTCATTCTGAGCAACATAATGAAATGTTAATTTCTCATTACATAGTTACATAGTTAGTCAGGTTGAAAAAAGACACAAGACCATCAAGTTCAACCTATAGAGATATGAAAAACAAATTATTATTTCTTAGTAGAAAGAGTCTCAACAGAGGAACCCGCACAAATTAGCATCAATAAAAAAAAAACGAATTAAAAAATAATTTTCTAATTTTGACGGCATGCTGGTACTTCAGTTCTAGGAAGAGCTCTCTTGCAATGTACTTTGACTTTATTGTGCATGTCACCGGAAAAAGTTCTGCAAATGTTTTCTTTTACCAATTTTTTGTTGCATAAAGAAATCACTACACTACAGGTTGAATACAAAGGATCAAAGGAAGGCAGTGAATATCAATACACACAGTCCACAAAGGTCTGAGAATAAAAACATAAATCTGATAGAATACAATGTTTCTTTAGTAGATATACTTCCAGTGGTAGAAGGTAATGAAAAGAACCAGTGAACACCTCCATTGAGAAACCCTGTATCCAGGAGGCGAATGTCACAGGACATCATAAGTGCATCATTAGTAGTCATCATTAGCATCATTAGTAGTGCATCATTAGCAGTATTGGAGCCATCCAACATGGCTCATTGTTGGTGGAACTGTAAATATTAATAGTGCATTGAGGAAGGATGGCTACATCAGTGAGTAGATAAAAGGATAAGCTGGAAAACTGGAATAAAGGTTTGTCCTTGGAGGTACAAGAATGAGAAAAAGAAAAGAAATGAGAAAAGAAGAGAATCAAGAAGTATAGCAGGGTAAGAGGAATCATAGTTACACTCTAATTCACAAGCGGAACACTTTGGGACAGGTCCACCATATTTGCACCATGTTTGCTTCATCCAGGCACCACCCAGAAACAGAAAGGAAGGTATATTGCTATAATTTTTTTTATTCTTGACCGGTTAAAGTACCAGCTGAAAAGGACATTGTATGAGTTTTCTAAAGCTCGTACATTTCAAGAGCTGATATGCAAGATGAGCCATTTCTCGCTCAAGTTCTCGGGAGAATGAGATTACTCTGAAAATGTTTTTAATGTATGTGGCCATTCTAAAATAAATTAATTTTGTTTTATTAAACACTTTTATACTTTTTTATCTTTTAGAAAATAGTGTTTTCATCCTTTTGTTTCATCTATTTTCAAAGTACTGATGATCTCCTGTAGCCTCTTTACAGTAATTTTCTGTAAAAATGCCCTCCAGCAGAAACTGCAGATTATTGCTCATCATGGTGACAATGTTGGACCAGCACAGTCATCATCATTTGTGTATAAACTGGTTTGAAATTATACCATCAATTATTTTAATAAATGTTTTTAATTTTTATAAAAAGCTGTAGATTTTAAAAATATTGAAAATTGTTTTTTGGAATAACATTAACATATTAAACACTCTAAACATGTTGATTGGATTTACATCTAATTTAAACCATCACTCAAATGTCAGCGTAAAGTTGATCTTTCAGATTAGTAATACTATTTGTGATAATCCCCTTCACCCACCAAGATTTTTAGCATATGAATTAATGAATAAGAAAAAAGGATTCATATATCTGGCTGAAACCTACCCCTAATTGGAGGGCTGTTAGCACCAATGCAGATATTTTCCTGTTATCCATGAATGCTCTCCCCTCTGTTTGTTTCAGCTCTACCAGAGCTCTTTATCCAGGGTACTTTGGCTAGCAGAAGCTACTGTATGTGGAATCAAAGACCGCGACAGCAAAATTAGGAAAAAATACATTATTTACATAGTGTACCCTTTATCGGTAACAAAGATACAATTTTATATTACTTTTGCTCACAATTGTTGTCCCACACAAAAATAACCATGCTGCCTCTCTAGGGGACCCTATCAGCATGGAGCTGTTTCATAGAAAAGGTAAACTAGGCCATCACTTAGAGAAGCACAGAACCACAGATATTGCCTGCACATGGAATGATATATGCAAGCTTAAATTTAGGGATCAAGCAATATTACCTTAACTCATTTGTGAAATGAATGTACACTGTCAGGGCTATTCACAAAAGTGTGAAGAGTTTGGAGAAGGGAGGGGAAGTGAACAATCTAGGACAACACAGCTGAACAGGAAAGTGAGCTGAATTGGATAACGCTTCCAAATCAGCTATGTTGTCCTAGATTGTTCACTTCTCCTGCCTTCTCCAAACTCTTCACCCTTTTGTGAATAACCCTGTGTGTGTTTAATTAAACGCACTATCCATTGTCCATAGATTTGCCTTGTTTTATAATGCCTATGTGTGAGATGCACTGCGGACTCCTCCAATTTATGACATAAATTGTGTGTGTCCAAATAAAGTGACATTTTGTTAAATGCAAGTGCGACAAAGCAACTAGTCTAGACCTTGACATGAGAATCCCAAAAGAAATGCAGGTTGTTAATTGAATTAAACAACACTGGCAAATAAATAATATATTTTAGAGTCTAAACAAAAATGTCTACAAGACTTTTTGGCAGCTATGCCAACCCATTCTTATCACGGGGTCAGCAATGATAAGAAGACATAGAGAACTCTAACTGTTCAGGAATTTCTGAACACTCAAAGACTTCAGATAACAGAAAATCAATCTTCCCTGTACATTTAACAAGCAAAAAAACAATTCTGTTTAGTTTTACATTATGAATTCATTGAAAATAATTAATTTTTATAAATTACAGTTATCACAAGAATTATTCATGGTCTAGTTATTGTCTTTCTATTATTTTCAACAAATTATGTATTTGAGGCACTGGCTGTGCACGTACCCAATTAAGGAGTAACAGAAAAAACAGAAACACGAGGGGAGGAGGGTTGAATAGCGGCTGTTATAAAGGGTAAATGATGTAATAAAGTTGGGAAGCACTGGTATAAAACACCAATGACATGGAAACACTTTTAGCTTTCCCACAACTGAAAATTTCAGAAATATTTTATTATATTTATTACTGCGTCTGAGCATTCAAGTAATTCCATTAACCTGATATAGAAGCACAGAAGTTAATGTATATTCATTTTGACAAAGAACATTTTTCCACCCCTTACCAGTGAATCATTTAGAGGTACCTAAATAGTAAATTCATTTATCACTTTCAGCCTTGAAAAAAGCATGCTTAATTAAACACAGCAGCCTACACTCCACCACATGCTTCTACCTGCAAGCTGATGAGCAGTGGTTTAACAGAACCTTACATACTTAAAACTCCAAACGAATTCAGTGGATAGCTGGCTAAAGGTACCTAAATAGGAAATGCTTAGTCAAACTTTTGTAATTCTCATGGGATGATCCAACAAATGGATCATGGATATGGATATGATGGACATGTGTCTTTATTCAACCTCAAATACTATGTAACTATGTAAAACCAATTGCATCCAACGTCCACCAAACTTTTTTTTAGATTTGGATAGCGTGCAGAAAAGGTAGGACTTTCAGTTTTCTATGTCTAAACAAAAAAATGCTGATACCTTCAAGGAAATATGCAATGTCAAACAATAGACCTTTACTATCATACCTAAAAAGAGAACAACTCCCTTGTAATACAACATAGGCCTGATCATAGAAATATTTGGTATAATGACCACCTTTATGGATTAACAAGTAATCTTTTGCTTTCAAACAAAGGGGTACCTCACTTGGGATAATTGTTGGGTGTTACAGCTAATCAATATGCCAAGTAACCATTTCACCTGATTAAGGACAGACAGTGGGAGAGATATACTTCCTTTAGGTTACAACATATTTAAGAAGTATTAAGTTCCCAAGGATATATATTCTTAGGTTGGATTTTTACTAGAGATGTTCTCTTTTTAGATATAGTAGTTGAGTTTTGTTGTTTGACATTGTGCCTTTTCTTGAAAATGTATTAAGAACGAATAAAAAGTATATTTTAGATATTTACATGTGGCGGTGACTGTATAAGCAATTTACCATGACTGTCTGTGACCCCATCGGGGGGGTTTCCACCCCATGCCCAGACAGGAAGCAGAATCTCTCTAAGTGCAGCACAGCCATGGGTAAAATCACGTTTTCTGTAAAGTGGGGAAGATGAGATAAAAACCTTGGCAGGGACATCATTTTGGCCTTTATTGCTCTCTGTGGCACAGTCTGCAATTAGATGTTGCCAAAATTAAACTTACAATCAAAACTGCCAAAAGCCTAAAACAATATTGTCAGGAGCTCTACATTAAAGGTTAATTCCCACAAAGCAAATAGGCATATTATAGTCTGTATTTGCATTTTTGTCCAGCACTGTATGGATGGAATATTGTATGCTGTATGTGTGTAAACGACTGTACCAGCATTTACAAATGCATGCATATGGGCATATGTTCTCAAACACAAAACACTTGGGGGGGTTATTCACAAACCTGCAGAGGGCAGCGGTGTGAATAACCGACCCAAACTGAAGTGAGCCGAACGCTGTACGGCTATTCACTTCAGGCTTGTACGGCTGATTTCAGCTGTACACCGACTGAAATCAGTCGTAAATTGGCTTGCTGCGGCTGGCTTCGGTTCGGCCGAACATGCCCAGCATGTTCAGCCGACCCGAAGTGCAGAAGAAGCTCGACTCAGCTGATCCAACAAACTGAAGTTAGAAGCTGATTGGTCATTATGGGCAACTGCTCCAGATTTTGTCTGCTCCAGTTTTGATAAATTTCCCTCCCTGTGTTTAAAAAAAAAAGGTTTCCCAGAGAACGAAAGAGAATGCAATTTTAGTTCAAACTATTTACAGATATCCATTAGTGTGAATTTCGCGGTGGACTGCCTGTCTGGGGGAATGTGTGAATGCTGTTTTTGCCCTTTAATTTAAAAATCCCTGTCTACCGAGTTCTTTAAATGTATCTGCACTGATATCCTTAAAGGGAGACGAAATTCACAATTAATTGTATAATTTAGACAATATTATTTTAAATTGAATTTCTTCATATTAAATATAGTATAGTAAGAAAACAATCTGAGGTTAATATTCCAGAGGAGAAGAATGCTTTCCTGTGTACAATTGTCCAGGACAACAGAGCCTTTCCACTTGAAAACCAAACATTATACTAACATTGTCCAGTTGGAGTTGGAGTGAAAAAGGGTAAACACAGCAGACCTGGAGCTACCTATCAGTGCATCAATCTCACCATCAATCAAGGTTGTAAAATAAGCAAAAGTCATGTTTCCTGGGTTAAACCTGGCCTAGTAAATGTCAAGTGGCCTTTATGGTAAACAGCTTGATAAAGAGTGATGTGTGTTTATTGATGAGCCCTGATTATTCCTGGAGCTCCAGAAGACCTGATATGGAATATATTGCATAACAAACCAGTACAACATTCCACAATGAATTCACAAAATGTAAACAAATACAAATAGAATGACACATCAAATTTGTTATATTCTTAAAGAATATGTGAATTATTATTATTATTACAGATTTTATAGAGCGGTCTGTGCATCGCTTTACAGTATAAAAGGAGACAGTACAGTTACAAAACAATTCAAGACAGGAAAGTTAGGAGGACCCTGCTCGTGAAAGCTTGCAATCTAAAAGAGAGATAATAAGAGGAGTAATAAAATCATAAAATCATTGATATTTGCATATTATTGATACTTGATAGGTCATTTGCATACACACATTACCAAATAATAAATACATTATAGTGCAGTAGTCTAAGCAGTTTATGGTTTTAGGGTCTTCATGATTAGTGATGGGCTCGGGCTTGTTCGCAGCTCCACGAGCCGAGCACGCCAGGAAGCTGACAGTGCCGCAGCGCCAATCCCAGGTACTGAGACATTTCCCGATCTCTGCAGCTGCGGACCGCGAAATGTCTCAGTACCTGTGATTGGCGCTGCGACGCTGTCAGCTTCCTGGCGGGCTTGGCACGTGGAGCTGCGAACACGCCCGAGCCCATCACTATTCATGATATGCTGGAAGTGTTTCTCTAAAATATAGCACTAAAGATTTACAATAGGTAAAGAAATAAAGTGTAAATGAAAAGCTGTTAATACGACATTTGTAATGTTGCTCATGTAAACCCCAAATGCATTTTTCATTACGTTTAGCATCATGTCTGACTCTATGAGCAAATCTTCTCAAGCAAATCATTTTTTGTGAATCTGTTGAAAAGTTTTTACCTGGAGATCCTGCTAGTAACAAAAATTCCTGTTGCAGGCTGACAATGATAAGCCACTGCCTCCCAATTAGCAGCAGCATTGTCAGCCTGCTTTGTGCTTCATTTGGCTATTGGGTTGCCCATCAAGTCTAAAATAATTTCTTTCATTCCAAAGTTAAAAAAAAAGCCTTTCACTATACACATGCAAAACCTAAATATAATCTGTCTGAAACGGAAATGAAAAGTTACTAAGTGTGGTCGGCTAGTAATAATAATTTACATAATAGTAGTAGCACTCCCACGCTGTGCCACTCACCCAATACATGATCCCAGCTGGCTCCTAGACCAGTCCCTGGAGCCTCTTTACCTCTCTGGTCCTGCGATCTAAGGTCCTATGAGGATGCGAGGGACATTCCATCACTGGAGAGGAGAAGGCTGAAGGGAATGGTATAGGATACAGCTGGGATCATGGTTTGGGGTGAGTTTATCTTTGTTATTTTAGCTCCCTAGGCAAAATGAGCACTTAACCCTTGCAGTGCAGGCATACCAGCCTCTATGGGGTAAACCCCATAGAGGCTGGTAAAAGCCCACAGATTTTGTCAGTCTTCACAATACACTTGAGAGTTGCTGGTACTGAGGGCAAGTCTGAACATAGAAAAGGGGCAAATCTCTCTTGTCTAGTGGCAAATTAATGCAATCTATAGGAGTTCTAAATGAGTATAAATATTTCAAGAACTGAACAAAAAGAAGCAGATGATGTCTGTTTACATCAAAACCACCGATAAAACTACTTCTGCATGCTTTAATACTTCTCAAGCCCACAACAACACACATTTAAACAAAGGAAAACAAACACGAAATTCATCATCATGCTGTAGTCTAAAAACCATACAACAAGGAATGGGAAATGTAAACAGCTGTCCTTTAATGACATAGTAAAAACTACTTATATACATACAAGACAACGCCAGAGTGTTTGAGATAGTAATAGTAAATGGTAACATGTGCCATATTGGTAATAATAGAGAAAGATTAAAGCATTCTCACCCATATCACAATCCAAGGTTTGAGCAAACAAAGCAATTATCAGTATAGATGAAAGCCTTTGTAGCTATATTACAAACAAGGGATCATAACATTAGGCAATGTTGGTTCCAAGCATGAGGATGGTTAATGAGTTACACTGCCCACACACACTGCAGTTTAATAAAGGTAACAGTTTATGGGACCTGAAAAAAACTTGATGTTCAGCTATGTTCCTCAAAAGAAGTTAGACTATATTCAGGCATGTTAGTCAGTATGCAGTTTGCAAACTCGGGGCTCAATTGAACAAAGTGCTTTGGTCTTCAACCAGTTGCTGTCTGCCTATAGTAAAAATACGGGCGGACAGCAGATGCTTCCCAGCGGGTGGACTTACATGTACGTGATTTTGTTTCTGCTCACGCGCACCCTGCGACTTGAAAAAGTCAGCCCAACAGCAACTGTAGCCAATAAGCTGCAGTCACTATTCAAATATGCTGACAGCTGTGGGTGCCAGCTGTCAGAATACAATAGGTGGCAGGGGAGATACCTCCATCTATGCTGATCAGTTTAAATGGGGAAAATCAAGTGATTCTCTACATGTATGGCCAGGTTATGCAGGATATGCTGACAGCTGAAAGTGCCAGCTGTCAGAATACAATAGGTGGAAGTGGAGATACCTCCATCTATGCTTATCAGCATTCTCTATGTGTATAGCCAGCTTATGTCTCTTCTTCTTTACAAACTTCTTTAGATTGCACACTGAGTTGTAAATGTGCAGCTTAGTGTACATTCTCAGCATTCCTACCATGTGCATACGCAATAGCACTTGAAGTGCATCTCTAGAGATAACTTTTTTTTTAAAGATTTGGGCAAAATAGGGAAAGGTTAGAAACTCTGTCAGTGTTTTATTGTTGCAATTATAGTGAAGAAATGTAAAAACAATCTTATGTGGTATAAAGGGGCATTAATCATTGGCCGGTGCTCAGATATGCGGGTACAATCTAATTGCCTTCAGGTATTTATCGCTTCCACCTGGTCCCAAGATATGAATGGTCACATGCTCAGCTGACTGTTTTAAACTATCACCTGACCAGTTTGAATGGGAGAATTACATATAGGGGCCTATTTATAAATGTTTTCCCCCCAACTCCACCAATGGTTCACACACTTGAGCAATTAAATCCAATTAGACAAATATGTGACTTCAGAGCACAAGTTGTGTGAATGGTGGGTGAAAACATTTATAAATATTCCCCATAATATCTACGGGCACCCTTTTCCTTGTTATTGCTTTGCTTGCTCAGGATTTTTTTCATTTTGTTAGTAAACCACAACAACTTGGGTACAACAGCTGATAAAAAGTACCTATCTAGAGTTTTAAAAAAATGCAATAAATAAACTTTCTCTGATCCCCTCAGAGTTATGAATAATTTAATGCAATTGCTAAAATTCTCAACAGACCCTTTGTTGAAAGGAATGCATATTATTTTTATAGATAAAGATATACACTCACTGGCGACTTTATTAGGTACATCTTACTAGTACCGGGTTGGACCCCGTTTTATCTTCAGAACTGCCTTAATTCATCATGGCATAGATTCAACAAGGTGCTGGAAACATTCCATAGAGAGTTTTGTCTATAGTGACATCACCAGTTGCTGCAGATTTGTTGGCTGGACATCTATGATGCAAATCTTCTATTCCACCACATCTCAAAGGTGCTCTATTGGATAGAAATCTGGTAATTGTGAAGGCCATTTGAGTACAGCACATTATCATGTTCAAGAAACCAGTTTGAGATGTTTCTGGCTATGAGACATGGTGCGTTATCCTGCTGGAAGTAGATATCAGAAGACGGGTACACTGTAATCATGAAGGGATGAACATGGTCAGCAACAACACTCAGGTAGGGTGTGGATTTAAATGATGCTCAATTAGTACTAAGGAGCCCAAAGTGTGCCAAGAAAATATCCCCCACACCATTACACCACCACCACCAGCCTGAATCGTTGATAAAAGGCAGGATGGATCCATGCTGTCATGTTGTTTATGCAAAATGTTGACCCGATGATTCGAATGTCTCAGCAGAAATCAAGACTCATCAGATTAGGCAACATTGTTCAAGTCTATTATTGTCCAATTGTGATGAGTCCTTGCGAATTGTAGCCTCATTTTCCTGTTCCCAGGGCCGCAGCACGATCGCCCGCAGCCAGAAAAAATAGTGCATGTAGCTTTAACAAAGCAGATTAACAGTAATGCCAGATTACATATTAACCAAAAGTAAACCAATGTCTCTGAAAACCAGGTTAACCTAATTTTTTTCATTTAAAGCATTTTATAATTTTTTTGTTGGAAATGTATTTTTAACCCTGGGCAAGCCAATATAGTCAGCAAGACAAGTATGACATTCTACACATATACAATAGTTACCTACCTGAACCTACTGCAGCCCTCATCCATGTCCTCACAGCTGCCAACTGCTGCACTCTCTCCACTGACCATGCTGCCTGGACAGACCTACAGTAGATATCCCGCCATCTCCCTCGCATTGCCTGCTGAGAAATATAGTTCCCTGACCGGCCACCCCCCGCCCCCACCGCTACAAAGTCTTCACCATCCCTCTGTCGGAAACGTGGTCTGCAAGTGTCAAAAACACTGTAGGCAGCATGAGGCAGCTGCGAGCGGCCTCTTCTTCCTCTCTATTCCCCCCCAACTGGCGGAGCACCAGGGCCCAGTCGCAAATGCGACCGCTGCAACCCTGGTAGTACCGCCAGTGGAAACAGGTATACCTAATAAACTGGCCAGTGAGTGTATATACAGTATATATGTGTGTGCTGGCTGCTAAATGAATTTTATCATTGTATATTACTGCTTTAAAAATCATATTCCTTTGTATAAATTATAAATATATAGTATTCCTACATATTACATATGAAACATATTTGTTTATTCTTTGCAACCTACATATCAGCTTTTGAAATGTAAACTTTTGAAATGTAAACCTGGTGCAATCATTTTTGAAGCAGAGACCAGGTGGCTTTTGCACCAATCCTGGTACAGGATGGTGCAGTAGTTTCAGTAATGAAAAGGTAAGCACGGATATAAAAGTGCTAAGTTAAATAAAGGTTATGGCCTTTTTCTCTGTCCCATGGTTTTTGTTTCCATTTGCAGCAATGTTTGGTTTCACACGTTATATCTTTTAGGATTTGTAGTCTACTCTAAGGTATTATACTTTTCATTTTCAGGACAGATAGGGCTTTAATTTGGTAGGAAATTGGAATACATATATTTTGTTTTTTTTGTTTTTTGGGGGAATAGATAGTTTAAAAAAAATTGGAAAAAAATGCAATACTTAAAAAAAGAACCCCAAAATATAACCAACAAAATCCACTGATGCAAATGATATTGGTGACATTGATGAGACTTTTATATAATTTAGTGGTAGATTACATGTAATGTAATGGTAAAGCTCAATGTGAACGTATGCGTTTTACTTTGGAGACCTTTATTCCCCCTTCGACACTACATTGTGACACATGCAGGAGAAAAAGGACAGTTTGTGTAAATTGTTAGCATAATAGTAAGATAAGATTATGTTGGGTTGACAAGGGCACAAATTAATGCAATGGACACTTTTTCACAGGTTTGTGATTGCTAATAACTGGAATGACACTCAGGAACAGAATGTGGAAGCATTCTGTTTACATCGCTTCTAAAGTGTGCTCCTATGGAGCGAACTGTAGAAGCATCAGAAGCCTAGAAGCTGATCATTTCAGCTGCTGGGCCTAGCAGTAGAGACTGGCTGCCATATGCAGCTGGCAGTTACAGCCTACATGCCATCAGGGGCCCCCTGCTGCTGCTAAGACCGGACACCAATTTAAAATGTTACTGGGGTGCATAGCCACTATTCAACCTCAGTTTAGAATAGCCACTGAGACTCAAGTGGTTGAGATAATTTTCAGGGTTACATATACAATCAAGTGTGAAGTTAAGGGATGTAGATTAGTGTTTGGGTTAAGGGTTAAGTATTATACAATGGGATAACAGTCAAGGGATTATTTATAATGGGGAGAAGTTAACACTATCTGCAAATCAATGTACTTCACTGGGATATGCAGATGATGACTCGTATTTTACAACCATTCATAAAATGTGGGCCACGGTGTAATCTGCAATACCCAAACGAGATGTCTGTGCAGCAAGAGAGCTCCATGATTGGAGGAGAGCAGGCCATGTGACTTTGACAAGCCAAAGGCAGGCAAAAGCAGTCTGCTGCCTTCGGCTGCTGTACGGGCTATATTGAATAGCCCAAACAGCAGTTCTTTAGTTCAAGTGAACTGAGGGCTCCGGCAGCCAAAGTGAACCGAAGGATCAGCCGAAGCTACAGCTGGATTCTTTGGCTCATTATTGAATAACCCTATATCTTCCCTTTACAGGACAATCACATTACCACTCTAGACAAAGCTCAGTACTTTTTGGTCCCTTTAACTTTCCCAGGTTTCCAAAATCCACAAAGCTTAATTTGTACATATGTAAACATTTTATAGGATGTCCCTTTTTGAGAAACGTAAAACACACTTCTGGGATGCATAAACCTCCTGGATTTACAAAGGCAGACCCAATAATTTTATCATTGCCTTAGAGGCAACTGTGCCTATTAGCAGCCCTAGATACTGTTCATGAAACATTAGCATAGAATGTCCCACTAGGCTTTGGGTTTAGCAAAACATCTTTACAGCAAGTGTAGAACAGTGTTTATCCTGTGAGAACCTTAGAGCCTTTGAGATTTTCCAAATCCCTGGAACTCTATTCACTCGTTTAATGCAGAATTCAGCCAACTGAATTAAAACAGTCTTTTTTTATCTTTTCTTTCCCTCCCGCTGAAAGTTAAAAAGTGTGTACAAATGTACTTTTAATATATTTTATAAGTCTTTTGCCAGTAGCCTTGCAACGCTGGCAGATGGTATTCTTTTTCAAAGAATATTTTTACTTCTTTTTTCCAGTTTAGGCCAGAGGGCAGATATGTATTAACTCAACAAAACCTGAACTGATTTCAATTTCCTTTTATCTCTTTAATTAGAAGTACACACAAGGATTTCATATATATTTAATATCACGGAAAATTGTTGCAGGCACAGTAGAGTTCATCTATTGTTGTTCATTCTATCAGTTATTAGGTGGAAAGGCCAATGGACTGACACTGGGGCCTGGTTTTAATTACTGGCTTCTGTTCTATGGTAACCCTTCCTTTGCCAGTAAAAAAAATGATAAGATAGAGGTCGCTAATAATTCTTTAGTGAAGCTTTGTGTTTTTTTCCTGTTCAAACAATGAACTAATAATGCAATGCTATGTACCTTGTGCTGCTTAGGCAAAGTATTTTTTTAATTTTTCGTTGGTTTATATATTTAATTAAAGTATAACACTGGTATAATTAGAAAAATTATATTGAGGATTATTCACAAAGCTAGCCGAAAGATCAGCCGTAGCTCTGGCTGATACTTTGGCTAGCTTCGGCCACCTGAGCCCTTCGGTTCAGTAGTACCGAAGGGCTGCTGTACGGGCTATTCACTATAGCCTGTACAGCTCCCGAAGCTGGCCAAGCAGCTCAGTTGAAAGCCTCGCTACTGACATCTGGGCGGACGCTGAACTGTCATGAGAGCTCATTGGAGCCGGCCTTGATATCACGGCTGGCTCCGCTGAGCTCTCATTGTAATGACAGTTCAGCGTCCCCTGGAAACTGTTGGGCTGAGCTAGCTGTCATTGCTGGCTCCGCCCAATCTTTTTCTACTTTTTTTCACTGTTTTTCTATTCTGCTCGGTACCACGGAGGTACGGAGCAGAATAGCTGAGCCGAATGCCGCTCGGTGGAATTCGGCTAGTCACTCACTGCCGTGCGGGCCCCTTTGGGAATAGGCCGAATGGCAGCGAGTAGCCTGCTAGAGGTTCAGCTCAGTCGATCCAGATGAGTCGAACTCCTTCTGCCCGAAGCAAGCCGATGTATGGCTGATTTCAGCCGATGTTCGGCTGAAATCATCTGTACAAGCCTGAAGTGAATAGCCGAATAGCGTTCGGCTCACTTCACCTCGGGTAGGTTATTCTCATGGCTGCCTTCGGCAGCTTTGTGAATAACCCTGATGATGTTTCTAGGGCTGGTCTGCATAGATCTGCCTCCACCACTGAATCTTTGACATGCTGAGGAGAAAGCATTGCTCCTAGTTTTCATCTGAATGACTGAGTCTTGGGCCATTAAGAAGTAGGATTGTAGCTGTGTTCTGGCTTTGCATATTAAATTGTGACAGGATATTAGAACAGATGTATCCATGCCTCTATACCCAGAAATCAATGACATCTTGGAGATGCTCCGGAGGACTCTGATTTTAATGATAGTGGTCGAAAAGTTATACTCTGGCACCTTACTGTACTGTACTTTTTTTTCTTTCTACAGCTACACTGTTAAACCCAAACAGTGAAAATGTCTTTCCAATCTTGATCCATACCTCAAAGTGCACCTTTACCCTCTTTTTACTAAAAATCACATCAGCATGTAGCTGTGCATGCTCATATGAAATCATCTTACATTCATTACTTCATAGTTTTGCTTTTACTTACCACTACTTTTTTCCACTTCCTGGTCCTCTTAGGCATAAGTGATATAGCCCATGCCTAAGAAAGGCATCTTGGAGGGGTTATGTCAGCAGTGCATTGCTGGCAAATCTCATCTGTAAACTACTAAATTTCACTAGATCTCAGGAAAAGGCATTTTTTCCCCCTGACATGATGTGCATGGTCACATGTGCCAAAGTTCTAGGAAGTAAAGGGTGATATATTAATCTGCCCTTAAAAATAGTCACTGCAAGAAAATTATAGAAAAAGATAAATAAGGTATATAAAGAATACAAAGTCAGCAATTATCTATAAGTATCTGTTTGTAGATTACCATTACTAAAGTTCCTATTTAAGGTGCTTGTTGACCAGTGACAATTTGTTTACTTTATGTTGATTGTATGTTCCCTGCTTGGTATTTTTGGCCACATTTAGTAGCAGAGTTGATGTGGAAGAGAGTTCTTGGAAGGCTTTTTGTTGATCACTTACCATACAAACATCTCTTCTTTCATTGCATTGTTGACAATAAAATATAAATGAATTGGTAATAATATCAATAATATTGGTGATAATTAGAAAGAACCACAGCGGCCCTGATAACTTTCTGACACAAATAACATTTTGTGCACAGTAAAACAAACTTGTAAGCAATAAATGAGCAGATAAAGAATAATTTATTTTAAACCCAAATAAATTTCCCTGTACACTACAAGCATTCTCAAACTTGGTATAGATATGAAATACTTCAAAACATTTGCTATATCTAGCTCACTATACATATATATTGAAATAGCACATGGAAAACTATTCATACTGTCCTATTGTTTTACCAACTTACTAAATTTAGAAAATATTGCCAGATAATTTCTACAAAAAACAAAAGTAGATAAAAAGTAAACTTTTAATTTTAATGCAAGCAGGATAACTGAGCTGGCCCAGTGAAAATCAAAGTTCACTGTAGAACATAGTAAAGTGTATTTTCTTTTATTTGTCCAATAGTAAGTGGGTGGATATCTAAATTGAGTGAATAAAAGAGAATTGTTTCTTGCATGTTATTAATTTATACTGTCTCTACTGTTTTTTCTGGTATTGATTCGAAAAGTTTTAGATACCAAAGGATCTTTTTTTTCTATGCTACCATTTTTAAATGTATTCAAATTTTAGATGTGCAGTTCATCTTCTTTTATACTGGGCTGATAAGAGGCCCGTGTAGTGTAAAGAAGGGTATACATGGGTAGATTGTTGCACAAATTTTCGTGCGATAAATTCAATCAGAACGTTTGATACTGGCATCAGAAACTTGCCGAACACAATTTCGGTTATTGTTTTTATGTAGCATTCTATTTTGGAATATTGTACGAAATTCTAACCTTGTCTACCTTAGTCAAGCCCCTATGCACAGGACATAAGGAAGCACAGCTAGAATCTGTGTAAGTCAAAATATTCTCTTGTGACCAGAGGGAGATCCTGGGAAGTTGCAGCACTAAGTACCCACAAAACCTCAATCTACAGTATGTACAATACTTTTCAACAGAGAGCATCATGAACTGAAGGTAATTTTTATGCAGAGCACTTTCAAGTAGGACTTTATCTATCTTAATATACCTAAGGCTGCATGACACCTGAGTGCGAAGGCTTACAGGGGATTTTGGAGCATTTATACTCATGCATTTTTGTACATTTATTTTAAACTGTATTTAGGCTTAAACGTTTTTGTTTTAGCCAATGAAATGCGAGGTGCTAGGGGAAGTTGATGGTTATTTAGCCTTGAAAAAAGGTAAATTTCAAGCATTTTTCAGGCACTTCCATTAAGTCTATTGGACCAAACATTCCCTATTCTGCTTTAAAAGTAGCTCATGTACCTTTTCGAGCTTCAGGTATTGAACTACAGGCACATGAGTGCTCCTATGTGAACAGGCACAATTTGAAAGCATGGAATTTTGGTTGTTGAGCATTTTGAAACTTTGAGCTACCAAGCACTCAGATGTGAATGGGGCCTAACTTACAGAATTGTCAGGGAGAATAAAGTGATATTTGCCCAATGCTTTGTTTTTAAGTCTGTACACAAAGGCCCCTGTTAGCTAAATGTTTGTTGATTGTGTACCTTTGTGCTTCTGTGCATATGTGAATTAACTTTACAACATTGCTTTAAAGCCCAAAAAGACCTCATCTTCAACTCTAACCCAGCTCTCTGTCACACTTTCTTGCACACACACACATGCAACACAATGAGCTGTCTGTTATTGTCCACTGGGCGCTGTTATTTGTTTACAGAGATGGAGGAAAGGGCATGTGGCAGAACCTAAAGTTTACCAGAATCCTGCTGCACTCCTTACCGGGTAACCCTGTCAGCGTGGGTGCTCGAAGTAACTATAGATGGCGCTGCCAATACTGAAACTTGTTAAAGATGTCACCAGCACACCATACTGAAATAAAGAACACATCTGTTTATTGATGCTTCATGTCAAAACAAATAACAACATTTCGGGGCCACACAGGGTTCCCTGTGTTTGGGTTTGTCATTTCAAACCCCAAAAAACGTTGTTATTTGTTTTGACATGAAGTGTCAATAAACAGACGTGTTCTTCACTTCAATATGGTGTGCTGGTGAAAACAAGAACTTAAAGTCAAAGTCAAGACCTAACTGGTCAGTGTGCCTGGATCAGGACAGTTGCACGGTTGGCAGGACATGAAAGATACTTGCTTGCACATTGTGGTGCCATTGTTGGTTTGCAAACTTTTTTCACATGACAGGTTCCCTTTAGGTTATTCCAGCCACACAACCTGGAAAGCAAGTGTTGACTGTTCATGTCGAAAGTCATAGACATATATATAATTAAAGTGTGTGTCAGAGCAATAAAGCAAACAAAGCATATGCAGGACATCTCTGCAATACATGCATTCCACATATTTTATCACTTTAAAGGAGAACTATGAGGTGAGTGCTTTTCACTCATCCTCATAGTTCTTGCCGACCTGTGACAATGAAACTGTCACAGTTCGGCTCAGTAGATCGGGAAGTGAGTGAACACAAACCGGCGTTCGCTCACTTCTCGATCCTGTCACGGCAGAGAGCCGTGACAGGGGAGGGACTGGATTCCCCCCTCCCCGCTCCGATCCTCCAGTGCTGACTGGTGGAACAGACGGGGGAGGGGGCGGGTACAGCTGGCTCTGCCTCTAGATAGGCAGAGCCAGCTGTCACTCATGCAGCTGGGCGGATCCAGACATAATTTTCGGGATCCGATTCAGCTGCGGCGTCTCAGTATACCGCGAGCTGTAGCTCGCGGTATACTGAGCTTAGGGTGACGGGAGGATGCTAGTTTGTGTCCTCCCATTACCCTTAGGAGAATTATGGGGAAAAGCCATAACCCTATAGTTCTCATTTAAATACCCTGCAAGTGCAGAAAAATACCTGCTGATGTGCTAGAAATGCATTCAGCTACTAAGTCCTGTTGTTGACTGACAAAACACAGCAACTGATTCTATCACCCATTTCCATGGTCTTGTACTTGACTTTCTTTTCTTTATTGCTATATTGCACTGTATTGTGTTGAATTCCACAAATGTATGATAAAAATTGTTTATGGGGGAAAAAAGCACAGCAGCTGAGCGGTGTCTGCCCTGCCCTGTTCTCTTTTGCTGAAGTATTCAACCCTCCCACTCTCCTTATCTCTATAACATCGACAATAATTATTCTATAGTCCAGGGAGGGCTATTCAGACTCCCTGAGAGACACAGGAAGTGTGCTTAGGACATGGGACACCTCTGAATTTCTGACATAATCAACAAGTATTTTTTTGCAATTATCCAGTAGAAATACAAACCATATTCAATGGTATGTTTAACTGACCAAAAGGTAGCAAATAAGAGATGTTTATTGTTGGGTTTACATCTTGCACATACTCATAAACATTAGATGCAACTCTGTAGAAAAAATATGAGTACCTATAAACATAAATGTAAAACATTGATTCAGTGCACTGATATAATGTATAGAATATAGGAATGAAAACCATAATTTATGCCACATAATTTACACATTAATTTAACTGTCTTGCACGGTCTACTGTTTTTCTAGAATCCCAGCCATATGTAACAGTTCATGCAATTTCTAGGCATTTAACTAATTACCTTTTTATAAGATGTCTTTATTTCTAAATTGGTTACTGTGTTTCACTTAGAAAGTTTAGGTCAAATATCTGTTTACTAACTTTATTAATAAACGAGGGATTTGTGAATTCTGCCAATGAATGGTCCTTATAGGCTGTAAGTGGTGAGCCTCAATGTTGGCTCTGTCTTCTACGCTTAATCCACAAACTGAAATCTGCCTTGACTTAAACGAGCAAAGGAAATTTGAAGTATGTTCCAGGATATGTGGCGCAGTGACAAAGAGTCATGTTACTAAAGCTGACTGTTTTCTAGCCATATGGAGCACTTCTAACAGAGGCTGCACATGATGCAATTCACAGAGTCCCCTTTGTAGCCATATACAAAGGAAACAAATACATTTATACAGTTGTCCTATCTATCTGATTAATGGTAAACTTCCTTAAAATAAGAAGATTATAATTTTATTTTATACAAAGAACTGTTTATTTCAACAGAGTAATATTATAATTTTCTTTTACTGAAATATATTTTCATTTTTATATGTTTAGAACTGGAGCAAAGGTTAAATCCTCTGGACCCCAGTGCAAAATGTGAACTAGGTCCACATGACATGTCAATATTAATAACATCATACAAATATATTTCTCACACATTGCAACAATTTTAACAGTGTGTAACTAACAAACGTATTGGTCATTATGAGGTTATTCACAAAGCTAGCCAAAGGATCAGCCATAGCTCCGGCTGATCCTTCGGCTAGCTTTGGCTGCCTGAGGCCTTCGGTTCAGAAGAACCGAAGGGCCGCTGTACGGGCTATTCACTATAGCCCGTACAGCTCCTGAAGCTGGCCAAGTGGCTCAGTCGAGCCGAAGGCATATGCTTTGGCTCGACTGAGCCGAAGTGAAACCCAAAGCGGACAGAGCGGCCAGCCAGTTGCCGGCCGAAAGCCTCGTAACCGACAGCTGGGCAATGACAGTTCAGCGTCCCCTGGTTACCAGGATGCTGAACTGTCATTACAATGGCAACTCGGCGGAGCCTGACATGATGTCACTGCTAGCTTCGCCCAATTGTTTCTTTCTTTTTTTATTTATTTTTTCATTGATCTTTATTTTTGTATTTTCTTTTTTCAAGGATCTTTATTTTTTTCCCTTTTTTCAATGATCTTTATTTTTGTTTTTATGTTTTCAATAATCTTTTTTTTTAAAATCTTTATTTATTTATTAACATTGATCATTTTTTTACCTTTGGCTTTTTTTCTACGTTTAAAAAAAAATTGTTTTACTATTCTCAGCGGCATTCGGCTATTCACTCACTGCCGTTCGGCTCCTATGAGAATAGGCCGAACGGCAGCAAGTAGCCTGTCGGAGGTCCGGCTCAGACGATCCAGATGTTGGATCGGCTGAATCGAACTCCTTCTGCACTTCGGGTCGGCCGAACATAAACAGCATGTTCGGCCGACCCGAAGCAAGCCGATGTACAGTTGAAATCAACTGTACAAGCCTGAAGTGAGTAGCCGGACAGCGGGCTGCTCACTTCACTTCGGGTCGGTTATTCACATGTCTGCCTCTGGCAGCTTTGTGAATAGCCCTCTATATTTCTGATTGTCTGGAAAGAGAACTGTCAATATTTCTACAGCAATCAGTCAGACTCACACTTGCCATGGACCTTGGTCTTTTGAATTTGAAACATTGAATCTGATTGGCAGCTGTGGAGAAAAAAGGACAACCCTTAGTACTGACATTTTAAAGAAGAACTCTAGGCAAATGTGTTTTTAACGCTTCCAGTGGGGCTACCCCGGCACTGAAAGAGTCAAGTGCTCATTTTTGTCTAGGTGCTAAAAAAAAAGTTATACTCACCTAGTCCTCAGATCCTGCTGGCTGATTTTCTGGTCCCTGAAGCCTGTCTCCTCCTCCACTGCAGCGATGGTATGTCCCTTGATGTTCTCACATTCCTATACACTGTGTATAGAACGTGATGACACAAGGATCCTTGGACTGCTGCAACGGAGGGGGCAAGATGCTCCAGAGACCAGTCCAAAGATTAAAAAAACTCTCCCGGGCGCCAAGGAGAGAAACACTGCTTTTTCTTTTTTTTATACATAGTGACCTCGTCACTATGTCACCCAGAAGAAGGGACCCTATGTGCCCCTGAAACGTTGGATGCATGATGCATGTGACAATTTAATAAAAAGTGCTTTACTTCTTGCACATATCATCAAGTTGTGTAAATGGGCCCATTCATCAGTTCTCCAAGGTGAAGCAAAATTACATATAAAACCTCAGTCCACCAAATTCCAATAATGCCTCCTGGGCATCAAATGTGTGGAAGACTACAGTGTACCATCAACACCAACCTGGTTTCTATAGTAATGCTTGGTGACCTAGACTGGTATCTTACACAGAAGAGGTGCATGATTTAAAAAGTAAATATGGTTTTTAGGTGGTTTACAAATACTAAGAAAATTCCACTTTATAAAAAAATATTTGAAGTCTAATTTACAAATTAAATCCAGCATATCATGATAATAACTGTAAAATATGAGTTCAGATGATATCAAAAATATCCCGAAAATATGTTTCTATATTGTAACCCCTATGTTTAATGAGTAAAATAAAATGAAGGAATGCAGAATTAGAAAAGAAGCACATTTAATTTACTCAAGGAATGGAGGCTGTTTGTTAGGTGAATGATACTACCTAAGATGAACCTAGTTTTTTGTGAGAGAAATAATATTTTAAAAAATCAGGATTTTTGCAAGCAGATCATTGGTTGATTGAAATGAACAGACCCTCATCCAATTTACTAAGCTCAGTGGTCATTCCCTTGACTAATTTAACAATCTCTATTCCTTTTGTATTACATTTATATCATAGTCAAAGCCTAAACAAATACCTATAATCTGTGCAGCACTTAATCTCTAAAGCATGATGCTGATGTGCATATTAGGCCTGAATTGCACATTACATTTTTATTTTTTTTAACACACAAACCAAAAATATAGTATAAAGTAGTAGGATAGTTTATAGGTTTTAATGGCATGCACAAAACAGCAACAGTGACAGAGGCAAAAAATCTATAAAACATGTTCAAAGTATTGATGCATGCTCAATCAAAGATGCAGAGCTGATAAGCAGCTTCTGACAAGTGATACTCATAGGATGTGTTGCATGTCTTTAGATGTGTGAAAGTAAGGAGGGGGCAGAAAGTGAGTGGAGAAGGGGGGAGGGCACCAGGGCTTCTCTTTCTTTTAGGAGAATGTCTGACATTTAATTGAGGTAAAATAAATGTTCTTATCTCAAGTCACAATGGACATTGCCAGTGGCAAAACCAAGGCTTTACTGCTTGTACATTAACTTCCCTGTCCTCTCTTTGGATATTAACCTGGACAATATGCTTTGAACACATCAAAGGAGATGAGTGATGTTTTATTGCATTTCTCTTGTGGGTAGCTTAACAGAGCTTTCAAGTGTTCTTTGGTATACCGTGCTTTTGCAAGTTATTTTCTGCTGTGGATTTCTGGATGCTGTACCAGCCCTTAGTAAGATGTGACTTGAATTCCAATGAGGACCAGGCAGAACAGTGAGTACTTTGGACAGAGATTTGTCTTGGTGTTTTGTTTTTCTTTTAGATAATGTTTTTATTATTATTATTGTTATTATTATTATTATTGTATATTCCTTTTAGTTTAGGTCCTTGGTGTTCTTTCACATAAATAAAGAAATACATGGATGGTTAACATTCTGATTGAATTAGAACTGCACTGGCAGTGTATGAGAGTTTATCTGTTTTGGGAGATATATACAGGACTCATCAAGGTGACAAACTGCATCAAGGGATTTAGACCTATCACTGTGTCCAATCCGTCTATCGCCTACTGTTTGAAACAAGGCTTTGAAATATCAGCACGGTAGCTGCAATGATCCCCAGATCCTCACTTCTTAAGAGCTGTCTATGAAACAAATGTGAAGTGGACCATCCCTGGTCTGAACATATATTTACAGTGGATTATTTAAGGAGGGAAACAGGGGTTAAGTCACAAGGTCTCCTAGTTTCCCTTGGGGTTAACCTGGCTGCCTGTTTGGCACATTCAGGAGAGCTGACAGGTAGCAGGATTTGTCTAAGCAGCCTGCATGAGAGCCAACAAGGAAAGCTGAATGCTGAGGATTAGTTTTGGATTATGTTGTCAGAGAGAAACCTGATGGACAAACTGCAGAGGAATAAAATGTGTTCTGTTTCGGGAGAGCTTCGATGTGCATAGCTTTCATTTCTCAAGAAACTGCACCAAAAATCATTAATAATTCCTAAATCCATCTTAGTCAATTCTATTCTCACTACAATTTTTTATTTTCATTTTTATAGTGTTTTTACTTAGTGTAAATATGTTGCTATCTTATGTAAATGTTACCTTGTGGCATCTGTGTGGACTTTCATAACAATGACATAGAATTATATGGCTATAATACTTTTGAAACACTTTCCCATCACCATCTCTCTTAACAACCAGCATTGTTATGTGTTGTATATATACGTCAGTGTAGGTCTGGATTCATTGGGTATAGGAATTATATGATTTGTACATGTCTTTAGGTCAATTAGAACTGTACGGTTGTTAGGATTATATAGCAGAAAGGTCTATTAAAAATGTACTCTAGTTAAATAGATATAGGCTACAATATGTAGATAGATAACAACAAAAAAACAAAGTACTCCACTATAGTTCCAATTATTCTGTTGGGTTTCTTTTTGTATCCTAGCGACTCTTTTGTTAGTACGGTGTAAAAATGTGGAAATGTATGCATATGCAAATGTAATTCTCAACACATAAGAAAATCATTGTTATTGATAACTGATTATTCTCTTTTCCCATAGACAGGTAGTGATCCATTCACTGAACAATTCATTCAAGTTGAAAAGCCATGTCAAGTTTGATGGCACAGAGATCACAACAAGGACAGGCAAATCATTATCTTTGAGGGATCTTCTGATCCACAGTCAGTCTTAAACAGGCCATAGACAACAAAACATTTTATCTGACCTGATGAAGATATTACCTTTGCAAAATGTAATCACAGGTAACAACATTAAAAAAAACAATTATGACAACAATTTGAGATTTGAGCAATTTGTCCAAATATCGAGCATGCTGTTATTTTGGTTTTGCATGCAAAACTAACATATTATTGTAGAATCTTCATTGTATCGGGCAAATATCTTAATGTTTATGGCAAGCTCTAGCATAGTTGCCAAAATGTTAATGCTTTGAAGATGTTTTATTTCTGAGTATCTTATTTCATCTTTCACTATAGTATCAAATCATTTTGTATGAAAGTATGACAATGAGGGGAATGTATCAAAGCTGGAGCAGACAAAATTTGGAGCAGTCATCCAGGGTAAACAATCTGCATGTATCTTTCATTTTCAAATCTTAACCCCATAAAGTGAAGCTAGAAGCTGATTGGTTACTATGGGCAACTGCTTCAGATTCTGTCTGCTCTAGTTTTGATACATTTATCCAAAATACCTTAGTGATTAATCTGTATGTTACAATGTTGAGAACATAGCATAAAGATCTGTTCAGTTCTTTATTGTGAGGGCTTATGTACCTGGTACAAAGCCATACTGCTCTATGTTACATTTGGCAGAAGTGGCAAGCGAAGTAGTCTTACTCATCTAAACTACTCAGCTACTGAGGCGTAATGAGCCCTAGATGTAAACTCAGTGAGCTCAGCCCCACTTGCAATAAATGGAACACCTCTCTGAACACATATGCACATGAGCTACATATCACAATTCAATTGCACCAACATTTAAGATTAGATAGAACTGTAGAAAAATATAAACATGCATGGGCCCTTAGAGCCCATTCACACCACCATGCAAAGGTGTATTGCAGTATCATTATGATGAATGGCATCCAAACACATCTACTAAGTACACCTGTGCTACAGACACACTGAAATGCACAATGTTTCATGGATTTCAGGTGTTAAAAGGCCCTTAACCACTCGAATGCCGGGGTGTTAAACCCCCTTCCTGTCCAGGCCATTTTTGGCTATTCAGCGCTGAGGTACTTTGACATTTATTCAGTCATACAACTCTGTACTGAAATGTATTTGCTATAATTTTTTTGGGGACACATAGAGCTTTCTTTTGGTGGTATTTAATCACCACTGGGGTTTTTATTTTTTACTATATTAAGAAAAAAGTACCCAACATTTTGAAAAAAAACAACTGTTTCCCCTACATTATGTTATGAAACATTTATTACTAACCAAGTTTTTGGGTAAAATATAAAAGACGGGGTCATGTCGGGTAAATAGACACCAAACATGTCAAGCCTTAAAATTGTGTGCGCATGCGAAACCGCAAACAAACTACAATACCCAAAATTGTCCGTAGGTCACACTTTGAAAGCGTTTACTCCTCATCAGTTTAATGTTGTCAGTGATTATTGCATAATTGCACTCCAACGGTTCACGGTGATATGTAACATGTGCGGCGCAATTGTCATTTTCGAACGTTGGTGCACCTGACGTGTGTGTGTATAGGTGGAGACGGGGGACTTTTGGGGGGTTTTTGATATGTGACTTTTTAACCTTTTTTAAAAAAAACGTAATGTTATTGCTATCACATAGGGGGCTAACAACCCACTATGTGATAGCAGAGGCACACTGGCAGGTCCACACTAAGACCCCTAATGTCACCTGGGGACCCCCAAAGAAGCTGATGAAGCAGATATATGCTTCACCAGCTTCTTCTCTGGCTATAGCAGCCAGTGAAATGAGAGCCGAATGCAGAAGTAATGTAATACACACCACGTTCGCATTCAGAAATCGGAGAGGAGTTCAGAAGGTGGGAGAGTGCTGATCTCCCTCCGATCTTCATGCTGAGAGCCGCCGAGCCGGTCCTGGGCCTACGGAGGAGACAGCGGAGCCTGGGATAACCGGTAATGGCGGTGGAGGGGGGCAGCGCTGAAAGAGAAGGGGGGCGCACACTGCTGGGCACCGTACAAGAGATTGGATGGCTATAGAGCAGCCCAACTGCTTGTATGTAACAGCCGTTAATGGCTGTTTACAAGTAGCAGTGTGTTCTCTATGCGTGCATGCACCATGGGGGGGGGAGGGGAAAGCCATATATTTACGCCACCCCGCTGGTGGGAGCTTGCCGTCGATCCATTTAATTACAACGGGCGGGCGGCAAGCATTTTAACAATCTTCTTAACAGACTGAAGTCACAGAGGGGAATTTATCAAAACTGGAGCAGACAAAATCTGGAGCTCCTGTGCATGGCAGCCAATCAGCTTCTCACTTTCATTTTCAAATCTTAACTGAACAAACTGAAGAGAGAAGCTGATTGGTTGTCCTGGGCAACTTGTCCATATTTTGTCTGCTCCAGTTCTAATAAATTCCCCTCACTGTCTTTTTAAAGAAAGGTTTCTCAGTGAACCAAAGAGAATGAGATTTTAGTCCAAACTATTTACAGATATCCATTAGTGTGAATTTTGTGGTGGACTGCCTGTCTGGGGGCCTGTGGGAATGCTGTTTTTGCCCTTTAATTGAAAAATCCCTGTCTACCCTTAAAGAGAAATCTGAGTTCTTTAAATGTACATTAAAATATTCAGAATCACACTAATAAAATATATTAGGCTAGAATGATTTA
>NW_017306304.1:2154256-2163587 GCF_000935625.1 Nanorana parkeri
AAATGGGAAGTTGGGAAAGAAAGCAAAACCTTAAGTGCACCAAGCTGTAGCCTGAAATAATATATATTTATTAAGCATGACAAGTTAAAGTAGATTGCTATAAATTTCAAACAGTATAATAAATCTGCCATATATAATGGATAAAATTGAATCAAAATATAATAGTAAAAATGCTTTTAGAAATGGGCAGAGATAGAATTCCTGAGTTAATGCGGGTCATCTTTCCTGTCTATGCTCTTGACATTACAGTTTAATGTAAATTTAAAGAAACTGGAAAAATCTGATTGCCCCATAATATTTTTCAACCACATGCTCCATTTCAATACGTTTTTAAATCCTTTGCAATGGGAGCTTGGTGTACACAGAAACATTCCTCTCCATGTCACATCTGGCACCTAATCCATTGCCATAACCCAACACTATCAGGCTTGTCCAATAAACTATTCAAGGACAAAGTGCAATGGGTTATAACTTATAGCATCCAATCAGGATTCACCTTACCATTGCTAGAACAGTATTGGCTGGATTTAAATGGATTGCTATTGGTACTGTTTTCTGCTCTTGCACTATTTTATTGGACGAGGTCATTTTCCTGAGGGCACTGAGATACTGTGGCGTTTGGAGAACTACTTATGTTTATTAAAAATTTTTATAAATTAGCATTACTGCAGCACAGTCAGTTTCTATTTTGATGAGGTTGTGTTATCAAAAATGGAACTGAACTGTATGAAAAAATGTATGCATGTAAGAAAAAGATGCAGATTGGAGTGGAAAGGAGCAAAACTATTGCTAAGCGTAAAGGGGAGAAATAAAGTGCTTTATAGATCTTATATAAACAGAAGTCTAAAACATTTGATGAGTTTTTATCTACACTATATCGGAAAAACAGTTGATGCAGCAGTGGATTTATAGTGCCTTGGGCTGTGGGCTGTTTTCATTTCGTGGCTCCCCAAGCAGTTTAAGGGAATCATACTTAAAGGTCAGTGCACACAGACTTTGGTGTTTTGCATCCACCATTGCAGGTCTAAAGACTTGCAAAGCTGAAATTGAGTTACTTTGAACAATACCTAAGTACAGAATTTTGCCATCTCCATAGATTCCCTGGAGTCTGGGGGCCCTTGGCCACCCATTCTTCCCTTATCATAATCTACCAATGAGTGGTGGTGTGGTGTTATTAAAAGATTTGGTGGAATAAGATTTTTGCAAATTTTGGGGCTTTCCTTGGCATTATGGGGTTGAATAAGAGCATGTTCATTTTTAATATCATTTTAATTTTGCAAAGGAATTTTCACTTAGCATAGTGAATGTGGTGAAAATTATTTTTTCAAAGAATACCCAATCATGTGCAAAGAAAATAAATAAATAACAGTATTTTTGCTTGCACATTATTGGATGATAGTTGTCAGCAGAGCTTCGTCTCATTCATTAAGCTAAGGCAAAATTCCCTTACAAAGTGAACATTCCCTTTCTAAGTTAACAGCCTATATGACTTTAGTAAATCAACCACTATGTATAATAGATATTTTTATGTATTTATACACTGGAATCGTTTGTTCATGAATGAGAATATTTGCATTTCTTATGTATCTTATATTATGTGATTTTTAAAGGGGTATCAATTTCACTGTAATATTCAGTTTATTTGTAGATTCATAGATTAAGCATCTAATATGAATTTTGGACATGTGAGAGTTAGAATGTCTCATAACATTTTGTTTTATTTGCTGTCCATGGCTTCCTGTAATGACTCCACTCCCATGGGCAAGCAAAAATATTGCTTTTTTAAATTTCCCTTGCATATGATTAGGCATTAAAAATGAACACAGCTTCACCTTTTTTTTTTATTAAACTAAGCCCACCTTGTAAGTTAATTTTCTGTGCTGCTTTACTAAATGAATCACATTGCTTCAATGCTCTAAGCAAGTTTCGGACACGTAAAACAAGAGAAGAGGTGATCCTAGCCAAGATGTGCTTTAGGTGCCAAAGGTTGTTTGCTTATGAGCTCCAGTGATGGAAATCTTGGCCTTTGCATTAGTCATGACAACAGTTCAGTTGTTTTCTAATGGTAGACAATCACATACCGTTTGTCTTCCAGTTACTGTGCAGATTGCAGACAACTAAACATTTTAGATTATCAAACTCTTGTACACTTCTGTGCCACCTGTGATACCTTTTTACTGATTGAATAGAACAGTCCATATGACCTACAGTACATTATTGCCATCTGTCCTTCACTGTATACAGTATAAAGGACTTTCTCTTGGATCATGTAACATCTTCAAGTATTGCTTACAATAATCAGGAAGCGTAACTATTAATATGAATAAGAAAAATACATTGATCGTGCATCCAGGGATAGTGATTGATTCCTAACCACATGTAATCATATCACATACCATTGCATGCGGCATGCAGGCATTTACATGCAATGGCTGTCACCTGATCATTAACTTGAACGGATGACAGCTGCCGCTTTGTAAATAGCAGATTAAGGATTCCTGCTGCAGGAAAATGCAAATTCCTGATGCAGGAATCCATAATTGCACACCTTGTTTCCCCCTCCCTCCCATCCCCCGCAGATAAAATAAAACACACACAAAGTATAATACATGCCCCCTCATTTCCCCTTCCCTCCTCATCCCCGCAGATAACATAAAAAACCATCACCTCCACAATCCCTGGTGATTCAGTGGTTGATTAGTAAGGTCTGGCGTAGACCTTACTAATCCTTCCTTTCGGCCAGAGCTCAGAGCTGTCAGAGCTCCAGCCGAAAGGAGCTAGTGATTGCCGGTGCTGACAGGACCAGCTATGCGGCCTGCATCTGACAGAGATGCAGACCATGTAGCTGCGGGACGCATGGTACTGGTTTGCGGGCAGAAATTGGCCCCTGGGCCGGTATTTGGAGACCCCTGCAGAGCCTTCATTCCTGCTGCTGACCGGGGCCCCCCAGCCCCAGGCCTCATAGCAGCTGTGTTGCCACTAAAGCTAGCCTAAGCAGCATTAAAGTTAACTTTATTAACAGCACCACCATCAGCTTACTCACCTTTTCCATGCTCCCCTTGCTTGAACAAACTCTAGGTTCACTTCAATCATCCTTTTCTTTCAGCTCTGAGTGACCAGAAATTCATATTTATAGCCCATCTACCCCCCCCCCCCCCAATTGAGGTGGCTTGAAGACTCCCAATGTGCTCAAAATGGGGGTTGAAGTTTAAAATATTTACACATATAGCTAATATATGCAACATATATCTATAAAGGTAGCCTATGGCTACTAAGCAGGTAACGAAAAACAGTAAGCCAGGGTTTGCTGGATAATCTCTTCAGTTACAGGAATCAGCAATATGTGTAAGTGCCACAGTTTGCAATTGTCCCAGGCTGTTGCAAACCATGTAGCAAGGACTATTACTTTGTACCTGTTAAACAAAACAAACAAGCAAACACGATAAGTAAATAGTGGCAGATAACTGCCACTGTAGCAGAGTCCCAGGAGAAACATGAAAGTGAGAAGCCATATGTATATTAAACAATAAAACCTAAAAATAAACCAGACACAACTAATAGAGAATAGGTGTCCACTTTCGCCAACGTTGTGTGCAGGTCACACTTTGGCAGTTTTTAGATGCGACCTTCTGCTTTTCCTGGGATGACTTGAAAATGCTCCATGTGAACTCATTCACATCATTTATACGCTGAAAACCCAAATCAGGCAGAACAGGCTTAAAACCAGCTTGTAAAAGTCTTGCTAAGTTAATGTTATCATTACAGTGTTGACACATGGCATGCTGTAGCTTTCATTTCCAAACTGTTACTAGTAATCTTTTAAGCCCATATCAGGTCAACATTTTATCAAGTTAATCTAGCATGAAGATTAATTAGGCCATTTAGCACACAGGGATACTGATAAGTCTAGCTGCTAGTCTTATGGCATCTACATTTCTCTTCTCATTTAGGATTTTTAAACCACCTTCATTTATTTAATTTTACTTACATTTTTTCCATATTTTCTATGCTCATCTTTAATGACTAAAGATTAAAGAGAACCAGTAATGATAAAAACAGGACTTTTAAGTTGCAGGCTCTGGTGCTTTTTTCTTGATCCTGGCTTCAATACTCTGTGAGTCATTGATCTGGAGCAAGGATATAAGCTGAGACTTTTGAGACTCCACTAGCTGCCTGCCAATTCCGGGTCAGCATCTCTCTAGGTAGTAAAGCTGATATCAGACTGGCTGCTTTAGAGCATTTTTAATAATATTATTATTATTATACAGGATTTATATAGCGCCAACAGTTTGCACAGTGCTTTACAATATAAGGAAAACATTACAGTTACAATACAAATAAGGACAAGATGGTAAGGAGGGCACTGCCCATGAGAGCTTACAATCTAATATGTCAGAAACATCAGCAAATTTCTATCCCCACTAGTTCATGCTTAAGAGAATGTAAAGCCTTTTCATTGACTCATAGATGTATGTATAAAAAAAATCAACATGATGTATTTGAAATGTCAGAGGCTTTGATAACCAGAGATGTGTCAGAGGTTTTGGTGAGCTCACAACAGAGTCCTCAGTCCCCCTTCACATCAGAGCCCCCCCTTCTCATCAGCAGCCCCCTACAAGAAGTTGTTTTGGGTGGCTTAAGTTGCACACATGCCCCCAGGATCTGTGCGTCTAGCAGCAAGTCATGCTTGTAAAATTGTTACCCACTGGCCTGTGATTGGAAGGAATATCTTAGAATCCTCACTACAATTAGTGCTGCAGCATGGCAGAGGGTGGGAGCTCGAAGGCAGAGCAGGTTTGTCTGAATGGAGCCACACAATTCCTCCTGTGCTGTCCTCTTCTGAATGCTGGCTGTACTGCCATACTGTGATGTGAGGGCCTAGTAACAATATTGTAGCAATATTGGTTGATGGCTGCCAGTGTCCTAGCAACCATTGACAAGGGGGGGCCTTGCACTGGAAGCTGCATGGAGGAACTATGGACAGACAGCCAGCCCCTGTTTACATGAATCCCCAGTCTGTCCAGTCGGTGAGTGCACAGTGGGCCACATACCCCTTGGTAGGCTTTAATCTGAAAAATTTATATTTTGTCTTAAATTAATGCTGAAAAAAGCACTTCTTGTGCAGTTCTGTTTTGAAGTTTCATAGCTGTGAGATCATCTAAGCCACTGCTGTCTCTGACTGCTAGTCTCATGAGATGAGATTTGGTTGATGTCACTAATGTGCTGTTCATTGTGCTCCATGTTGGAAAGGAAGCTGCACCGGAGTACCTGCAGGGCAAGCATCTCCCTGCTTTTGATTTATTCAAATCAATAAACATCCCCATTTAATATACAGCAGTTGAGGATGCTGGTTCTGAGTCTCAGCTGTCACTGGCAGTTAGGGGCCTCATATACGATCAAAAACTAATCAGTGTTGTTCCAGATCCGGTGATCACTACATCCTGTGGTCACTGTGTGTCCACTCTCACAGTTATAACATGCAGCCTGGAGGATTCAATAACAAAATAAGCCTTCAGCCTGCTGATGAACACTGCCTTCTATAGATAGCAATGGGATCTGCAGCACATTTTATGTAACTGTCAGCTACAATTATATTAATAAAATAATACTTTTAAAACAAATATATTTTTGTTTTATAATTTGTCTGCCTATAATAAATAAAAAGATTATGGTTTTTATTAAAACAAAAAAACTTTATATGTACAAATTAGACATTGTTAACTGACAAGACGCTTTTTTTTTCAGTGCCAATATGTTCTGCACCTTTTTTACAATCCAAGAAATCCCAAAATATACATGCAAGGATTAATGTAATGTAACTAACAGTAAAGCCTCCACGCACGAGCTTACATTCAAAAGAAAATGGGAAAAGTAAGGCTACCTGAGACAAACTAAATTATCAATTCAGATGATGCAATAGAAGAATATGATTTAGCAGTCAACAGAATTAGCCAGGCTAAAAAAGAGTCTAATAAAAGTAAAGAAGGAAGGAGCTAGATAAACCAATAAATCAAGTGCACATTTTAATAGGGTGTTCAGCATTGCAATATAAATGTCCTTTCTACCAGACTTCATCACACTAAGTGTAACGGCTAGGCAATAAATGTTGCGTGTGTTTATGTTAGACATGTATAAAATTTTACAGTTGTTCTACAGCATAAGGTATGTTTAGTAAATACCATGGGCAATGAACTTGTAAAATATGATAGTGAAAAGCTGCAAGCATACATCGAAGAGTTTCATATGGTGAACTCCTTGCTGACGCAAACAGATCCCTGGGAACTTGACAACATATAAAATTTTACGTGAAGCATTTTATATACAGAATTTAACCATATAAAGTGTACCTAAAGCTAACTCTTATTTTGTTTTGTATTGAGTATGGAAAGGGTTTTAACCCCTATCGGGGTTCAATCTTCATGGTCCCCACTGGGGAGATTCACCTTATTTATCTTGATGACCATAATCCCTAGGACAGAAATTGATGGGAAATTTTAAATTGTACAGTTCTCACTGCAACAAGAGGGAACCCTTATTCTAGTGACAACTGTTTAAGAGATGCTATACTCCATCACCACAAAATAGCCATGACACACGCACAGCCTTAACTATTGTGGTGCCAATACAGAGTGAAATAACATAAGTATATGGCCACTAGCATTGCTTGCTCTAGGGCACATTACAGGTAGTTATTCTGCACAGTTTAAGGACAATGTTTAATAATGTCTGTGAAGGTTCTCATTCATCCAGGTCATGGTATATCTGAAAAAAATAAGTCAAGGCAACTGGACTTGCTGTATTTTTCTTGAAGACGTTTCACTGGTCATCCAACCAGCTTTCTTCAGATTCAGAGTGACTTGTACAAAAATTCTCTGGCAATAAATATGGCGAATGTCACTCCAATCCACATAATCTGTTAATCGCAACCAGGTGTTGATTGCATTTGCATAATTGGAGTCTAGGAGGTGTTATTAACCTGCCTGCCCAGACAGAGGTGTTAGAACAGCATTGTATGTGGCAGAAAATAGATGTCTCACCCTCCCCCACCTATTCAAGCTTAAGGTGCCCATACACCTTACGATTATCGTACGACAATCGTATGCGATCGACTTTTCCTACGACAATCGTAACGTGTGAATAGAGTGCCCGACCGATAGTACTGTACAATCGTACGACTTTTGACGGTCAAGCATGTTTGAAAACTTTGGTCGATCGTACGATGTTCGCATGGTTGGTGGCGTTTCCGTCCGTCAAAAGGCGGACGATTAACACTGCGCATGCGCAAACTAAAATAATTGCGGTCAATTACCGCAAGTCGTCCAGGTTCTTTTTTTAAACTACCGCTGATTGAACCTTGCGATAATCGGGGCAGGATGGGGCCGCCGTATGAAAATCGTACGACGGTTCGATCATCGGACGAAAGGTTTCGTCCGATAATCGTAAGGTGTATGGGCACCTAAAGTTTCTCCATTTTTACATACAGAAATGGCCTCTTTCACACCTCTTTTAAACTAGTCCCCCTCCTATCTAAAGGAAAAAGGTCACTCCTTTGAAGACCGTCAAGTACGCATCCTAGACAGGGAGGAGGACTGGTTTAAAAGAGGTGTGAAAGATTTGTTACAGATAATGTTTAATAATGCTACCACATTTGACTTCTGCTAAATACTTAAACAGAACTATCATCATTCAAAGGCATTTAGTGTAATTTAATGTGTACTACACATGGTTACCCAACAGACAGAGCCATCTCTATAAAGAGGCACCCTGAGGTGGCAATCTCATTGGGTTATATAGGGGGGGGGTGGCATGTGTTCCTGCCACCCTTTTACCGGCCACAGTGTCCCAGGTTGCTAAGAGCTTTTAGCTCCATTTCTTGCAAAATGTAGGTCTAAAGTGCATTATTGGGTACTTCGGAAAAAAACCCATTGCAAACTATTGGCATAAATTAGTTTGAAATGTATTACAATTAGCAACTTGAATGTCAGTCTAGTAAATCTGGAGGATTTATTTAGCTAGTATATGTATTTAATTACAATGTATTTTCATTTGTTATACCTCTAAGTAGCATCACTTCTCACATAAGCTCTCATTTGTTATCATGATTAGGACTGCATTTACATTTTTCATCTGCATTACCACCTGCTGGGGAAACCTAGCACTGCAATGCCAATCAAACAGAGACAGTAGTTTTCTAGTCACATTTCACCCTACCTACCAGTGCAAGCAGCTGTGGAGCAGTGGCCTTAGCACTATATGCAAAGGGGTTGTTGCAGTTGCTACATGGAGTGGACCAAGGTATGCAGGGGATTTCCATTTAACCTTCAAACCACCTTCAGAGTAGGGACGGTCGGACTTACCAATTTTGCAAACTGTGCTTCTTTACAATGGCCCTGCATGAGCTGGGAACCCATTTATACTGTATGTGAGACAGATGGGTGCTGGGATCAGTGTGGTGTTCACTGTCTGACCCAATTTACATATTAGATCATGAGAGCGGGTTTGGGAATCAAATAGACTACTCTTTGCCTGCATATGTCTATCTATCTACAGTATCTATCTATCTATCTATCTATCTATCTATCTATCTATCTACAGTATCTATCTATTCCTACTGTATACATGTATCATACATGCTGTTTTTGGAAAATATATGCTTTATCCATGAGCATAGTTTTGTTCATAGCTGTCACCAGAGGATTATCCAAATTTGCCACAATAAAGTGATGACACACCTTTCATTTTAAAGTCAGCTATTTCTAATTCATTTTCCTGATCTTTCATTAACTGGGCAAGAATCATTCCAGATACTGCATATGTAGAGATTCCTGATCCATAACATTCCAACATATCCAGTTAAAACCCAAGATAAATGACCGCTAACAATTTCCAGAATTGTCTCATTTTTCAAGGCTTACATTACTGACTTCCTGTAGTTCATTGATCAGAAGAGAAAATATCTTTATTACCATGGGAGGCTCACTAATGCAATAAAGTACCCCAAATCCTTTATTTGCTTTTTTTCTGTCTTATTTTAATTCTGTTTGTATTCCTATTTTATACTGTTTTAGACTTTGCTATTACCTTATGAGTAGAACAGCATAGCTCTCAACAGCAATATGAAGGTACACACAGACACAGGATGGTTTTCATTTAATTTGGCTGAAAATTTGGAGCAGGAAATGGCTGTATGCGTAGGCTACTATATGTATCAGCATATCGTGAAGAAACCGCTAAGCTGACCTCAAGGGAAAAAGCAAATATCTGGTAGGGATTTTGACTTTGTTCATCCAAAATATTTTAGCTTGGGACCTTCTATTAGATTAAAGCATGT
>NW_017306304.1:2164442-2164738 GCF_000935625.1 Nanorana parkeri
AAAGCATGTTTGGTGGGGGGGCTGCCGATATCACAAGCCACAAAGCGAATTTTGGCCAGTTCATCAAGATCCCGCCAAAACTGCTCTCTGTATGGCCAGCTTTAACTTCCTCCCGTCCATTGGCCGTTCCTGAACGGGAGCCTTATAGGAGCGGGAGGGCGTCCTTCCCCTCCCCCACTTGTGCACGGCGCTCAGCACGCACACAAGTGGGGAAACTGTCAGAAATGTAAACAGCAAGCGATGGCCGTTTACACTCAAGCGATAGGGCATCTCTAGAGGCACCTGATCACTTGTAG
>NW_017306304.1:2164787-2165109 GCF_000935625.1 Nanorana parkeri
CAACGCTGGCGGTCCCGAGATCCGCTGTGCCCAGTGTGGCTGGGACTGGCACAGCGACTCTGTCACAGGAGATCAAAGGGAGATCAGTACACGAACTCTCTTTGAACTCCTCTCTGGCCCCCGAATGCAGGAAGTGATGTATATTACATCACTTCCAAATTCAGTGTCACTCTCCGCCTACAGATGCCGGTGAGAAGCTGCTGAAGCAGATCCCTGCTTCATAAGCTTCTATGGGGGTCCCTAGGTGACATTAGAGGTCTTAGAGACCCCTGATGTCTCCATAGTCTCCATAAAGAAGGCCTGTTATGTGAATTGGCTATCC
>NW_017306304.1:2165645-2196849 GCF_000935625.1 Nanorana parkeri
ATAAGTCGGGTGCACCTACGTGCGGAAACGACGATTCCGCCTATTATGCCGCACATGTTACATATCGCAGCAAACGTCGGAGAGCAATAATTTTAGGGCCATTAATCACTGATAGCACTAAACTGATGAGCGGTAAAAGCTTTTAAAGCGCCACCTATGACCAATTTTGGGTGTGGCCGTTTTCTGCGATTTCAGCGGGCGCAATTTTAAGGCTTGACATGTTTGGTATCTATTTACCCGAAGCGACCCCGTTTTTTATATTTTACCAAAAAATTGGGGTGATAATAAATGTTTCATAACGTCATTGGTGACTAGCTTCTTATTTCTTGTCCTCTGTATTTGCCCACCAATGAAATTTGCACCATATCTCAGGCATGAACTTTATGAGCAAACAAAAAAAAATCCTTTATCCTGAAATTTCACTAGATTTCATGAGATCTTACATGATCGCGGGAAAAGGGTCTTTTTTGACCACCAGAACTCCCTAAAAGGCAGCCGTGATGTAGCCTTCCCTGGGCACAGCTTTTTAGAATACATTGGCAGCAAGCTTGTTGTTGCAGGTTAGTGATGTACTAGGTCAGGTCAGTACTAGGTCAGTACTAGGTCTGTACAGTAGAAGAGTTCCTCTTCTACTGTACAGGTTGCAAGAAGGTAGATCAGGAAAATATTTCTCATTACAGGATTGTATTTACATTCTTTACAGAAAAGTGTGAATTTACATTCTACATAAGTACAGCTTTCCTACTGACAATAGTGAACATGGTTTTGGTTTTCATTGCCATTAGTCATTTTTGCTATTTGTTCCTCAGCCCATAACTCCCCCCTAAAACACTCATCATCCTGACAAGCAACATATGGAAGTTGTTCTCTTAGATGTAGCTCTGACAGATAAAGTACAATTTTACTTTTTTCTAATTTTAGTGCTGTTTCTCACCTCTAAAAACACATCTCAAACTCAAATTTTTAACATTCCTAAATGCAAGTTTGGGTTAAATTTAAGTTAAATATCAGCATAGTGTTCAAAAAGAATTCCTTATGAATGTTAGTATACGTTTTGTAAGTTAAAGAGACCCTGTCACCAGATTGCAACTTTCAACAAAAATCTTCCCATAAGAGTTTATATGCATCTATCATACATTAGGCATGTTATTATCGATAAAAAATCCTTAGACTGCTGGTGGGCACCACCATCTTGGATGCAATGCCAGCAGTCCCACTTAAGTGACACTCTACAGCATGTGGTCCCCAAGCTGTTGCCTTGCTGCACACTTTTGACTGGCCCTTGGGGCACTGTTTATCCCACTGTCAGTAACAATAGGGCATCATTTGTCATACTTATACTAATGATGCAGCATAATTTTTCCAACTGACACCAATGATGAGGCACAATTTCTCCCACTGCCACCCTTAATGGTGCAGTATTCTTCCCACTGACACTAACAATGTGGCACTAGTCCTCCCTCTGACAAATGATGGGGCTCAGGTCCTGTTACTGACACCAATGATAGAGCATAATTTATCCCACTGACATCAACAATGGGACACAATTCTTGCTACAGACACCAACAACCGGGCATAATTCCTCCCAGAGACACCAACTATTGTGCACTTTTCCTCCAACTGACACCAACAATAGGACATCAGTCCTCTAACTTATACCAACGATGGGGCACTATTCCTTTATCTGGGGGGTGCTCCAAGATGGAGACTCTCATAGTTTAGAGTTAGGACCGCACTATAAGAGGTGCCTTGGCGCGGCAGTGCGGCTTACACATCCTTTGCAGAAGACGTGTATCCAAACCTCTGTCATTGTCCTTAGTGGTGAGACAAGTTGTTTTACATGCTGGTTTGTGAGTGTGCCATGATGCCTTTCTACTGTACCACTATTCCTTTATCTGTCGCCAATAATGGGCTATTATTCCTCTCCAAAGTGACCACAGGTGCTATGCTATTTCCCAGTCTCATTTGCCACCAATTCTGGGGCATTCTTTACTTCCACTCACCACCAAGCTTGGGGCATTCTTTATTCCCACTGATGCCAGGGCATTTTCTACTCCCCCTGGCCACAGTTTGTCCCCCTAAAGTCGTCTTAAAGGTCTTAAAGTGTTTTTCCATTTTTGCAACCAAATTGGGATAACACCTGCTCTACATTTGTTAGATGTTCCCATTCACGTTGCATACCTTTGAAAAGATATTTAAAAATTGCTGCATACCTTTTTACTTGCTTATTGCTTGCTGAAAAATCCTACTTAGCTCTAATGTAATGTTGAAGCTAAACTCCAGGTATGAATTACTTTGTATATTTATATTGGTCCAGCTACTACAGTGCTGACTTTAATCTTCCATGTTCCAGTACTGGGGGGTGCTGAGTGACTTCCCCTTTGCTCTGATAACACAGTGACCATTTAGCAGATTGCCCATCAAGGGCTACAAGGTATACTCTTATTGGACAAGGGGGAGATTGTGACATTACCATCCCTCACCTGCTCAGAAACTGTCTTGTATACATTGATCAAAAAATACTAGGCATTCTCTGACTGACCACTGTTCCCAGCAGCAGAGGGAAAGCCACTCAGCACAGCACAGTATCAGCACCCAAAAGATTGAGACAAGCACTGTAGAAGTTCCAGCTAGTACAGTGCTTTACAGGATATCCAGCAACCAATGAAGTATAGCATTTGCATACTTACATTGGACTGAGCTGGTCCAATGTAAGTATACAAAAGAAATACCTGGAGTTCAGCTTTAAAAAGGGTCTGGGGAGTGATGTTTACTATGAATAATCCTATCTGTACTGTGCTGGCAAATATTCATTATCAACTGAAAAATTTCTAACAGATTCTTTTATCCATGCTAAACGCAGGGATGGATGAATCTCCCACTGTGGCTATTGTATTCTGACAGTGGTCGCGTAACGCTGTCAAAATACATAAGCAGTGACTGCAGCTGATTTAACAGATTAAACTTTATTCTTAAAGGGTTAATCACAAAGCTGCCGAAGACAGCCGAGTGAATAACCGAGCCGAAGTGAAGTGAGCCGAACGCTGTTTGGCTATTCACTTCAGGCTTGTGTGGCTGAGTTGCGAGGCTTTTGGCCGGCCATTGGGTTTGCCCCACTTCGGCTGATCCTTCGGCTAGCTTTGTGAATAACCCTCTTAGATTATCGTACGATCGCGGGATCACCCGCGATTATCGTACGATAATTGGCAGGTGTATGGACACCTTTAGTGTATGTGTATAATAGGGCCCATTCACACCTACAGTATATTTCAGGTGTGATTAGATATTCCTGTGTCAGGAACTTGCGTTTTCCTGCAGCAGGAATCCCTAATCTGCCGTTTACAAGCCGTTCATAAGATAAGAATTATCATAAGATTATTTAAGAGGGTGTGTTTAGGGGCGGAGTTAAGGTCGGGGCAGGGTAAGGGTTAGGTGGGGCAACTGGTGGCTAGTAACTCTTAAGGACTGGCTAGTAGCTCAGGACTTGACATTTTGAGCCCTGCTATACAATACAATAACTGTAAAAACTAACTGTATTATTTGAAATGGGCTAATACGTATGTACAAAAAGTATGCTTTGTTCAGTGTCAACAGTTAAAACTTAGCTCCAGCCAGAACATTTTTGGGGGGATATAGTGTGAAAGGTTTAGAGGCTCTGCTAAATTTTTATTTCCATTTGTGTCCTCATTTGAGTTTCTATCTATCTCTTTGTAATGAGTAACCCTTTGTTACTCATTCACATAAAAGGTACATAGTAAATATAAACATCCACACCTAAGAAAAAGTCCTTTTAAAAAAAACTATATTCCCCCCATGCAAATCCAATGTCAATGACATTATCCAGTTATGTAGAACCGGCATCAATCATCTTGAGTTACGTTCAGACTACACAGTGAGTCATGTTACGACAATCCTCTGATAGTCCCATTGCAAATGACAGTTCCCTGGCACTGCTAGAATATCGACAGTGCTGGGTAACCTGGGTAATGTCACTGACCAAATATGGTCACATTTATATTTGGTAAATTATATCACCTGGGATGTCCGCTGCCTTGTTTACAATTTGAAACAAGCCGGTGGGAAGTTGTCATTTGAATGACATGACTTTCTGGAGCCAGAGGTTTGGGAGGGCAGGTGAACTGGACAAATTTTGACATTTAGTTCTCCCATTCACGTAACCGAACACGTTGGGTTCGATTCAGACTTATGGTCAACCCGAACCCCAAGCTTATTTCTAGTGAAGACCAGTGATCTGCTGTCACAGTCCAGGCCAACTGACAAGTGTTGTTGTCTCTTCCCATGTGCTGATATCGTGACAGCTCCACTTGAAGTCTTTGGGACCCTGTGAGGAGGACCTCTCCTATGGATTCCTACAGCTAATGTAAAGCATCCATCTCACTAGGCAGCAATACAGGCACTCAGAGAATGATGTACTTACACTGCAGTCCAGAAAAAAGAAGACTCAAGACCTGATCTATCAAATGACTATAATTTCAGGTAAGAAATCATGTCTTTTAGTTTGTTTTTTTAATATCATTTGCTAATTAGCTGGGCTGGGTGGGTAAAATAATGGTTATTTATTCATTTAAAAAAGTTAAATGAAAAGTATGCCTGGTCTTTCTGCTGTGTGATGTGGTTCAGTTTGCTGACCCTTAAGTCACTAGATTCCGTAGGGGCTGGAGGATTAAACCACAGCTTCCAGCAGGAGGCACAGCCATTTGGCACTTCTAGATGTTGTGGATGTGGAGATTCTTCAAGCAACCATCGCTCTTCTACAGACAGAACTTTTACTTTAAGAACTGCAAATTACATATACATTATATATATATAACATTAGCTACATGGAACATTAAAATAAATAAATAATCAAATTATACTAAAACCAATATTGCACAAGGAAATTAATCAAGAATGCTTGCTCATTTCACACTTTATATTTTAACTTTTAAGCTTGCCAAATTCCTGTATGCCTATCGCTAATATGCCTTGAAGTAGCCGACATTAGTTTACGAGCAGCAGGTTAGGCAGGATTGGGTGTCTTTGAGAAGTAAGTTTGCATCAATTCTCTACTGTACAACTGCAACTCACATTAGATTTATTTACTGTGAAGTCAAGCAATCATTGATGTTTTCATGAAAGTATCTCGAAAGCTTGGATAATTTCACTGGATCATGTCAACTAAGGGAAGGAAGGCAGGTTTTAGTCCTCGGAAAACAGGGCAGAGTTGAGAAGAGAAATTACGAGCAGAGGAGCATCTGATTTCAATATGATGACCTTTTTCCTCCACCGAATACTTATCTGAAGTATGCAGCTTATATAAACAGGTATTACTAGGTAATTCAATAGAGCACCCTCCTTCTGTGTAAGTAAAATATACTGTAATGTTTCTGCGTAGTGCACACTGCTACTAGTATCAAGTTATTGGCTTTACATTTTATTTACATTTCAGCTTGCATTTAAAAATACACATCAGTGTTTCAATTACAGTAAGAAAAAATAATGTTTTAATCCAATAAAATGTCAGAAGCAAATGTATATGGAAGCACATTATTTTTTGTATAGGACAATTCTAAAATGTATATGGTAAATGGTGTAAATAAGTGTAAGCTGTAGTGATATTTTAATCTCACATATTTTGTTCTGTAAAGGAAAATTACAAATTCTCCCATAAAAATATAATTGAATTCAATGATATAATAATAAAAAGCAAAATAGTTTTACATATAAGCATCAAACGTATGTGAATCTTTCTTACTGAAATCTTTTGCACAGCAACACTCAGACAAGGAAGAAGCCCAGATCAGGGCTTTAGTGCTACTGGGAATTTAATGTATGAAGGAGAGAACAGAGGGATGTCCTTCTCAGCGTGTTGTTTTTCCTGTATTGTCCAACCACAGGCTGGGGGTTGGTTTGTGGCCCAGCTGTATTGCTTAACTGCAGTAGGTAAAAGTGTGGCCACTCAAGTGTTTATGCTGTCTGACAGAAAAGGAGTGATAAATGCACTCAAAAATATAGAAAAAATCTTTTTTTCTATGATATTTTTGAGTGCAGTGATCTTTTTTTTTTCTCTTTTCATTTTTGTTTTACATAATGGGGGGAATTTATCAAAACTAGAGCAGGCAAAATCTGGAGCAACTGCTCCAGATTCTGACTGCTTCAGTTTTGATAAATCCCCCCAATGAATCTAGACAGTTGCACCCCACCATTATTTTTTTATGCTGATTATTTTTTCTCAGAAAAAGTGTAAACCTTAAGCCCAAGCAGTGTTAGTCTGATATAGCAGTTCAGTGTAATACACTGTAGGGATCTAGAATTTTTCCAAATTCTCCTGCTACACTTTTGTGATCTTTTAGGGTAGATTAGTCAGCTTAGCTGTGCTGGCTTATGTTCTCTAAGGGGTCTATTCACTAAGCTGCCATAGGCAGCCGAGTGATCGACCAACCTGAAGCGAAGTGAGCCGAACGTTGTTCGGCTATTCACTTCAGGCTGGTACGGCTGATTGTGCAGTCATTATTCCTAGTCACATGCTGTGTTGGGTGTGCACCAGCAGGGTGTGCTGGGGATAACACTCCACATGAAGGATGTTTAATGCCTGGCTAATCAGTAGGTCTGGGGTGCCTGCTGTCCTTGCTGGGAGAACTATTAAATATCTGAGGCACTTTCTGGCACAGTCTCTTTCCCTCCAGGGTGTTCCCCTGTGAGGATGTCAGACTGTTTTACTAAACTAGGCCCCAGGCCTGAGGGCCTAGGGGTATGGAAGATGTGAGGATCTCCCAGTCTGGTAGGTGTCCTTAAGATGCTGACTGCAATTCAGTGTTATCCTGGCCTAGAGGAAGCAAGCTGCAGGTGTCCCCCACAGAGATGGTGAGTGACAAACTGAGCTTTGGTAGCAAACACTAGAACCTTCCACTGCTGTCCTGCCTTGATGTAATGACTGAGCATACACTAGAACCTCAGTTACAAAGAGCCACATTTACATAGTATGTGTCCAGTCAGTATAGCTGCATAGAAGAAGGAACCAGAAAGATATATATCTATATCGAAGACCAGAGGAATATGCATTGTCATACCAAAAAGGGTGTCCTGTGCTCCCTCATCCTCCTACCTTTATTCTCCATGCACAAGCAGAATAAAACTACTTAAAATATATTCCAAGTGACTCATTACTCTTATCCCCTACTGATCAGAGTTGTAAGTACCGAAGAATATGCCCAGGGACCAGGTAATTCTCAAATGGGGGTCCCACTTGTATACTACAAGGCCCAGCTAGGTGGAGGCACTGTCGCTAAAAGATATATCCAGTCTCATACTCCCACTTAGCGGAGGCTCAGGGTTTTCAAATTACCAACAGGTTGGCAGCAGCAGCTGAGCGGAGACGGTCATCTCATATGACACCCCCCAAAACAGGGCTACAACACAATACTATTATTAAATTGTATCTAAAGCCTAATATTTTATTGTTTTGAATAATGTGGGGAAGAATTATAACCCATGACAGGCTGCTATTGTTGTCTATGTACCCACTAGGAATGTTACCCCTCACATCTGACACCTGCCCTGGTGACAACTGTCTAAGAACAGGTTTAACCATTCCCTACCCCATGTTAAAATAAAAAAATAAAAAGTTAGGGCTTAAGATATACAGCACAGTCAAAGTGAGGATTATCCATAAGTTTCAACCTTGGTCTGCCACAAACTTTTGTGTGCATGATGAAGGTTTACACCCTCTGCAGCTGATATATGAGTAAATTAGGTTATACATGCGTGGATTTTCGCATGAACGTTCGTACGAAAAATCCCATTGGAACAATCGATAATACCATCAGAGGCTTGACGATTGTCATTCAAATTTCGTTTGATTTTCATTTTTATTTAACATTTGGTTTTGGAATAAATTGAGTTTTTCCAACAAAAACCACATTCACTGTTATTATTTTGCTCATGCGAGAAAAACTTTCTAACATGCCCCTTCGAATTTTTCATCACTTTGGTTGAAATCGATTATCAATTTTACCGCATTAACAATTAGAAATCAGCCGTACATCGGGTGGCTTTGCGTGGTTTCGGGTCGGCCGAACATGCCGAGCATGCTGCTGTCAATCACTAGTGGGGACCTGATGGAGAACTGCAGGTCCCCTCTGCTGATTGACAGCAGCAGTGGGCGGGTGCAATAGCTAGTTTGTTATTGGCTATTGCAAATTGAAATAGCCAATAGGAATCTAGCAATGCATTCCTATGGTGATTTTTTTTTTTTATTCTGACGCCAGCCAACGGCTCCATGTCAGAATACAAAAAAGAAAAAGCAGTGTTTCTCTCCTGGGCGGCCAGGAGCGGGAGACTCCCGTAGCCCAGGAGAGTTGGGCTGTCTGGAGATCAGTGTCCCTGGTTAGCAGGTAACTAGGGACGCTGATCTCTCTGCAAGTGGCCGGAGCCAGCCGTAAGATCACGGCTGGCTCCGCCCAGCTGTCAGAAGCAGGCAGTCAGCCGGCCAGCTTCGGCTTTTACATCGGCTCAGTCGAGCCGAAGCATATGCCTTCGGCTCGACTGAGCCGCTCGGCCAACTACTGAACCGGAGGGGTCCTGGGGCCAAAGCTAGCTGAAGGATCAGCCGAAGCTACGGTTAGATCCTTCAGCTGCTTCGTGAATAGACCCCTCAGTGTAGTTGCGTCCCACCGATCTGATCTTTTGCCTGAAAAATAAGGGAAACAAATAAAGTATGAAAAGAGAACCATTTAATGATTTAATGGCACAGTGCCTCTGTAATATTTATATTATGTGTTCATCTATGATTTAGAAAAAACTGCTGCATGGTGAGATACACAAAATTGAGAAGGTAAATGCTGCCATCTAGAGAGAATTCATAATGGGTTGCTGAAACTTTAAAATATCTGCTAAAAAAAAAAGCCTGTATCTAATTTAAAACTGCAAGAGTAGAAAGCAGCAAATCTGAAAGTAGTGTGAAAGATTATAATGTACCACACTCTACTAAAGTGTGATGATTGTACGTGTAATGAATATATGACACAGACAGACATGGAAATTCTATGCTAAAGCCTATTTTTTGCTCTGAACTCTGGATCTACTACGCTTTGCGTAATATTAAGCTAGTTTGTGTGCAAAATGGAATAATGATTTCTCAGTTTACACTGGGATTGTGGCTCCTCTCAGAAACCATTAGAGCCTTCTATATATTCCTTTGGAGATTTTACCAGGGACTGGTGTCAATGGCTTCCTAGTGGCACCGTTCCCCACACTATATTGTTTATTTAGCTTTCCATTGAAACTTACATTTTAATATTTATTGACATACAATTCCCTAATGGCTTTTGCAGGCTTTTCACATAATTGGATAAATAAAATAAATATTAACACAATTTTTTGTGTGATGATTCACAATTTTTTTAAATAATATATTACTCTCCATACATCCGATGAGGACAGTGTTTACAAAAGTATCTATTTGGTTTATCATAGTCTGTTATCAACCAAAAACATTTGAACATTCAATAGGTCACATATCATTCAACCAATATGGTTTTACTAAATAGAGTACACGCGGAGAAAATTGTAGACAGCTTCATCAGGAATCTGCCGAAATTCACTGCATTAGTGACCCTATTTCGCAGATGTCAATCATGAGATCCACTTTTGCTGAACGAACATGTTGGATAATCTTCTGCCGAATGGTGCTTGCAGCCAATTGGCTGGCAGCCGATGTCAGAACACAATGCTCACAGCATGGGATTCGTCCATGCATGCTCATGGAGGAATCTGTTATTTTTTCTTCATTCAGCCCGCAGGTTGAAAGAAGAAATTATTTTAAAAATATAACCGAGTATACCTGACTTGGGTCTTGGTGTTGATTTACTAACATAGTAGGAAATGTTCACTTTTCAAAGTGAATGTTCACTCAGCTTAGTGAATATGCTGAAGCAGCATTCACTTTAATAATCCAGATATGGTTAAACAAAAATCCTCATCAGTAATTGGGTATTTAAAGTGAACACAGCTTCAGATGTTTTACTAAGTTAATTGAACAATTAAATAATTTAATTCCATTCAGATTTCTGCAAAATTGTTGAATTTAAATAATGCTGATTACTGGCGTGATGGCCCACCAGTTATAGGTGAAACCTGGTGTGCTGAGCAAGCCCGCAGCCTTCTATTTGTTCTGATAATCCAACGTAGTAGTTATGTTATAGCAGTGATATATCTGTGTTATAATTCATGAATCATAATTCACTAAATAAAAAAGTAAATCTAGGAGGAGCAGTGGGAACCCCTCAAAATAGCCCCAGAATGTGTGCAGACCTACCGTCATATAAAAAAGTAACTACACCCCATGGAAATTGTTGACTTTTATAACATACAGTATTTGAACAGGCAAACATTAGATACTGATTTAAATACTGTGCAGCTAAAGGTACATAAAAATTAACATAGTGCATTCTTTTTTAAGATTTAAATGAACAAAAATCATATCAACTTCATCAGTAGGCAGTGTTTGAATAAAGATCCACATGGCTATTTACATATGGGTGAAGAATTTGGAGAAGGCGGGAAAAGTGAACAATCTAGGACAACATAGCGGAACTGGAGAGTGAGCTGAATTTGGGAATTTTTACCAAAGCAGCTATTTTATCCTAGATTGTTCACTTCTGCCTTTAGTGAATAACCCTGCTAATGTTTGTGTGTTCAAATACGGTGAAACAGTCAAGAATTTCCATGTGGTGCACATTATTTTTCACATGACTGCAGGTAATCTTGATTTGGTGACAATTATTATGTATATGGACACCAGTAGACAGCCTATTTATTGTTCTTGGGGACAAATGTAATTGGTCAGGTTGGGAATTTTTTGACTATTGTTTTATTCAAGACCAGCAATGGAGTTTGCCTCTGTTATATGAATATAAATGCTCTGCAGCAACACAGATCTTAAAGTGGAACTCTACCCAAAACTGGTTTTAGTTTTGCAAGAAGTGGGGAAATCTACAATGTTGTTTTGCTATGTGTCCCCATTGGTGAGTTTTGCTCCCACTTCTTATCCTTCTGACCCCAAAAACTCAGTAGAGTCACAACAGTAAAAATCTAACATACATTTGAATCCTTTGCCATTATTATTATTATTATACAGGATTTATATAGCGCCAACAGTTTGTGCAGCGCTTTACAATAAAGGGAAGACATTGGGGTCTATTCACTAAGCTGCCATAGGCAGCCGAGTGAATGACCGACCTAAAGCGAAGTGAGCCGAACGCCGTTCGGCTATTCACTTCAGGCTAGTACGGCTGATTTCAGCCTTATATCGGCCAACCCGAAGTGCAGAAGGAGTTCGACTCAGCCGATCCAACATCTGGATCGGCTAAGCCGAACCTACGGCAGGCTACTCGCTGCTGTTCCGTCTATTCTTATAGATGCCGAACAGCAGTGAGTGAATCGGCTGTTCGGCACGGTCCCTCTGTGGTACCGACCAGAACAGAAAAAAAATAAATAGAAAACGATTGTGCGGAGCTAGCAATGACAACTAGCTCTGCCCAACAAGAGAGAAACACTAGCTCCGCCAAGGAAAGAAACACTGCTTTTTCTTTTTTTTTCTCCGTGTCAGAATAGAAAAAAAAATTGGCCATAGGAATGCATTGCTAGATTCCTATTGGCTATTTCAATTTGCAATAGCCAATAGGCAGCCAATTGAATGACCGACTTGAAGCGAAGTGAGCCGAACGCTGTTCGGCTATTCACTTCAGGCTGGTGAATAGCCCGTACAGCAGCCCTTTGGTTCTACTGAACCAAAGGGGTCCTGGGGCCGAAGCGAGGCGAAGGATCGGCCGAATCTACGGCTACATCCTTCGGCTGCTTCGTGAATAGACCCCATTATAATTACAATACAATTCAAGACAAGATGGTAAGGAGGGCCCTGCCTGTGAGGGCTTACAATCTAAGAGGGAGTGGCAAGTGATACATGAGGAAGTAGCTGTGTGAGTATGAATTATGTGGTTTAAGTGAAAAAGGGCTTATGTTGCTGTTTGCCTCGCTGTTGGAGAGATTTGACTTCTCTCTGACTCAATGATATAGCAGTACGTAAAAAGAAAATCTCCCTACTATTATTATTATTATTATTATACAGGATTCATATAGCGCCAACAGTTTTCTCAGCGCTTTACAATAAAAGGAAGACATCACAATTACAATACAATTCAAGACAAGATGGTAGGGCTTACAAGGGTCAGAAATAGTAATAAAATGTATCCAGTCTATAGCCCTTCCGCATTCTATCCAATAGAAGAAAGGTTTGCATAAAGTAAAATTTTAATGAATGTGTTAAAAATTTAAGATTAACAAAGTTTTGCTATTGGACTAACTCTTTTATAATTACACGTGCAATGTTTTTTTCTTTAAGACTCATGGAACTGTAAAATTAATGTTATAGTCTTCAGTAAAGCACATACATTGGGGTCTATTCACAAAGCTGCCGAGGGCAGCCGAGTGAATGACCAATGGCATTTAATTATTTAATTATTCAAATATGAAATCATTTTAGTCTAGACTCTGTCTTGCTCCTGTAAGATGCAGCACCCTTAAGATAATGTACGAAGTGTATTCAATAGATGCAGCAGTTACAATGATCAGTTGTGTTTTACCTAAAGAAGACATAACAGTTTGTCAGGGATTTATCTGGAAAAGCCCTCTGACATCTTTAATGCATTGATGCATTTACAGCTTTGTTAAAGAAACTACTTATAGCAGTTCAACAAATTCTTTTGCTACAGGATATCCTAATCGTATAATAGCATGGGATGTCCAAATGTACAGAGGTCAAGTTTGTTTTATATGGTTCTGCTCTCCAGGCTCCTTAAATATATAGAGGGTCTTGTGCAATTTGAACATTGGAAGTTCAATAAAAATGCATAATGTTAGGCAATAAACGTATATCGCTGTTTCGTAACCATTTTTTCTCCTCTTAATAACTTATATTGTAAAGCCCTAAAAGACCTGGGATTATGAAACATTAATGATGCATTCAGCTATAAGGAAGTCCCTAGAAACCATTTAACATAATAAAGACAGAACCAAGTACACAGTTGTGGTAATGCCTTTTTCCCATGTAAAAAAGAACTCTCAGCCATTTTTTTAACCCTTGCAGTGGGGCTACCCCCGCTCTGCAAGGGTTAAGTGCTAGTTTTGGCCTAGGTGCAAACATAAAAAAGTTATACACACTTGATCCTCGGAGCTGACTGGCTCTTAGACCTGTCCTTCCAGCCTCGCTCCCCCTCTGTCTTAGGGGTCTAAGGATTCATGAGTCATCACGCCCAATACACTGTGTAAGGGCTGTAAGGACGCTGAGGAACATTCCACCATTGCTGGAGTGGAGGAGGACAGAGGCTGAATGGAGAGCTGTCACAGCCAGTCAGCTATGAGAATTGGGTGAGTATAACTTTGTTATTTTTGCATGTAGACCAAAACAAGCACTTTACACTTGCAGTGAGGGGGTAGCTCCACTGCAAGAATTAAGAAAAGTTTTGCTTTTTGATTATCGGTAAGTTTAAAAATAAAAGCTGATTTTTTTTGTACTAGTTCTGCAGTTTGGTTCACCTCCTAACAACCTACATAGGTCTCTTAATTTCTTAATTTCTTTATTTATTATGTACTAGTTGACAAACCAGTGTCCTGGAAGATTATTTATTTTTACTTTTTTTTTTTAAACTAGGTTTTGTTTTAATCGTTTTAATATTGACTTCCCTTTCTCCCCTTTTCTATCCATCTTTTTGCCATGCATGTTAAACATCCATGTTCTTATAAGGTAAATTAAAGAATGTGCACAGCAATATTTTGCTTAAAAATAAAACCAAAAACAAATTGGCTGGTTTACTAAAGAATGAGCTGCACATTTACCAAAGTAAACAATATGTCTTGTATGCTATGCTGTCATAGGCAAGAAAGCAGCATATGTTCAGGTATTTAGCACAGAAATCTCTGTTCCTGGCACCAGCATATGGAATTTCATATGCCATCTAGTGCTTGAACTTCACAAAAGATACATGTATGCACAGAACACAACCCATCCGATTTGATCCATTGAGGCTTTTTACAAATAATGTGTTTTTACAGTCTCATTTACATTAATGCATGATTTTAACGTACACAAATACATGTAATGTTGCACATTAAGGTGCTTTGCATTAGGCAACCTATTCATTTGGAAATGAACAGGCTGCCTAATGTACAAAAAAGGGGCCCCTGCCATTTTTTAGCATTGCATTGCACCACAACACACAGCAGTGCATTACAACACATTGCAGTTTACTGCAAATCAAGTGCATTGAGAAGGTGCATTGACGTGCCATGCAGAATGAATACACCACAACACACAAACATGCCTAACTTGCATTATGTTAACACACAACAGTGTAAATCCAGCCTACATTTTAGCCATATGCATTTGATGCCTTTTTTTTTTCCTACTTGATGATCCATAAACATGAAGGAATTTCCCTTTTTTTTTAGGCATGCCACGGCTTAGCAGAAGTACATTTCATTACAATCCACACTTGTTTGTAAATTCCATGTATGTACACTGTAGCCTGTGTAAGCTAATCTAGGTGCATTGCGGGCGCAAAGTCAATTTTGTGACAATACAATTGGCTTATTTGTGCATGACTTATGTGCCAGCATATGTTTATATTGTTTAGTAAATCCGGCCCGATATTTTGTGAACTGTGCAGAATTACAACATATATAAATATAAACAGAGAATGACATTTCCACAAGAATAAGACATACCCCATTGTGTTTCAGTGAATGAAAAGGTTAACGTTGCTTGTCACGAACAGTCTACGTTTTCCTTGTAGCTCTGCTTATTTTGGATGAAACCCCTTAGGCCTGATGATTGGACCAAGAAAAAAAATGATTGCAAAATTCCTTTTTTTCAGCAGATGTTCTCCTGATCTAATTCCATGGCCGTTTGGTAACCTGAATGTTTATAAATTATACTAACAGTGACTTTTATTATATGTTAAAGTAGTTTAAACCAGAAACTCATATTTATTTATTTTAGTTTTTCATTTACAAATATCCCTTAAGCCATTCTACATTACATATATCTGTGGAAAGAGAGCTACCACTATTTGTAGTGTAAATACTAATCCTATTCAGTACAAGCTCTTCAGGTATACGGTACAAAATGCCCTTCAATAAACATTTATTTTATTGTCTTGGATAAATGTAGCATGTTTGGTGGCCCTGGTCCATCTTACCATTTTAATGTAACTCCTCTTTTCTCCTGATGGGACAAACTTTGCTTTTAAACACATTGTTGACATGCTTATTGTCTCCAGCCAAGTATACATAATTTTAAACTAGAGAAATATTAACCTAGAAATCTCTTAATGCATATCTAAAGCAAAAGCTTTTTCTTGTTTTGCAAAGAGTGGGAATACCTGTTAGGTTTCTTTGTTTTGTTTTTTTGGGGAGATTTCACTTCACTTACTGTCCCATAGATGATGGTCGCCAGGACCAGCAGAAAGTATGAATATAACCCTTCCCTACGCTATCCAAAACAGGTTTTGACATTAGATGCAATTTAACTAGTATGTGAGCGAGCACCTAAAGGCCCATGTGACCGTTGACCACAATGGAAACTGTGGAGACCCCAAGGCGCAGCGCAGAATACCCCTGCCATAACATTTTCCAAAACAGACTATTCTGTAGTCTCCTACCACAGATGTCAAAGACAAAATAGTGCACTTCAAATGTGTTACTTGACCCTGATAATTCCCTGAAACAACCAAAGTCCTCCCAACCAAATATAATGTATTTATTTTATTTATTTATTTATAACAGGTATTTTTATAGCACTGGCAATTTACACAGCACTTTACATAGTTGCATTTTCACATCAGTCCCTACTCTCAAGGAGCTTACAATCTAAGGTCCCTATCTCACATGCATGCATACAGGGTAATTTTCGATAGGAGCCAATTAACCTTCCAGCATGTCTTGGAAGTGTGAGAGCAAATCAGAGTACCCAGAGAAAACCAACACAAGCACAGAGAGAACATGTAAACTCCTTGCAGATAGTGTCTTGACCGGGACAACATATAAGAAAATCTGCCCAAGTACTATAAATTATACTCCATGAATAATCAACACAAAACACACATTTATTTTTGGTTATCACAGGGGAAGCTATAGGTCCTCTGACTGCATTGGATAATAGGCTATTAACCATATTATATAATTAAAAACCATCACTTATATATTGCGCTGGCTGGTGAGATCTATTAAAAGAAAATTAAGGTATAGAGATTGTAATAATTTCATTTAAGAAAGAAGTGGTGGCAACCAGCACCAGATGCTGAGTATGCATGCTGTACAGAGAGAATGTCGATGTATTGGGGGGGGTTGCAATATGATTGCAAGGCTGCTATTAATGTAGATCCTGCTGTCTGAAGGCTCATATCGTATATACTGTACATAATACAAATAATAGCATAAAGGTAAATAAAGCTTTGACTCATATTAGGAGCCCATTAAATGTTCTTGTAGCAGATGAACATAGTTATGTCTTCAAATATGATTGCATCATCTAGACAGTGACTAAATATTCCCGGTTACATCATCGGCAATGTCCTTTCTACAATTTCTCTTTCAGCTTATAATGTTAGACTGCAAAAAAAGACCATTTATGGCTTGTCATCTCTCTTTGAGAAATGAATTGGTCAGATCAACAACTAACATTTTATGTACCGACATCGACCTAATGAGTGATGGACAAGTATAACACGCTTAAGACTTTAAGCCTTTGGTACAAGAGCTTACATCAGGTCCTTCACAGCACAGAATGCCATTTAATCCTGCCAAACTGTTAAAACTTCCCAAAAGACAAAAGATACAATCTCATGCAACACTTGTGGGTATTATTTATTTTTTCAAACATTTGCGTTATTATATAATAAACTAACGCACAGCAATCTAAAAATACTGCATTTTTATTTTTCCACTAAGATTTGTGTCGTCTGCTTAGAATCACATGCTTGCTCTGTCTTAGAGACCAAGAAATGTTTCAGTTATTTATTAACTTCTATCTTTTCCTTGTAGCTCGTATGTCTTTAGCAGTTAATACACAGTAAGCTGCACAAATTCATCAGGGTCCTTTTACAACGGCAAAGTTTTTTTGCATCATAGATTTGTCTGATTCTATAAAACACAATCCATGTATCATTACAAGCTCGACAGGTTTAGCATCAGATGTTGCAAGATCAGGGTTCTCTTTCACAATGGAGAAAATTAAATATACCTTCATACATTCAGAGATACAGATGTATTGCTGCAACAAAACAATATCAAATGTAACAACACATAAACCAATTAATAAGGTTATTTAGAATTAGACTCTTCATATTTAGTGCATAGGTTTCTATTCTTAAAGTGCACCTTTCAGTCATTTTACAAGTCTGCATTTATGAATATCTGACCGTTTACTATATACAGTAACAGTATAATTTTTCAAAGAAACTTTTATTATTAAGAAGTTGTTCCTGAGCTCCAATCAAACATCTTTGGAGTGACTGTCAGTCAGTGGCGGAACTACCGGCGGTGCAGCCAGTGCAGCCGCCCCGGGCCCAATGCGGTTGAGTGGCCCACTGAGACCCGGTCCCCAACTTCCACTCTTTTGGGAGGAACACTGGAAGGGGGACTGAGCGGGTGCCCCCTAAAAACATCTGTTGAAGCGGCGATCACAGCCACAGAGTGACAGAGGAGGAGAAGAATATGTTCAACTGTCACCACTATGTGCCCGCTTCAGTGATCGGGATGCTCAACGGCCACCTGCAGCTTCCTCCACCTACTTCAGCTGCTATAGCCAATGTAGGAAGACTGCAGCATTACCATTGGCCAGCTGGAGACTACAGGAGAGGGCCCTGGGGAGACAGCACAAGGACGTAGCTTAATACTTTATCATAAGAAATGCTGGAAATATGTCTGCACCCCCCCCCCGTCATACCCTGTCCTCTGCACTCTGCATCACACCCTGTCCTCTGCACTCTGCATCACACACTGTCCTCTGCTTTCTGCCTCACACTGTTAGGATCCAGAGCGCCTCCAGGTGGCGCTGGAGCTAAGCCCTGCAGTTCCTGGGCTCACCTGCAGGATTCTCCAGGCATCCAGGAACTGCTAGGTACCAGACCACCACTGGGTGGTGCTCGGACCTGCAGCTCCAGTGCTCACCTGCGGGTGTCTTTCAGCACTTAGCCATCACCTGGTGCTTCCTGGGAGGGTATTTAAACCCTCCCTGCAGTCAGGACGATGGCTCAGTATTGTTTCCTGTTAGTCCTGAACCCAGTTTGAACCTTGTTACATGTGAGTCCTGAACCCTGTGACCTGTGAATCCTAAACCCTGTTTGAACCTTGTTACCTGTGAGTCCTGAACCCTGTTTGAATCTTGTTTTCTTTGAATCCTGAACCCTGGTTGAAGTCCTGTTTCCTGTGTCTTTTGTTTGCTGTCCTGAGCTTTGTTGTTGGTTGTTGCTGTTAGTCTGCTGTGTATATTAAACATTCTATACATATATAACATACTTGCCTGGTCCTTGTAACATACTTGCCTGGTCCGTGTGGTCACATGTGTTTTGGTCTGCCTATGTGGGTACCTGCGCAGGTGTGGGGTCACCTGTGCCGGTATCCCTGACACACACCCTGACCTCTGCACTCTGCGTCACACCCTGACCTCTGTACTCTGCATCACACCCTGACCTCTGTACTCTGCATCACACCCTGACTTCTATACTCTGCGTCACACCCTGACCTCTGTACTGTGCGTCACCCCCTGACATCTGTACTCTGCGTCACACCCTGACATCTGTACTCTGCATCACACCCTGATCTCTGCACTGTGCATCACACCCTGTCCTCTGTGTCACACCCTGTCCTCTGTATTCTGCGTCACACCCTGTCCTCTGTATTCTGCGTCACACCCTGACCTCTGTACGCTGCATCACACCATGACCTCTGCACTGTGCTTCACACCCTGACTTCTTCACTCTGCAGCACACCCTGATGTCTGCACTCTGCGTTACACCGCTGACCTCTGTACACTGCGTTATACCTCTTCACTCTGTGTTACACTGCTGACCTCTGCAGCTTGAAAATTAATTTTTTCAAATTGATTCAGCTGCATTAGGTCCTGCGCAGCAGCCTTCTGCGGAACCACCCGGCACCTGTTTACAGTGCTTTCTAAAATAGGGACTTCTAAAATATGTGGGCGGCTTCTGATGTGAAAGGGGGAGACTCTGAAGTGAAGGTTTCCTCTTAAACTTTATAACAGACCCCTCAGAGGGACCGAGCAGAACAGAAAAAGAGTGAAAAAAAGTTAAAAAAGTAAATAGCAAACGATTTTCCGGAGCTAGCAGTGACAGCTAGCTCCGCCCAATAGTTTCCTATTGTCCGGCTGCTCTGCTGCTGTAAAAAAAACAACTCTCCTGGGTGCTCTGGGAGCCTCCCGCTCCCGGCCGCCAAGGAGAGAAGCACTGATGTGTCTTTTTTTTTCTTTATTCTGAGACGTTTGATGTCAGAATAGAAAAAAAAAAGAAATTTTCCTATTGAAAAGCATTGGGACATTACTATTGGCTATTTCAATTTGCAATAGCCAATAGTAAACTAGCATTGTACCCGCCCTCTGCTGATGGACCTGATGGGGAACTGCAGCAGAGGGCGGGTACAGTGCTAATTTACTATTGGATATTGCAATTAGAAATAGCCAATAGTAATGTCCCAATGCTTGTCAATGGGAAAATGTATTTTTGTTTTTTGTTTTCTATTCTGACATCGCTCGTGTTAGAATAAAGAAAAAAAAGGACACAGCGGTCTTTCTCTCCTTGGCGACCGGGAGCAGGAGACTCCCGGGGCAGTGAATAGACCCCCATGTGTCATTTTTGTTCCATTTTTACATTTCTGTTTTTTACATTTGAGATTGTGTTGCCTTGAGATTTTGCATACCTTGGCTGAAAAAAGGTTGAGAAATGCTGACTTAGCATACAAGCAAATATATGCACATGAAAAATATATCTCCACACTTTTACTGTATCCACTACAAAAATATACATGGGAATTAAGAGATGTTATTAAAAAAGAAAATCATATGTTATATAAAGGTAAAGAAATTAAAGATAATACTACTGCAGATGTTACAGGAAGTAAACATTTTGTCCAGCGCAAAGGACCAAGAGAAAATGACATGTCACACAATCTTTAACCCCTCACTTTCAGCTATTAGTTTGTAGTGGAATTCTTCTATAAAATGTCATGTAAAGGTTATGTTATACCTGCTGGGAGAGAGAGACGGGTCAGTGCATACAGATTCATAAACAACAGCCCCTCTTGAAAGCATCTCTGTGTTTTTATTCCTGTTAAAACTGTGTTTAAATACGACTTTGGACAAAGATTTTGATGCCTGGCATTAAAGGTTTTTGTTTGTTCATTTTTCACTGCGTCTAGGCCTCATTTACCATAGGATTTGGAGCTATCCCCTTGGAGTGTCTCACAGTTGTTAAGTGACAATCTAAAAGCCGATTTAGGATTAGGCAGCTTAACCAGGTGACCTGAGTGTTTGGCTCTGATTGGTTGCAGAGGGTAACGCTGAATTTGGAACTCCATACAGTGTTAGTGAAGGGTTTTATCATTTCTCAGAAAGACGTGCATCCTGAATAGGAGCTGATGAGAAGCTCGCTAATCAGGGTAGGATTATACAGAGCTCAATCTATACTCCTTTAATTCCATCCTCATGAATGGTGTTCAGATACTGCAAAATGAACTAGCACAGCACAGGAGATGTGCAAACACTCAAAGAGACATCTTGCTATCTTAATTAGCAAATGATTTCTACTGCAGTTGCAGAGACCCTATAATAATGACCAAAGGAAGTCTTCCAGAGCTTTGTGTATTGACATTATGCAGGTCACTGGTACACAGAATAATGTTTAAACATATTTTTTATAGGTATACCACACTTTTAACCCTATTTGCATAATAATTCTCCAGCACATTTCAATTAAAATTTTGCTCAATTGCATATTTATATTTTCTTGTGAAAAATAAATAATTTCTTGACCTTGTTAGAAATGTTCAAATCTGATACTAAAGGTCAACTATCATAATAAAATATTTTTATTATTTTGTTAAAGTAACACTAAACTCAGGAGTCTTAAAAATGCATTCAAGTACTTTAACTATTAACAAAAATGTATCTTATTTGTGCATCACTCAGATGTAGATCCTCAAATCATCTCTGAATTTACGTTGTTGATTTTTCCTCATATGCTCAATTTCAGATAAGATTGGCAGGCTTACGTTATGCCTAGTATCAGTTAAAATGCAAAGTGTAACTAATTTTCACATACATTTACATATTTATTCACATATAAAATCAAAAACAATCTAATGAAAGAAAGAATACGCAAAGGGATCTATTTATAAATGTTTTCACCAAAGAATCACACAACTTTGTTTCCAGGTTTCAAATATTTGTCCACATTAATCCATTTAGAAAATGTGTAAATCTTGGGTGTAAGAGTTTCTATTTAGAAATATACCCCTTATATTTGATTGGAAAAAATAGTGTTCTTTTAGTACAATTATCCTTTCAATCACCCCCTCCCCACCCTATGCCAGTTCCTGCTCCGGTTAGATGTTCCCTGTGCAGAAGTCTTCTCTAAGAGGGTTATTCACAAAGCTAGCCGAAGGATCAGACAAGCTGAAGGGATATGCTTCGGCTTGACTGAGCCGAAGTGACAGCCGAAGCGGGGCGAATGGCCAGCAGAAGGCCGGCCACACGCTTCGCAAGTGACAGCTGGGCGGAGCTCCGCCCAGTTGTAATGACAGATCAGCCTCCCCAAATGACCTGGGGATGCTGAACTGTCATTAACCTCCCTGGCGGTATGAGGATTTATGAGGATTATGCAGGATTTTAGCATGCCAAAAGCTGTACATTGTTTTTAATGACAATTTGTTGTTTTATATTGTAGGCATGTAATTCTTAGTAAATCTTAGGAATAACACCTAAATTTGTCTATACACGATTCCAGTAGACATCCTGGGTATGTAAAGTTTGAAACACGAAATCCTAAATTATAATATAATAAATAATTATAAATAATTATAAGAAATTATAATATAATAAATAATTATAAAACAATTATAATATAATAATAAAAAAAGGTCCAGTAAATGGGAATTCTGGGGTCGCTGCCTGATCCGTACCATAGTCAATAGAGTACCAAGTTCGCACATCACTGAGCTTGGTCGCAGAATCGTCGCTGTCGTCACTTTCAGTATCTGATGAGGAATTTCCCAACGAATCGCTATCACTCAATTCTGCAAGTGATCCTAATTTACTATCGCTGTTTTCTACCTGGTCTAAAACCGCTTTTGACCTAAAGGGACGCTTTTTGGATGCCATGGACGTTCTCAAGTTTCCAGGCAGAAAGAACAGTAAAAGTGCAGGCAGGGCACTGGACAAAGCTCTAGGGACAAAATTGGAGTGACAGGGTTCGATGCATAAATGTAATTATAGCAGATTGCATTGTATTCTGTGTATTCTGTGTAAATGTCATGTTTTCACTTTTGAATTTCCCGCTGGCTCCACCCCGGCTGTGACGCCGAAAACGAAACTGAAAGCCGAATGCCAGCATCGGCCGGCCGCGCACAGCAGAGGACACCGCGGGCTCGCAGGTACAAGGTAAGTAACACTTTTGTGCAATCCCGAGTGTGGCTCGGGGTTACCGTTTTTGGTACCGAAAATTAACCCCCGAGCCACACTCGGGAATACCGCAAGGGAGGTTAAACAATGACAACTGGGCGGAGCCAGCCATGATGTCACAGCCAGCTCTGCCCAGTTGTTAGTTATTGGCTGACACCTGCTAGAAGACTTTAGCAGGTGCCGGCCAATAGGAAACAGTTAGGCAGAGCTAGCTGTCACTGTTAGCTCCGTCCAATTGTTTTTTTTTATTATTTTTTTCTTTTTTCAAAAATCTTATTTTTTTTGATTTCACATTTATCTACATTTTAAAAAATATTTTTTCAACTTTATTTATTTTTTTTACTCTTTTCATCTGCATAGCATGTTCAGCTGCCCGAAGTGCAGATGAAGGCAGCTGATGTACAGCTGATTTCAGACGATGTAAATCAGCCGTACAAGCCTGAAGTGAACAGCCAAACAGAGTTCGGCTCACTTCACTTTGGCTGGGTTATTCACTCGGCAGCCTCCGGCAGCTTTGTGAATAACCCCCTAAATTGTTGAACATGCCTGCTGCACACCATGCACCATTGTGACTACTGATAGATAAGATAAGGTGCTCATAGTGACCGATACGGATGGCTCCATGCAAATCCCCAGACATGTGAACATAGGTCACCGGAACTCCACTCATTTTGGAGTGCTGGTGACTTATCTTCACATTTTCGGCTGGACTCTTCTCCTTCCACACTTGATTGGAAAGATCTGCATTCACGCATATGGAGAAACTATCTGTCATGCATATCAATGGTGGTCGAGTTTCTACCACAAATGCTCAGAAGAAAAAGAGCCCTAGCACAGTGGCTTAGCACATCAGACTCTGTATATATAAACATTGTCCATGTAATGTAACTGGCTTAGCATCAAAAACATTTTTCAGATATGGGGAATCATGCTCAAGTCATGGTTATATTATGTCAGTTTATCACAGTGCTACATTTGCTATGTTCACATGGTTCTCCCTGGCAAAAAGTATCTCTACATCCTCTTAACAAATTTGTCACCTATACTTAGACATTTTTATTTTAAGTGCAATCCAGATCTATTGTACAAGTCCTGTGCACACACATGGATCACGTCAGTAACTCAGCAGTGATTCAGCAGCTGACATACTGGAATTTGGGAGATTCATACACCTGTCCCAGTTAGGCAGACAGATGGAGCTGTATCTGTATTACTGCTGCAATCCGAGGGAAAAAAGTTATACTGTATTCTCCATAAAAAAATAACCATTTTTATTAATGTTTGCATTTTTCATTGTACCGCAGAGATTCAATAAATATTTCATCTCCTTTTCATCTAAACAAATGGAAATATGCATCAAAATAAAGTTCATACAGTAGGATGAGTCACTGGGGGAATATGCACAATGTATGTATGCTCTGCAAGAGATCTGCATTTTAACTTGTGCTTTTTGGGAAAATATTCTGAGATCCTAAAGTTGAAAGAGATGATAATGTGCAAATTAGCTAATCTTTTCATCCAGACAAGCACAATTATTTGTTATCAGTGTCTGCCCTGCTTTAAGAATATCTAGAGTGAAAAGGAGCCAAGCGGTGCTTGATCCCATCCCCAACATTTGCATCCTTATCAAAAGTCGATGAGAATGCATACCTACGAATCATAGGGGCCCCATAGCAAAATGTTGATGTCACACCCCCTTCCTCTGACTAAGGCTAGTCATAAATGCTTAGTTTCCTCTCCCCTGCAGGCTTTAGTATTGTATGATGCATAAATTCCCTTTACTGGATTAACTAATAAAGATCTGCAAGGAGTTTTCATATTCTCTCTGTGTTTGCATGGGTGTCCTCCAGGTACTCCCCACACTCAAAAGACATGTTAGGTTAATTGGCTCCTGTCTAAATCAGCCCTGTATGCATGCAAGATAGGGACCTTAGATTGTAAGTTCCTTGAGGGCAGGGGCTGATGTGAAAGTGCACAATGTAAAGCTCTGTGTAAATTGTCAGTGCTATATAAATATCTGTTATAGATGATGATAATAATAAAAATAATAATAATAATAACAATAATAAATAAGATCCTTTTTAGTAAATGTTTTGCACCTGAGATGACATGAACACCCATTTGCTCGTCTTCATGCCTATCAACAGCTTGTTTCCATTGTTAAATTAATAAAGTCACTTTAAAGTAAGCATTGCAAGAATATCTCAAAAATGTATGCTATTGAAGATACACTACACTTAATAGTAGAAGATACACTATATGTAAATAAAACATAGGAAACTGACATGGTATTCAACATACTATTCCATAGTGACAGAAACAGTTACCCTCTTGAGGGGCTCTATAACACCCATACCAGTAAAAGGCTAGTCTCAGCTCTGTCATGACTGACTGCAAGGCCAAGTAACCCTCACTTTACATATAATAGCAGAACATAATATGTAGCAAGAACAAAATACTTTGGTCCCTGACGAGTGCCAAAAAACACCACATATTCTGAGTGGGTACGCCCACCAACAGTTGCCCAAGTTCTTACTGGCTACCAAGCTATAGAGCCCAGTAGCACAACCATTGGCACTTCCCTACTACTCTGCCCCTTTTCACTTTGCGGAAAGACAGTTCCTTGTCGTCGATGTATGGCACCGCCAGGGACCCGCCCAATGGACGACCAACCTAGAAGAAAAATAAGACAGACATATTTCCCAAAACACAAATTCCACCTTAAACGCAGAAAAGGAATACCCATAAGCCTAACTAGAAAAAATGTATCCCTCCTCCCCAAATTCCACACTTGCGGAAACTAACTGAAATACTATCGGGGAGGGTGGGCGGGACTGACTCCTTTTCTCTCCCACCTAAAATGGTTCCTTACCTCACACTATACAGTAAGATGGCCCCCTAACTCCACCCCCCAAAGCTAAACCCACCTATCACTATGCTAGCTGGCCCTCCCTCCCCCCTTTTTAAACACAACAGAAAAAACACCCTTCCATCCAATACTCACCTAACTCCTTCTTGTTCAGGTCTGATCTGCATCAGTTATGTCCCTTCCTCCGCCTACCGCTCACAGGGAACTATATATCTATAAGAAGAGTGATGTGATCCTGCTCCCACAGGCTGTCATACTTAATAAAAAATGAATGAGAAAAGGAGATTTATGAGCCAGAGTATGTTCCACATCTCTTTCCATGTTTGGGACATACTGTGATGTTTTTTGCAGGCAAGCTGTAATTTCCATAAGGAAAGTATTGAATGAGCCAAAGGCGATTTGTACTTTTTGTACTGTTCTGTGGGCTCTAGTATGCATAATTCTTCATAATTTTTCCACACCTAAAAAAACAAAAGACATAGTTTATCTAATGATATGAAAATATGTTTGGAAAGCTCACTCATAAGATAAAACACAAGATTGTTTTGTTATTTATCTTCACTGTCCACAAAATATTTGCAAAGGTTTGCATTAAAATGTGTTTTCTGCTTTATCTAACTCCAAATAATGTAGACAATCTTTTTGAATTGGATGAGGATTACATTTGAACTGAAATGGTCTAAATTGGGTGAAGCACAGAGAAGAAGAGCACAACCACTCAGGCTAAAGAGAAGGAAGAAAGAAAACAAAAAATAGAGGCTGTTATTTAACCATATTGACAGACTTTCACCCATCAGTATTAACTTATTTTCTGTAGTTAGCAGCACACCATCATTTTGCTAATGTGACCCTGTCACCAGACAAAAAAAATCTTGCCAAAGGTCATATGTATATTTAATGTATTTATGCATGTTATTTACCTGTAAAAGCCACCCTTGTGTCTCCCAGGAGCTACATAAAATGTTATGTAGGGAGGTGAAGCAGGAGGGCAGAGGATCGGGGCCAACACAGGCAGTAATTAGACTCCGAGAAGAGAAGAGGCTTATGACTGCAAGCAAGTAGCTGTGGTAGGGAATTGACTCTTGCTGGAGTACTTTGATTTTCTATCACATTCAAATACACAAGTGAATAAATAAATCTGTAAAGGAATTGCAGGTAAGCATTTAAAATATTTTATCTTCTGTGCATTTATCTGCAATTTTTTTACTTGGTGGCATAGGGGGTTATTCAAAAAGCTAGCTGAAGGATCAGCCGTAGCTCCTGCTGATCCCTCGGCTAGCTTTGGCCGCCTGAGCCCTTCAGTTCAGTTGATCCGTACAGCTCCTGAAGTTGGCAGAGCGGCTCAGTCAAGCCGAAGGCATATGCTTCGGCTCGACTGAGCCGAGGTGAAAACCGAAGCGGTCCAGCCTGCTACTGACAGCTGGGCGGAGCCAGCCGTCATCTCACGGCTGGCTTCGGCCACTTGCAATGACAGATCAGCGTCCCCTGGTTACCAGGTAATCAGGGGACGCTGAACTGTGATTACAATGAGAGCTCAGCGGAGCCGGCCATGATATCAGAGCCGGCCCTGCTGAGCTCTCATTGTAATGACAGTTCAGGGTCCCCTGGTTACCTGGTAGTCTTTAATCCTGGTAACTAGGGGACCCTGAACTGTCATGAGAGCAGGAGCAGCGGAGCAGGCAGTGATATCAAAGCCAGCTCTGCTGAGCTCTCATTTTAATGACAGTTCAGCGCCCCCGGGTTACCTGGTAACCCGGGGACACTGAACTGTCATGAAAGCTCAGTGGAGCCGGCTTTGATATCACGGTCGACCCCGCTGAGCACTCATTGTAATGACAGCAGGTCCTGGCCAAACAGGAAACAGTTGGTCGGAGCTAGCTTTCACTGCTAGCTCAGCCCAATCGTTTTCTACTTTTTTCTACTTTTTTACTGTTTTTCTATTCTGCTCGGTACGACGGAGGTACCGAGTTGCCCTGCAGGTACAGAGACTATGAGGGTTATTCACAAAGCTGCTGTGTGCATAACCGACCCGGAGTGAAGTGAGCCGAATGCTGTTCGGCTATTCACTTAAGGCTTGTACAACTGATTTCAGTGGTACATCGGCTTGCTTTGGCTGGCTTCTGGCCAAACATTCAGCCGACCCGAAGTGCAGAAGGAGTTCGAGTCAGTCGATCCAAAATCTGGATCGGCTGAGCGGCATTCGGCTCGGCTATTCTGCTCGATACCTCTGGTGGTACCGAGCAGAATAGAAAAACAGTTTAAAAAGTTGTTTTTTTAAATAGAAAATGATTGGGCGGAGCTAGCAGTGACAGCCGGTGGAGCCGCAGTGTAATGTCAGAACCCTGTAACCATGGACGCCGTTCTTTCATTACACACAGAACGCGGTGGAGCCGCTATCATATCACTTCGGCTCCAACGGGTTCTCAGTGTAATGACAGAACGGCATCCCTGGTTACCTGGTAACCAGGGAAGCTGATCTGAATCTGCAAGTGGTCGGAGCCAGCCATGAGATGACGGCTGGCTCCGCCCAGCTGTCAGTATCGGGCTGTCAACCGTTCGGCCAGCTTCGAATTTCCCCTGGGCTCAGTCGAGCCGAAGCATATGCCTTCGGTTCGACTGAGCCCCTCGGCCAACTTCGGGAGCTGTACGGCTATAGTGAATAGCCTGTACAGCAGCCCTGAACCCAAGGGGTCCTGGGGCCAAAGCTAGCCGAAGGATCAGCCGAAGCTACGGCTAGATCCTTCGGCATCTTTGTGAATAGACCCCATAGTGTTTAATCCTATTGTGGCCAGGACTAAAAATTTTATATTAGTGTTTTGTTTAATCTGGAATCACCGCATATCAATATTTTATGTTCTCCTTTTGAGCTAGCAGCTACTAATCACATTTTTGTTCTGATTCTTTACCATCAATTTAGCTTCTTGCTTACAAATCTTATTGGCTCCAGCTGGAATTTACAGAAGTTAATGTCAGAGGAGTGAGTTTGTATTAAGTTTCAATCAGAAAAAGCGAACCTTAAAGCTGGCAACTGATGCTCTGTTTTTTTTAGACAACCCAAACTGTTCTGATCATTCTTTGACATAATAAATATTTATTTGCACAAAAAAGATGTGTTTTCACCCTAGGACAGGTAGGACAGGAATTGTGTTACTGGTAGGATCACCAGGGGAAGCTAAAGGAAAAAAAAGCCGTACAAAAAGAGTAAACTAAAGAAGCCACCACATCTAAGGACTGCTAAGCTGCAATATGATAATTTTTTTGTTGCTTGGTTTAGATATACTTTAAGTTGCAATCTAGTGAGGTGGTCATATGACTTTACTTTTCATTACTTTTCTTTACTTTTCATTATTATGAACAAACTATAAGAGACTTTACCAGCCACCCCTATATGCCGTCCTTGTCTTAGAATGAAAAAAAACAAACATCATCTAACTGGAACAATATTTCATCTGTCCATTTGCAAAGGTATTTTGAGCCTACTTCACTTTTTATTTATTTTAATTTAACCACATGTACCAATGCATCTTGCTTGATCTTCTAACTTGAATTTAGAAAATCATATGATATATTTTGCAAATGATAGGATGGATGGAAAAAATATATTTCCTTAGAACTGGGCCAAAAGGAGAGCAAAGCCTTTTTGCTAATTTTCCTTCATGGCAATATAATAAATATTCTGTCAGATAAGGCCTTTTCATTTTAATCCCGAAGAAATAAAAAGGATCTAAAATGTGACATGATGAGCACATGTAACATATTTCATTTTAATACCATTTTCTAGGTGAGATAGCAGCTTTTATCTCCTTGCTACAATCATGCCTGGAACATACATTTCAGTAGACTTCATGTATTGTGTTGGAGGGTTTCCACCTCTACAGCTCCCTCAAGACAAATTAGCCTGCCCTTCTAAACAAATAAGCACTTCAGAGAGTTCCACTTGACAGGCTTGTTAATCCCAGGAGTCTGTCTTATCATTGCAGAATTTAAGGACTGAGGTTTTACAGTATCCCTGCACTGCCTGGCTCTTACACAGTTGAGGACAAGAAAATTAGTGTATAGCATTTTTGTGACCCTAATGAAGAAAGGATTTGTGCCACCTATATAAAAAAAATTGTGCCATTTAGAAAGAAAGCATAGTAAACTAATAACAAAAACTTGTGGATTGCTTCAACACTGCCCCCTTATACTATCTCTCCCCCTATAATACATTAGTTACAACAAAAGAGGGAGAAAAAAGGGTTTGTGGAGAGATAGATACAACCATTGCTTGTATAAAAATTAGATCAAAATTTATTAGACATACAAAAAATTGTGAATAAATAAGGTAACATTGGATCTCATAAATTAAACATTCAATAAATATATGCCCATTCGGTACAATCTCAGGCCAATAGCTTCCATGTTTATATATATGTACACATACAATAAAAATGCATGATAGTCCAAGATAAATAATCCAATTGCATAACTAACATGATTAACCCAATGTTCCTTAGTGTTCCATATTCAAGTGCATAGCTGACATGATTGTCTTAGTAATCCCAACGCGTTTCGCAATTATATCTTCTTCAGGGGATCGATAATTAGTAGTCATGCGTAGGCAGTGCCTGAGATAAAACCAATTGTGAGGAGGATCGAGATACTTGGGTGGCTGGGAAACTAATAGGCATACCTTAAAAGTTCAATGATATGCAAACATCAATAATTTACAGGAATCAATTGGATTTCAGTTTACTGGCATCAAATCAGTGCAAGAATTTTGGTTACTTATTGTGAGATGCTACTTGTTCCAGTGGCAACTGCTGAAAATGGGATTTCCTTCACTTTGGAGAGATTTCTGTTTAGTTTGTGCAGTGTCTACTGACAGAAACTCCCCAATGGAACCGAGCAGGCAAAACAAGAAAGAATTACAGAGGTTTCAACCATTTGCTACTCTACTATAGTAAACTAATTATTATTATTATACAGGATTTATATAGCGCCAACAGTTTGTGCAGTGCTTTACAAAATGAAAGCCAAAAACAATTGTTCTGAGTGACTGCACATTTGCTTATACTCCACATTTGTTACTGCTTCCTTTAATGCTTTTGTTCAGTATATATTTGCTACTTAAACCTTTATCTATCATTATGCTAGAAAAAGGTAGCTAATGTCCTAGAATCTTGCTTTTTTAATATTTATAGGTCACCACTAAATGGATGTCACTACAATACTTTTAGCCTTCTTTGAATATTTATTTCTAGCGAAAATGATCAAAATGTATGGTAAAAAAAATAAATGGATTCTGTCTATGACGCTATTGTCTTGACTCAGTAATGTAATCTAAGCTTTGGGCTATTGAAACTGTTTCAGTATTGTATACACACATCATTTTATCATCGTTGTTATCAACCTACTTATTGATTTCTCCTTGATAAATTGTATTTTTCAACCTAAATGTTTGTTTTGTGATATCCAGCTCCAGAAATATTTGTATATCCTTATCAGGCAATGAAAGTGTTAGCCTGCCAAAAACTCTTTTCCAGCGGTTTAAAAATCTATAAACCCAGGAGGAAAAAAAAAAAAAAAAACACTGGACGTGATAAGTA
>NW_017306304.1:2197036-2231011 GCF_000935625.1 Nanorana parkeri
GCAGATAGTAGCTTTTGTAAAGCTGTCTATTTGCTGATCGTTAAGTGTAAGCATATGTGTTGCAATTCCTCTTGTCGCTGTATAGCTATTGATTAGGACATTTGTGTAATGTATAAATAATAGCATCTATGACAGTGCTATCAGAAGTACCAGTAAAGTGTCTCAATGAGTGAGTTATGACCATCCTCACCTGCGCTGGCTTGAAGGACTCATAAATGGCCATTTGATTGTCCCTTTAACTGTGTAATAATTAACAGCATTTGTTATGATAGCACGGATGTTCCAGGCTTTCAATTGATGACATTCTGTATGCTATCGATTATGACTAAACTGCTAAGCAGCTGTTGCCTTTAAGGCCTTTTAGAGCTTTCATCATAAGCACTGAATTGATTGGGTTTTATTATGTACTGAGTATATAAAATTGACTACAGTTATCATATCCCACATCAGCAGGGATGATGGTTTAACGCTTTGGTCATCTACTCATCTTTTTACAATTTATTTACTTTACCATAGAAGTTAATACAACTTAAATACGACCAATCACATCTGAAAAATCAGGTATAAATATGGGAGTGAGATTGTAATAGGATGTCACTTTATATTCTACAATACAAGCAATGCACATCTAAATGAATGTACACATATAATCAGAGGGTAGTGTGGTTCAAAAATTAGTATAAGGTTACTTTTTTCATTTTGTATTTCTAATCTAATTTTGTGTGTGTTTTTTTTTTTTTTTACTCAGTAAATGTTGTTTTAAAAAGCAGTAGGGTTTGAATACTTTCTGTAATCCCAAATATAAAATGTGGCCACATTGTCTGTCTTCTGAAGATGTTGCTTTATCCAAAGTAGTTTTAAATTACTTCCTCAGTCTAACCATCTTCTTAAACTGGCCATACACCTATAGATTATATGCAGATTTTCTATGGTCAGTTGGAAAAAGTGCAACAGATTCCTCCATCTACGCTAAACTGTGTGAATGGAGGAATCTCCCGCTGGGCCAAGCTTCGGTATCTTGCAAGTCAGCCCCGCTGGCTATAAAAATACCTGAACAATGCCTGCATCCAATCAGATTGTTCAGGTATTTTGAACGAAGACTGCATCCATTCAGATGCAATCACTGTTCAAGTATCAAAAAAATCAGGTGTCACATCCAAAACTGACCAAAAAACTATTTTTTTCCTAGTTATAATGAATTATATTTGGGTGTGGCTGCTATGTTAAAGCTGCACAAAATTGTGAAAGTTATAAATAATGTATTATACATGCAAATGGTTTAATGCCAGAATGCAGCGTCATTGACACCATCCATGAGTATGACACTGTTCTGTAACACCAAATATAGTTTTTTAACTATTAGATAAAGAAGTACAATGGGGGAACAGATATGTCAACCAAACAGATACCGGCACCGCCGGTTGCAAGAGAATAGCCAATTTGGACGTTTTGTAGATACACAGAAAAGGCAGCTCCCAGTCAAATAGACCCTCGATCTGGGAAATACAAAGCAAAACAGAGCGCCTCCATTGTGTAAAAAGTAATGCCCCTGAAACGCGTAGACCGTTCGAACTCACAGGGGCAGAGGACCTTTGATTTGTTTCATTCTGTGAGACTCCCGCTGCAAGAGGTTTCCATTGCATCGTATTTTACATGCTTTTATTGATCGACCCTTTTGTGAGTATAATTTCAGCTGTGTTGCCGTAAAATAAATTACTTTTTACACGATGGAGGCGCTCTGTTTTGCTTTGTACTTCCCAGAACTGATATGTCGCTAAGAGCAACTGCACCTAACACATTGTTGTATGCCTTTTTGAATTTGTCTGAATGATTTGATTTTCAAGTATAGCATTTTATGTTGTATTCATCATGTTTTTTGGAAGATAGGAATATAGCTAGAGCATGCTACAATATAACAACAAAGACAAAATGAAATGGATTAATTCTGCATACAGAATCTCTTCCTAAGAGCTCTTATTTTGTTTATCTATATTAAACATGAGGATTAATCTAGGCTGATTGCTTTATAATCTCCTTTAAAAAAAGAAAGTACAATTAGCAACATAAAGAGTACTGAACAAAATCACATACCAATGGCATAGAAATGGTTTTGGGGACCTTATTACACTCTGAATTTGAGGCATCATAGGTGTGATGTTGTTAAAGTGAGCCAATGTAAGCACAATTCATAGATGTGAAAGCATAGCAGCACACTTGTGGATTAAATTTGCAAATGTAGAGCCCCAGTCATTTCTGCTAAATGGAGGCCTTGCAATCAGTATAACATTTTAACGCTGATCATTACTTTTTCATCAGTAATAGCCGAGTGGGAATTATGTGCAATATATATGTGTACCTTATATTTTAATATTGATTTTTTTTTGTGTTTAATAAATTATATGTTTTATATACAACTACATAGTTGCAGGATTGCATTTGTGGTGGGATCCCCCTCAATGGGGAAATGTGCCAATTCTTTGTAATATAGGAGACCCACCACTAGGGGATACACACTGCTGATATTTATGTTTTGGGACCCTCCTTCCCCAGATATATATACATAAAGATTGCCCCTCCCAACTACCTCTTACAAATTTCCCGATTAGATTAAAAATATTAAATAAATGCCCTCTTTCTTACCACTTAATGGTATCACATAGATCTGTCCAAGTGGCCCTTCTGCTGTATTCTCCATAATCATACTGCATTGTTGTAAAGTATCCATTTACCCCTAACACATACTTAAAATATACAATAAGAGTTCAGTAAAAAATGTCTTATTACTTATTCTTTACCTACACCAAGTTTGGAACACTCTTCAGTTTGTTTTGAAGGCTCATTACTGTAAGTGATAAAAAAATATTTGCAGGACACGGTGTTCCAATTTCCTCTAATGAAAAGTTAGAACGGAAAGTCCTGGTCTACACTAAGAGATTAATTTTGCCTTCTGCAATTTAGGAAACCTGGGCTTTCCAGATACCAGACATTAACTCTCAATGCACCTTGTGTCTATTGTTTCAAAATTTAATAGACAGTTGAACCTTATATATTATATAATATAATGGTAGTTACATAATAGTGATGTGGATCAACAGTAATCATAAACTACAATGCAGACAAATACAGTGTTTGAAACAGGCAGCATTTACATGTCATCAATACAGGTTCATATTGGTCCACCAACATGACCTATCTGGTTATAAACTCATAAACATACACCAAAAATGGCAAGCAAGCCAGCAAGTTGGATATATGTTACCTTATGATATAAACCATTTGTTTTAAATAGTTTGTTGGCCACCAGAGCAGAAATAAATACTTGCGTGGCTCTCCCACCATCCTTAAATTAAAAAAAAACTTGCTTTTTGAATTTGAAGTTGACGTGATTACACCTACTTATTCAAGCACTTTATGATTAAATCATGAAGCCAAAATCTAGGCAGAAATCTAGGCAGAAATAAATGACACAAATAAATGCAGCTCTTTAATCACCAATACACTATTACATTTATTTTTTTAATGCAAGCAGTGAAAGTGCCTGATAGAAAATGACCTGGCATTAACCTCTTTCAATCTCTGTACAGTAGAGCTCAAATTACAGATGACAGCTCTGTACTTAAGCTCTGTACTTAAAAGAGAAATATGGGGTAAGTTTTTTTCCCCATACCGTGTTTCCCAGAAAGTAAGACCTACCCCGAAAGTAAGACCTAAACTTTACGGTCACGGGAGGACATATACTAACCTCCTCCCGTTACCCAAAGCTCAGTTTATAGCGGTCTATTCCCCGTGATATAATGAGAGTGCTGCAGCTGGGACGGATCCTGTCAATACTGTCTTGATCCACACAACTGTGTGAGTGACAGCTGGCTCTGCCTATCTAGAGGCAGAGCCAGCTGTGCCCGCCCCTTCCCCCATTTGTACCTCCACACAGTGCTGGAGGATCAGAGAGGGGAGGAGGAAATCTCTCCGGCGGGCAGTGACTTGCAGTCATCCCTCACTTCAGGGAGACAATCGGGAAGTGAACGGATCGGCTGCATGTTTCTGCTCACTTCCCGATCACGAGACCTGTGACCTGTGACAGCTTCTTTGTCACAGGTTGGTTCTAACTATGAGGATGAATGGAAATCACTCACCTTAGTTCTCCTTTAAGTTGAATATTACAGCAAAAGCTGCTTTTTATTTTCTCTTCTAATGAGCTATTAATTAATTATTTTGTTGTACAAGGATGTACAATAAACACCACCAAATGTAATGCACATTGAAATAAATGGCAAATGCACAAGATTATCCATCATACCTCTTTGTGGATTTTGGCCCATCTACACTATAGAAATATAGAGAATATTTTTTAACGTTTTTCCAAGCAAAATTAGCATGATATAAACACACTTCACTTTATGTGTTGGTATTAAACCACACCATAAAGTTAATCTTATACACGTATGTCATTTTAGATTTAACCCTTAAAATATAATCCTTTGTGATATTTCACGCATATACTATAGTCCAAATAAAATCAATGCAATGACTCGTTTGATCATATTATGAAGTTACGCCAACACAAAGTTGCCACAATTTCTGGGAAAATAGCCTTACAATCTCTTTTTTTATTCACATCATTGGCAACAAGTTAAATGTTTACCAGTCAGACCAGTAAAATTCACATCTCTGCATGTTTATGTGGTGCAGGTACATTTTAGAAGTGTTCCCATCCGACCCTCTGGAGTATGTTTTTCTAGAAACAACATTAAATATGTGGCAAGCAGGATGATTTTGTTTTTTACTGAAGCTAAACTCCAGTTAGCACAACAAACCCCAAAACCAAATTACTGTCTTACTTTAAAGAAAATCTAGTGTCAGTTTCCACTTCTTTGCAATATATTCTGTGTATTTCCTCCTTAAATATATCCAGCTTAGGGAAGCAGTTTTCATTAATGACAACTTTCAGTGTGCTAACAGTTTGTTTACTGCAGTGCTGACATCCTTACATCAGCACTGCCTCTAGTGGGTTCCAAAGAGTTCCAAATTAACCTTCCTCCCAGCCACAGGACATCAATATGCACTGATGTCACATGGAAAAAATGCCTTTTTTGGGGCATAGAAAAATTAAAATAAAATAAAATAAAAAATAGTTTTGGCTGTTTATGAGGAGAGAGAGGTTTGGGTGGAAACGATGTTCATTCTGGGATTCAGCTTTGATGCACAGCACCAAAATACAGAAGCCTGAATGTAGCTTTGGGGAACACCACTTACAAATAACAACCCCGACTGCACCCAGGCTCTTTATCTTCCATTAGATTACACTGTACCTTGACTTACCTATAGAGGAGATAATAGGAGATACGAGGGAACTTTGACATTGTAAAACAATATGTCATATTCTATCTTAACATGAATATAGTTACTCTAACTGGGAGATAACACCACTTCAAGGAATAATCTACACAGATCTGAATGGAAGTTAATCTACCAACTAAATATCAACAATGCATAAGGCATGCATTACCATTCTGGACTTCTTTGTTTGTTGCTCTCTCCTCTGGTGTTACATGATCCCAGACCTGTCCAGTCTTAACTAAGTATACTGGAAATGATTGTACCTATATTAAATGCAAATTAAATGTATTCAACAAGCTCAAATGGCACTGCACCTTCATCTACATTTCTTCTATATTTTATTTCACAAACAGACCTGAAACCTAGAGTACACACTATGCCATTCTGCAAACTAGCATCACCAGTTTAGCTGTGAAAACACATTGGAAGGGGATGTTGATAACTAACATGGAATACTGCTATCAATAACTAAACATTAAAAAAGTGGGTTCCTTTGGTCAAGCTACATTCTTCATTCAAGCACTCTTCAGTCGAGACCCACAGTCCATTAGATGACCTGCACAGGACATTTACCTTTCCTAAAACATATTCCTGACCTCTGCTGACCTGGTTGCCTCTGAAGGCCTCAAGAAAAATGTTTGGTATTGTTTTGCATCTAAATCAGCATTGCTTTTCTGTTATTAATTAACTACTGTATGCCTGTTTTCCTGATTACTCTGTGATTGCGTATTTTTTAAAATTATATCTGTTACTGTCATATTCTACTTAATCATCTGTATTATTCCTTGACATGTACTAAGTGTATGACTAGAATAATTTAAGTCCTGCGCGCTGTGTATTATCTTACCTTTCCTTCATGCCATACAATTAATTCTCTTGTACGGAGCAGAAAGGGTCATACATCTGCAAAAAGACAGGATAGATTAATAGAGCAGATTTGGCATACATGCCTCTCATCAGACACAAACTCATTATTCATACTTTAGAAGCAACTTTGTTTTCTTCATAATGAATAGTTCAGCTTGGAAAACAGGGTGCATTTCATGAGTTGTCTAAATGCATCCACACACACAATAGGCGATAATTATTTGTATTTTGTAATGGGGGCTTGTATATCTACCATGAAACTTAACATTCACCATCTTAAGCTCTGCAGACCTCCATTATGCTCAGCTTTGCATGACTTATTTACAGGTTATGGTAGTAAATGGAGTCCAAGCATAGGTGTCTTTTATATGCTCATGATAAATTTGTTCCGAGTTCCAATTACACTTTGGAGAATCAGCAGAATCATTAGCACGCTCTGACAATTGTGAGGAACATGCTAGCAATACACATATCTACTTTCACAACAAAAGAGGGATCCAATCCCATCTAGCAATTACCCAGTGGTTTCTAGACTTTAATTGGCTATGCTGCAATCACAATCACTGCAGTTTCCAAGAATGACTTGTTTTTTTAAATGTTAACATGTATACTTGTCTCCCAATGCTGTTCCTTCACAATCGCATTTAGGAACAGGCTGAAGTCACACTCGTGTTCCTGTCATTGGTGCAAACTCATTAGAGGCAGGAGCGCTAAAATATACAGGGAGAACACTCACCTACTTTGTATTTATAATTTCCTTGCCAGCTGCACTCAAAGCTGAAAACGCTGCAGAACCTAAGTAGATGGCAAAAGCATGACTTCCCTTCTATCCAGTTGATATAGGAGCAACAAATGCAAGCAAACAAGTGTTTCATCTACCTGCTGTGTCCTCTATAGTGATCCTGCCACTACCAAGTTCTGGCTAGCAACAAGAAGTTGTAAGTATGACATTAGCCTAAGTGCCCAACAGGTATATACCCCTTTCAAAGACCCTGGAGCCCATAAAAGCAGGTGCATACTACAGTTGGATTTAATTACATGTTCTTTTTTAGATCTTTCCACTGGTAGCTGACACTAGAGTAAGAGTATTTTCCACAAGGCTGTCTTAAACATACATTCCATTGAACATAAAGTCCTGCCATGCACCTACCAGCCCCATTGACTTTGTGTACCTTGAGTATAAACTTTAAACATTCCAATATACCAGCTGGAGAAAAACAGGATTAGGCATTTATTCACCACCGCATTCTGTGTGCAACAATTCGGCCCTGAGGAAGTGGTCCATAGAGGCCAGAAACTCTGCATGCATTATGTGTTGGCGAGTAAATGTCTACTCCTGTTTGTCTATAGTCTGCTAGAGTGCTGCTAGAATTTTTAACATATGAACTATGCATGTGCACTATCTGTCAAGGCCACCCATTTTTATTGATGGTTTAGGGCTATACGGAGTGCACAGGATTATATCAATTCCAATGCCTTCAGTAATTCACATCCCACACCTGGAGAGATAATGTAGTTAATAATATCAATGGCAGTGGCTTCCATTACACAAACATAGAAGGATCAACAAACACATTACATTCACACATCAATATTAATAAATAAATGCAACCATTTCTTACAGGAAAATGGTCACAGTATTTTATTATTTTATAAAAAATACATATACTCATGAGACTGGATCAACCATAAGAAGAAACATTACCAAATATAATTTGTTCGGACATAAAAACAAAGTGTAAGTACTTGGACATAGGCATGGTTAGAGAGCATTGTTTTCTTTTGTTTTTTCAACAGTATTATGTGGGGTATTGCCCTTCTGTTGTCTTGTACCAGTCTTGCCACTCTCCGTTCTGCCCTAACATTGACTAGTCGCTGACGGCCACAATTTGCATGTTCAGACCCAGATTTTCGGCTGACAGTCCAGTCTTTACACACTTTAACAACAGCTGCTCTTGAACATTTAACGAATTCTGCTGTTTTGCGGATACTCGCTCCATGGCTCAGAGGGCCGGCAATCATCCCACGTTCAAAGGCTGTTAAATCGCGTTGTTTACTCATATCTTCAAAAAAAAATTACTTCTACTGTCGTGGTAAACCACCTGCTTCCCTATTTATAATGGTCTGGCCCTATTATTACTATTTTATTATTATTTCGTCATATTTATAGTAATTTACATAGATCACTAGATATTCATCAGAGGTGTCCAGTTTAGCATATTACTGTTTCTATACGGTCCCATATGTGTAGACACTCTTGCTGATGAAGGCAGCTACCAACCTACAAGAATTGTGGGAGGAAACACAGACAGACACAAAGCATATTAGTAGATGATAAGATGAAAATAATTGCAGAAAAAGATAGTTATGTAACTGAGAAGACAAACTAAATGACTCAGATAAGGAATTGCAGATAAAGTAAAGGACATATAGAGAGATTATTGCAAGGCTGGAAGATAACGCAGTGCTGGTTATGCTATTAAGAAAGCTGTTATTCAGTGAGGATAAATGCAAGGCAGATATACCTAAATTAAGGAACATATTTTTGCTAACACTTTGTGAGCTGCCTTTGAGTTTCTTGCTTGACATGCCAACTGTGGTTAGTGAGTGTCACTATGCGCTTATGAGATTTATTAGTTATTGAACTTGACAGCTTGAAGCAGGCATGCCTCTTTAGAGTTGATACTGAATACCAGCTCATGCTGCTGGTGCTCTTTTCTGCTGTCTGACACTCTGGAATATGGGTAGGCCCGCACCATCCTCACTAATAAAGCAGGACTGCTGGTCCTGCATTGTACATGAAGACCTCTGAGAGCGGCTACCAGCCAGGCTTCGAAGTGATGTTCTAGTGGGGCCCCACTTAAATGCTCATTTGGCTAGAGGGGAAAGGAATAAGCACAAATATTTACCTTATTCATAACTTTCCTGGAAGCTGGCACTCTTTTCTGCTGTCTAACACTCCGGAATGTGGGTGCTGCCTTACCATATTCCCGTAAAATGCAGGACAAGACAAAATATGCCAATAAAATATGCTTTGGAAGCATTGTTGGATTGTGTGTTGATCCTGCCAGTAAATGCTGTTATTTTTCCAGTATTTACAATGTAACAGTGACTGGGAGGCTTACAATGGACAGTTTTTTTTTCATGTGGTGTAAACCTTTTTTCAAACAAAAAGTAGCTGTAACTGTTTCACCACATTAAAGGAAGTGGAAAAGGAAGGGAACTACTGGCAGGATCAACAAGCAATAAAACTATGGGGTCTACTCACGAAGCAGCCAAAGGATCTAGCCGCAGCTTCGGCCAATCCTTCGGCTAGCTTCGGCCCCAGGACCCCTTCGGTTCAGTAGAACCGAAGGTCTACTGTACGGGCTATTCCCTATAGCCTGTACAGCTCCCAAACTTGGCTGAGCGGGTCAGTCCAGCCGAAGGCATATGCCGAAGCTTTTCAGTCCAGCCGAAGCTTTCCGAGCGGCCAGCCATTGGCCGGCCGACAGCCTGCTTCTGACAACTGGGTGGAGCCAGCCGTGATGTTACGGCTGGCCCCGGCCACTTGCAGAGAGATCAGTGTCCCTGGTTACCAGCTAACCAGGGAAACTGATCTCCAGACAGCAAACTATCCCTGGCGCTCTGGGAGTCTCCCGCTCTCGGCAGCCAAGGAGAGAAACACTGCCTTTTCATTTTTTAATATTCTGACACGGAGCCGTGTCTGAATAGAAAAAAAAAAAATTTGGCCATTGGAATGCATTGCTAGATTTCTATTGGCTATTTCAATTTGCAATAGCCAATAGCAAACCAGCATTGCACCCGGCCTGTGCTGCAGTTCTCCATCAGGTCCCCACTACTGATTGACAGCAGCAGAGGGCATTCGTCAATTTTTTTTTTTTTTCTATTCAGACATGGCTCCGTGTCTCAGTGTTTCTCTCTTGGGCGGCCGGGAGCGGGAGACTCCCGGAGTGCCCGGTAGAGTTTTTTTCTTCATTTTTTTTACGGCAGCAGAACCGCCGGCCAATAGAAAACTGTTGGGCGGAGCTAGCTGTCACTGCTAGTTCCGCACAATCATTTTCTATTTTTTTTTTTTTACTTTTTAAACAATTTTTCTGTTCTGCTCAATACCACAGAGGGGCCGAGCAAAACAGCGGAGCCGAATGCTGCTCAGCGGCATTCGGCTATTCACTCACTGCTGTTCGGCATCTATAAGAATAGACCAAACAGCAGCGAGTAGCCTGCCGGAGGTTCGGCTTAGCCGATCCAGATGTTGGATCGGCTGAGTCGAATTCCTTCCGCACTTCGGGTCGGCCGCAAAATGTTGGGAAGTTTCGAAGGTTCGGCTTAGCCGATCCAGATGTTGGATCGGCTGAGTCGAATTCCTTCCGCACTTCGGGTCGGCCGAACATGCTGAGCATGTTCGGCTGAACCGAAGCCACCCGATGTACGGCTGATTTCAGCCGATATATACGGCTGAAATCAGCCGTACCAGCCTGAAGTGAATAGCTGAACAGCGTTCGGCTCACTTCGCTTTAGGTCGGTCATTCACTCGGCTGCCTATGTTACAGGGGGGACTAAAAAAACAAAAGTTCTGTGCTCGTAAACAAAAAATAATAATTTCTGAAAAATAATGACTGTTGTTTCCTGAGGGCACATTCTACCACTCCACAGGAGAGATAGTCCATAGCATTTCTAACCATGAAAGCAAATATGAAAAATGCTTATTTTAGGATTACTCTCCAGAGGCACATTGTAACCATATGTAAAATAATGTGGAGTATGACTGTACATGGCACTATATCATTTATTTTACATCCATGATCTGTCAGTACATTCTCCTCTCCATATAACTCTCTCTATATATGATCCAGATCTATTTGCTGTATACCCATATTTTATAAAATAACGATCATTGGCTGTTACAGAGCAGATGTGTTTAGCGAATGTTTATGACAATATTTTACATAGCGTAATTCTGAGACACTCTGAATAATCACTCTTTTGTATCAAGCTCCCTGAGCTCAAATGATGTTGAGAACTTTTCATCAGAAAATGAAATATCTTACTGTGTTTCAGTTGGGTTTTATGCCGTTTAACCGATTCCGCAGATGTTCATTGGAGAGGATGCGGGTGATGAATGAATTATGGGAGATAAAAATGTACATTTAGGAGTTTGACGGAGTGGCCATAAAAAAAGTGTGCTAGTACAGTCTGTGCAAAAAGGAACATGGAGAAAGCAGTAAAGCACAGAGGGGTAAGGGGGATGCAAAGTGCTTCCTGTGACTTGGATCTCATCTCTGTCATGGAAAAGTTATGTCTGCTGTTTAAATGGCTGCAACCAGCTGTGATCCATGTGTTTGAAAAGCTTGTGTCTCTTCTGTTTTCATGTCCAGTTATTGTATCTATAAATTGCTGAGAGCCACCTGTGCAATAGGCTCATCTACAATAGCCCCCAAGGAAACATTAACAAATCAGGGCTCATAAAACGCAAATCCATACAAGTAAAAGCTGATACTTTCATTTTCTGTAGACCTCTTTCTGCAACTTTTCCATTTTGTGAATTAGTATAAACAAATTGAATGTATCTCTTTAGTTTACATCAATGGCTTTAGGGCACCAATGGGGGATTAAGATCGCTTTGTGTCAAAAATTTTAATTGTAAGGCTTTGTGTGACTGCTTCATGTACAGATGCATTTCACTTTTGTTGGGGGAGGGGGGGAGGGGGCAAGTGATAGCTAGTAAATCACATGACCATTCTATGTGTTTCTTTGCTACATTGACTTGCTGCTTCACAGAGGCATCATCTTAAGGAAGATATTTGTATAATTTAATTTAAAGCTTAACACAAGGCAGAAACAAGGCACAGGTTAATGCAGTTCTGTAATCATTAATCCAACAATACATTTATTTTTATTTAATGCAAGCAAAGTAACTACCAACGTTTCAATTGATAACAGCCTCTTTCAATCTACTATACATTAGAGCTCAGAGGCAGGGACTGAGAAGCAGCATAATGAGTCAATAAGGTTTACTGCAGTCTGGGAAGCAAAAAGGAGAGAACAGAGTGACAGAGTGTGCTGCTCCTTCTTCCCTGTTTAGTCACAGGTTGGTGGTAGGGGTGGTGATGGGGAAGAGAACTGTAAGTAAAAGTGAAACATGCCGCAAAGAAAGGTCAGGTCCTCTTTCCTGCCATGTAGAACTGTGCAGTGTAGTTTAGAAAACTCCACAGCTGTGTAAATCTCATGACTGGATGGATAGAAAAAAAAAAAACCTTTTGGCAGATAAAGCAGCTCATATATGTCTTTCATCTGTGTATTTAGCTGTTTGCCTCACGTTAAGTTTGTAATATGTGGACACAGCCTTGGTGATTAAGCACAAGTTATGCATTTGGATTAGGTGCTTGGATTAGGCTTGGATACTGACCAAATATAATAACGTTTATTTTTTCCACTGGTTTCTTTGTTCCTTATTAGGTTTGTAAACAGATGACAATACAATTGTAATAGTCTAAAGTAACCTTTCCCATGCAGTGGCTCATGCACTAGGTTGGTGCACTTTCCCAAGAGTCTAAGAGGGCATTTAGTGAAAGTGCTGGAGCTGGAGGCCTGCCAGATGAACAATATTCATAACGTGTCTGAGTCCACTAAGCCCTGTGAAAGCACTGCTCGTCAGGCCTATATTTTAAAAGACTGATGGTAATTTGGATATAATGCTACAGTATGTCAAGATCCATGAGGGAGTTATCCATTTAGCCTTTATGTTCATCTCTTAAGTGCTTTGCAGTTAAGATGCAGCGATAACAAATATAAATGGCTCCTTAACTCTGATGATTTGCCAGGTTCAGCAATGTTACCTACTGCACACAATTTTTACAGAATAATTCCTATATTTTAGAAACTTGTCTGACAAAATCAGAGCTTTTTTAACTATCGTAGGAGCCTACCTTATAGAAGAACATCAGTAGTTGCAAACTGCACAGCAACGAGCTAGTCAGTGGGAAGAAAAAAATGCCCAAAGTCAATTGCAAGTGGAAAGAAAACAAATCACTGGTATTTGTGTCCATGAGACAGTGGGGGAAGTGTAGGGGTGGCAGTGAGGAAAAAAAGATGCATTTGTGTCAATGGAGCATGGTGGGGTGGAGCGGGGGGTGGTGTTATGTTCCACTTATGATGTGTTGCATGGGAGTGAAGGTATTATTAAGAATTTGGTATCTGCTTGTTTATCTGTTCAGCCCTGTTCTCCCCTCCTGTCCAGTGCTAGTTAGTACAGTCCTAGCTAGACCCACCATGCTTCTTCCATGTTTCCTCAGTCAGCGTTAGTCATCATGGAGTAGAAAGTCATTGTCTCCACTGCAATTATGGGAAGTAAACCTACATTGGACTGAACTGTGTCCTACTGAAGACTTTTGCTGCCTGTGAATGGGGCCAAGTCAGAAAATGGTCATACTGTACATACAAATTGGGTCTAAGGAGGTACGTATTTGCATGTATCAGCATTGGAAACAGAACCAGGAGCATTGGGGGGCATAGAGTGCAATCTGTGAACTAGACATATGCACAACGAGCCTCTGAAGCCGAAACCGCACACTCACACCGCAGAGCGAGCGGTGGCCATATCGGCTGCTGGCGCGTTCTGCGCATGCTGGAGTAGATCTTGTTATACACCAAGATGGCGGCACCCACATGTTCGAGTGCCGCCATCTTGGTGTATACCAAGATCGACTCCAAAATGGCAGCGCACAGCTCGATATGGCCACCGCTCATTCAGCATGTGACGTCACCATCATGTGACATCACACGCTCCACCAATATGGCCGCCGGCGTGTTCTGAAAACGAATTTATGTATGCCCGAATATCGTTTTAGTATATTCGGCATATATTAAATTTGTTATTTCAGATTCTGACGAACCGCAGAATCAACTGATTTTCGTTGATTTGCAGGTTCGTCCGAATCCGAATGCACATGTCTACTACAGATTCATGAATTACAAAACAAGTATTCCATAGTGCTAACACACTCCCTGTCCTTTTCAAGCTATCATTACATTCTGTACAGTTAAAACAGAAGTAAAGTGACAATATAACATTTTTGGAAGGTAGATTTTTTTGGCAGCAGAGACATGTAAAGTCTCTGCTGCCAAGAAAAATAGAAAAAATTCTTCATCTCTACCCCAGCGATTTTTTTATCTTCTGTGTACACTGTAAGGCGCATGCTCTTTCCAGTGCACACACTAAGCCCATTCATGGCATCTTTAGGACACTAAAAACTTTTTTTGTAGATTTCGATAGACTGATGAGGGGTAAGAACTGCTTTTTTTGTTTGATTTTTTTTTGCTGTCATCTCCTGTTAGCTGAGTCACATAAATAATTACTTTACTTTAATTACACATTACTTATCACAATAACACAACTTAAAGCTTTACTGCATTATGACACAATTCTTTTATAACACAATGCAGATAAATGAAGTAAGAGGGCAAGCTATATTACATTGATAACATACAGTATACAATAACAGATCATTAAATTGTACAATAGACAAGAGCCTTGTGTAGATGACTGAAAAACAAACATTGTCACAAACAAACTATTTCAGGGACGAGCTGGTAAAGGAAAGCTGTCACTGGATATCGTGGACATTTGGCAGCTATACAAGTGTCACATTTGAAGTGATGTGGATGACTTTGAAATTTACAGTTCCAATGTTCCTGCATAATTCCTCCGGCTTAGTTCACAAGTCCTTTAAAAAGGCTTTAAATAGTCCCTACAGATTTTACAAGTACGTGAAGCAATATTAAAAATCAAGGGAAGATAAAAAATGATACACAAACTATACATAGTGGAAACACTTTTAACATAAGGAATGTCCAGGGTGACCTCCAGCTGCTCTTGCACCTGTGCAGAACATAGGACCACGAGACAGAAATTGACTTTGTGTTCTATCCCACCTGCCATTTCCATCATACCACAGCAGCTCCATAGAAGGCCATAAATCTGTCATGTGGGGCCTAGCCCTGGGCAGCGCCCAGTGTAAAAATTAGCCCTCTTTTTTGTGAAGCAAATGCTTATCTGGTTACCCCAATATCAACATTTATGGTAGTAACAATCGCATGGAAACTGAGACTAGGAGCCAGATCTCTTTCATATGTAGCGCTGTGACAAATGATGATAGCTTTATCTTTTACGCACAATTTGAAAAGCCTGGCCATAAATTTTCATGTGTTATTTAAAATATTTACTAAAACTGCTTCTCTTTTATGCATGCAGCTACGCATTTTATACGACCAGAAAGGGTGATGAATGAAGCAAGTTTGTGTGAAAGAGTTAGTCACGCAGAGGGGATTATAGTTATACGAATTAGACCGCTTCTATAGCAAAGAGCAGTATAATGCTGTTTACTTCTTTTAACAACTTATATTTATGTCCATGGCCATTTAGTATCATTTATACTTTGCAGTTTACCTGTCAAAACCTTTGTGACTGCCCAAGCTTTGAGACAGCTGTACTTAAAAAACACACTTCCAGCTACCACAGCATCAAATATGAACAGAAATGAAATAGGATTCAGTTTTGCTTGAAACTATTTGTGGTAACGGAGAAGTGTGAGAACTGAACCATAGCTGTATTGCCATAAAATATTTGTGATTTACAAATTATGAGGAACATTTAAAAGCTGCCTACTACGCATACGATCCAACAGAGGTACCCAAACTCATGTACTAATTCTGGTTGTGAGCTCACAATTGCAGGTTATACATTCTGTTTAGAAACTCTGGGCCTGATGTATGAAAAGTCAGCTACAATTTACATAGATGAAGATGCCTGCTGCACACCATACAGCGATGTGACCAGTGGTAACAAAGCAGGTGGTTGTAGTGATTGCTATGGATGGCACCGTGCAGAACCTCAAGAATTCGAAGATAATTCGCCAGCCCTCAACAGCTCATTATGCAAATAAAGTTATTTTTATTATAAAATTATATCACATATGTCTGTAAGCCAACGTTTTTTTAGGGCAGCACAGGGTCGACTTGAGGAGAGGACTCTGCACAGCCCCAAAATGTTGGCTTATAGATAAATCTAAAGTAATTTTGCAATAAAAATAACTTTATTTGCATATTGAGCTATTAAATGCTGGTGACCAATCTTTGCATTCCTGAGCTAAAATTTACATTCACTCCCTTAGTTCAGTTCATTTCTAAATGTGAGCGCACCAAACCCTACCCAGTAGCAGTTAAGCACACCATGCTTAGGACTGCTTGGAAGAAGTGGTCTGGGGCTCAGCTCACTTGGAATCCAGTATGGTTAGCTTCAGTGTGAGTGCAAATCTCAGTGTGAGTACTGAAATCTCAAAGATCACAGAGCAAAAAAGGAGGGATCATTGTGGTCTGGCTGGCATAGGAGATGCCCAGAAATGTTTGCTTATAACACAGAGTGAGTGCAGACCAGCAGGGGAGTGGAGAGGGAGGAACAATCGTGTTCTGGCATGGTAAAATTCTGCTGTGCCCAGTGTGAGTAGACCAGTAAGTACTAAGTGTTGCTTTACCTTTCTTTACCTTTACCTTTTTACCTTAATGCATTCTCTGCATTAGGGTAAAAAACACCCAGCACCTTTCCATGTCACCCTGTCCCCAAATACTTACATGTGGTTGCTTGTCACCTTTACCAGGTCAGGAAAGATATTGCCATTCCCTGAACTTCCTGGTTGTGGGGAAGAGTACGGAGGGCAGAGGAGCAATAGGCTCCTTCTGCCGTCAGTCAAACTCTGACTTTGAGAGTGGTGGAGGAAGCAGGGGCATGGCCTGCCATATGCTGTGTGTGTCTATGGATTCACACAGCTAGGTGCGGGTCACAGCCAGAAATGCACACGCACAGGTGTCTCCTCAGCAGCAGGGGGGAGAGCAGTTTTGAACCAGCTAAAGGATGAGCAAGAAAAGCACTTTGAAGAAAAAGAGCAACAAATAAATCATGTAAGTGTGGGTCTCCTCATCAAAAAAAAGGTATAATATCACTTTAAAGTTTCACAGAGATGGAGGTGCTGCCATATGCTGCCCCTCAGTGGAGAGACTTTTGAACATCCTACATAATTAATTGCTGTAGGCAAATTGTCATTTCTTCAGTTGCCCCCCCCCCCCCCCCCCACACACCCACACACAAACCCACCAAAAAAAAGCCCCCAACACACACACACACACACACACACACACACACACACACACACTCCATTACTTTGTTCTTGCCTATTTATCTTCTAATACTTTTTCTTTTCTATCAGTATCACCAGCTGCCTGTTAGGAAGTTATGTCGCTTTGTGTTTATGTAACGGTCAGTAAGGTGTATATGAATGTGTTGCAGAATTGCCTCAGACATGTTTTGTCTGACAATACTTACACATGCCACGCAATTTATTCCAACATAGAAGAGGACTTATTAACCTCCACTTTCCTATCACTGATATAGCTCCGTTTCGTAATATACATTTGTTGCATCCATAGTGCCAAAATGTAAAAGTGTTGCACTTAAGAACTAATAAAAACAAAGTTAAAGTAAACTATCATGAGGGACATATGTGGGCCGCTATTGGCTTGAAATACTGGTTGCTTGTGTCCAACTTTATAACTTCTGAATTGCAGATTCTGAACAAGCATGCAGCAAGTGATGCTCAGAGGAAAGCTAGTAATATACTGTATATACTGTATATACCAGGTTCAGGTCAGTGGCTTAAAAAGTTTTGATGACAAAGTATTAGCATGAGAGCCACAGAACTAGTTTTTTTAAGAATAAGAGGTCAGCAGTGGTAACCTACATATGTCTCATGAAAGGAAGACGTCTATTTCTGTTGTTTAAACTATAAAAGAGAACTCTTTTAAATAGCATTTCTACATATAGCTAATATTTAAGCTAATTTAATAGGCCATGAAATGTTGTGTTTCTGAGAAAATTCTGCAATTTGAATCTAGATTGAAGCTGCTGAAAAGAGCATAGAATGCCTGCTTCATAAACCTGGGACAACAGGTGGATTCCCTCCCTCTTCCATGAAAAAAAGCCCAGCAATCCGGCAATTTGCCATTATTCCAGAGTGGGGCAATGGTGGTAACCTCAGAGAGTCCCAACAAGGCTCTGACAGACACCCAGACCCTGGCAAGCAGTTTTGGTGCCGGGAGATCAGAGCGGGACAGTAATACAGTGTCTAGCAATGGTAATGGGGTTTGAGATAGGAACATATGTGCGAATAGTCTAGCATTACGGGGAGGTCATCTGTAAGAGACCAACCCGCCAGGTGCTGAAGTTGCGAGGCCAGGAAGTATATACATGTGTTGGGGAGAGCTAATCCTCCCTGCTCCTTGGGATATTGGAGGGACTCTAACCTAATGCAAGGATGCTTACCTTTCCAGATAAGATCCTTAAATAGGGAGTTAATCCTTCTAAAGATTTTTGTGGGATCCAACACGGGGAATTGTGTTGAAAATACAATATTTGGGGCATCCAAATCATCTTGATTAGATTGGTCCTACCCACCACAGATAGAGGGAGTTTCTTCCAGACTTTGCATTGTATATTAAGCTTATTCAGTAACGGGACAAGATTATCTTCCACATAGTTATTGGGGTTGGCAGTCATATGGATGCCCAGGTACGTAAAGTGTGACACTATAGGCAAATGTGATGCGGTAGGTGGAAGAGGGGTCTGCAAAGGATCGAGTGGGAGCAGTGAGGATTTGGACCAGTTGACATATAGGCCAGAAAATCGCCCAAACTCAAAGAGCTTGGACATAACTGCAGTGAGAGGGGTCTGGGTGTCTGCCAGAAACAGTAGTGTGTCCTCTGCGTACAGGGCTATTTTGTTCTCACTACCTCCCATGACAAATCCCCTAATCTCTGGCGACGAGCGTACCATAGAAGCCAATGGTTCTATGGCTATGGCAAAAAGCATGGGGGAAAGAGAACGCCCCTGCCTAGTGCATCGCTGCAGCTGGAAGGGGGAGGCGTATCTGCACCGATGGAGCCCTATACAACAATGCTACCCATGAAATGAAGCATGGTCCAAAATCAAAAGCAGACAACGTGGCCCATAGGTAGGACCATTCCACGCTGTTGAACGCCTTTGCAATGTCCAATATAAGGAGAGCCCTGCCACCCGAACAATCAACAGGGGCCTGCATGTTAAGATAAGCCCTGCGAATGTTCATTGCCGTGGATTTGTGGGGCATGAAGCCTGTCTGATCTGCATGGATGATGGAGGAAACGACTTTAGCAGCAAAAATTTTGACATCGACTCCAAGCAGCGAGATAGGTCTGCATGCGTCAGGGAGCAGGTGATCCTTCCCCTTTTTTGGCATAAGAATAACCGCTGCCCCGTACATAGAGGGTGGCAACATGCCAGTCAACAAAGCATCATTCGGGGTATCCAAAAGTGCAACACCTTGCCATATCTCTTGTAAATTTCAGTGGGCAGCCCATCAAGGCCCGGCGCCTTGCCATTGGGGAACCTGGAGACCGCAGCCTCCAACTCCTCCAGCACCAGCCTCTAGGGCACCAGCCTCTAGGGCATCCCGTGCTTCTGGAGGCAGGCTCGGCAAAGAAATATTACCGAGATAGTCCCTTAGCTCAGCAGGTGTACAACCAGATGTGGATGTGTGCACATCCTTATAAAAGTCAGTGAAAATGGATAGAATACCCTCAGACTCAGAGCAGATTTGACCCATGTGATTCCTCAATGAGGCAACAAAGCATAGCCCCCCCTGTAAGAGAGATAGATGTGCTAGAAGCTTACCCGTGGACTTCCCCTCCTCCCACCTCATCTGGCTCGAAAATAATAGTTTGTTCCTGGCTTTCTGCATAAGCAGATCAGCTAAAAAGGCTTGTTTTGTTTCCAGGTCAGCCAGATGAGCAAGGGTGGGCAAGAGCACATAGCCAGCCTCAGAAGATGACACATCATTCAATGCCTCCAGTTCAGCCTGTCTACTACCCGATTTTACAGCATTTATCTGCTTTAGAAGCAGACCTCTGATACACACCTTAAAACAGTCCCACGCACAACCCTGTGGGGCAGTGCCTGCATTCAGGGACAAAAATATAGACATTTCCTCCTCTAGCGATGCACCAGCGGGAATCAGCGTCAGCCAATATGGATTCAGTTTGCAAGGCAGGGGTGGGGCTGTTGACCGGCTCTAAAAGTGGTAAGAATAGGAGCATGATCCCAAAGGGACCTGGGCAAAATATCTACAGTAATAATCAAGGGAAAGATAATCAGAAGGGCATAGGGCATAGTCTATCCGGGAGAGGGAGCGGTGAGTGGCAGAGAAACAGGTGAATTGTGTACTATACGGATGAAGACTATGCCACGCATCCACCAATCCCACTTCGAAGCAAAAGTTGTGAAATCCGGAATACCTGGTGGTCTGAGAGGTAGCAGGAGAGGGAAACTTATTTTGGGATGGCGACATAATATTATTAAAATCTCCCACCGCCAGAATGGGTGATGGCAGTTTGTTTTTGATAAACTACACCAATTCCCTCAGTGCATCGCCAGAGTATGGAGGAGGTATATATATATTAGCTAGAACACACTCTAAACCAAATAATGTACAGTGCAGAAAGATATATTTGGACCATAGGGGTCTATGCTGGTCTGTAAGCAATCAAACACAACATTTTCGTGGAGTAGGATCGACACCCCTCTAGCATAGGATGAGTAGCATGAGTGAAATACCACTGGATAACTTTTGCGCCTCAGGAGGCCCACTGTCTCCCCGGTGGTGTGGGTCTCCTGAAGGCACACTATGGATGGCCTGTGTGACAAGACAGACAAGAGGACAGCTTGTCTCTTGATCTTGTCACCTAGGCCATTCCATGAGAAGACTGATAGTTTACACAGCCCCATGTCTACAGCGGAACAGAGATAAATTCACAGCCCGCACCAAAGCAGGCACCAGCAGCAATAGCATAGACATATTCATTTAGCATATGTGTGTGATGACAGTTAGTTAGCGTAACACGGTGGCAAGGTGACTCATGACGTGCAGGTGTTTGGGACAAAAAATTAAAACGGCACCAATACAGCTGAAATAAAAAGGAAAAAAAAAAAGAAAACAAACAAGTAGGAATAGTCCGGAACTTATCCCCAGAGGCCAGGGACCTGCATGGCTTGAAAAACACAAACAAACAAACAAGGGGGGGGGGAGACCAAACAGTCTCAACTCAGGAGAAATCCCAGGGACTAGTGACATCTGAATCTACCTCTGTGCCCAGAAGATAGATATGGGAGAAAGATGATATGTCTCCTTTTCTTGCAGCACAAAAACAAAGAAAAATTGTTGAACACGAAGACTCCGGCAGCACTCCGCAGGAGATAGGCATCCTCCATTGCTCTAAGCAGGCCCACCAAACGAGCAGATCCAGAAGAACACAGGACCTCCTAGATAATATCGGGTGCCGTAACAATTCAGGATCCAGACTGTAAAAGTGCTGTCTTACAATATTAGTGAATGTTGCCTTTTACATTGGTATTACATTGGTAGTCAGTAGTGGTCTGTGTGAGCTAAAAAAATTAATGCGTGTGTGCTTACCTGAGAGAGAAGGGGCACCACTGTACCAATACCAATAACTCTGCTTAGTGGCACTAGAACTAACCAGTGTCAGACAGAATATCACTCCTCACAGCACTGCTTAGAAGATTGCTAAACCCAATGCACCCAGCAGGAGATCTGCAGCATACATTCTAGGCACCAGAGTCAAGCAACAGTCATGACAATAAGTATAATATGAACTGATCTAATGCACAACGCAGAAAATCAACAAAATGTTCTTTTTTCATATCCATCTTGGCACAGTAGATGTGAACAGACGTAAACAGATATGAACATATCAAAATCATAATTTAGCAGTGTTACCTTTTTAACACAATTATCCTGCTGATGAACACCGTTTCCAACACCATTCTAAAGCTGCATCAGGGAACAAATATTGGGAAATGTTAAATGTCTAAAACACTCACTATTCTGGCCCCTCTAATGGATTTGGAATTTAAAAAGTATGTTTGCTTGATTATATTAATGATTAGTTAAGAGAAGTCAAAGCATGCTGCAGTATGACTTTTTACTTCCAAGAAATATCAAAGAGGAAAAAGACAGGGTGTACAGGTCATGTACAACAGAACAGATAACCTTTGAACTTTAAAAGATGGTGAGGACCAAGAAAAGCTTTAATGGTTGTTCTTTCTTGAATAAAATACTTCTTCATTTTATAGTAACAAATAAGTAAGCATTAATCTCCATTCACACTTGTGTGTCTGCACTTTCATGCACATTTGGTTGATGGGGGTGTGGGCTTGTTATCTTGTGCTAAAATACATGAAAATGCATAAACTCCCATTGAAGTCAGCACCAAAAGAAGCATCTGCATCATTTTCTAAGTTGCAGAGGTGTGAGGGGGCCCCATAGAAAGTAATGGAATTTCCTTTTACCATGCATTGGCATGGGATGTCTAAAGCACTTACATTAAGAGGGTTATTCACTATAGAGCCCAAGGATCCAGCCGTAGCTTCGGCTGATCCTTCGGCTCACTTCAGCCGCCTCTGTCCTTCGGTTCAGTACAACCGAAGGGTTGTTGTACGGGCTATTCACAATAGCCCGTACAGCAGACGAAGGCAACGGAGCGGCTCAGCCGAGCCAAACCCATATGCTTCAGCTCGGCTGAGATGTAGTGAAACCTGAAGCATGGAGAAAGGTTGCACGAAGGGCCGACCGTTCTTCATGCAAATGACAGCTGGACGGGGCCAGCCGTCATCTCACGGCTCGCTCTGCCTCCGTCGTAATGACAGATCAGCATCCCCAAATGACCTGGGGATGCTGATCTGTCATTAAACAATAACAGCGTGGCGGAGCTGGCCGTGACATCACGGCCAGCTCCGCCCAGTTAGTCGGCATGTGTCTTTTTTAAAATTATTTTTTATTTATTTATTATTTTTATTTCGCCGAGTTGTTGTCGTCGTGGACAACACTGGACGTCGTGATTGACACTGGATTACATTGGTGGATCAATTTTTTGGGTTTTTTATTAATAAAAGACTTGTCAAAAACTTGTCTTTGTTTTTTTTTTCAATTAAAGACATTTTTCTAAAGTTTGCCACATTTTTAAAACTTTAAATGTAACCCTATAGTAAATGGGTAGGGCTATAAGTACCCCTTACTTATGCACAAGGGGGGGCGCATCTGGGTGGCCTTTGTCCCCATCAGCACAGGGACAAGGTGCTTTTCCAGGGGTTCCTCCTTAAAATTCCTACCAGACCTTAAGGGCCTGGTATGACTTTATGGGGGAACCCCACACACTTTTTTTTTATTTTTAACTTGGGGTCCATCCTAACTTTCCTACCAGACCTAAAGGGCCTGATATGGTTTCGGAGGGGGACCCCACGCCGGGTTTTTCTTTTATTTTCTTTAAAATATTTTCATTATTTTCTTAACTTTCTTTAATTTCTCAATTTTTTTACATTTATTTAAATCACTTTTAAACATTTTTTTGTCATTTGTTTACATTTATTTCTATTGTGCTTGCTACCTCCGTGGCACTTGGCTATTCACTCACTGCCGTTCGTCGTAGGGGCGAATGGCAGTGAGAGAACTGCCGAAGCTTTGGCTACGCCGATCCAAATGTTGTGTCTTCTGCACTTCGGCTCAGCCAATCACACAGAGCATGTTCAGCTGACCGAAGGCAGCTGTACAGACCCGATGTACGGCTGAAATTAGCCGTACTGAGCCGTCGTTCGGCTCTAATCACTTCAGCTCAGTTAACCCCCTAAGTGTAAATGGCAACTGATAGATAGATAGATAGATAGATAGATAGATAGATAGATAGATAGATAGATAGATAGATAGATAGATAGATTATAGAAGTGACTGTTAAGCAAGCCATGCACGTGAACTGAACAAGAGAAAATCACTCACTTCCACCATTCACACTACACATTGTGGATGGGGGATTCTCCAATGTCAGCTATTGTATTGAATACCCGAATAGTGAATGCATCTGATAAAATGCAATTACTTTTCGAATGAGAATCTTCCATCCGGCTCAGGCTATTTGACTTCAAAAAGTAACAACTAATACCCTGATAATAGCTAGCCATACAGACCTTGAAAAGCTTCTTTTACACAAAAAGTAGCACAGCATGTTCAGTTAGCCACTTCTGAGTATTCCGAGGACAACTTGATTGAATTAGGAAAATAATATTGGTAACATTATGTTACTCCAGTGGGAAGCTAAGCCAATGCATAAGACTCCATTTGTTCTGCTAGCATGTTGCTGATGTCAGCATACGTTGTATGAACATAATGGCAAATGCTCTGCAGGGGATATCAGTTTTGAACAGACTACTTTCACAAAGGAGAGTTACCAGATACTCCAGCAGTTGTACAGCAGTGAGAAATCCTTGAGCACAGCAACATTTCCTGGCAAAGGACATGAATTATGACAGGGTTATCCACAATTACTAACACATAATAAACAGATTACAAAATGAGAAATATAGTTTGAGGTGTAAAATGACTTGCTTATGGCTTCGCTGCTTTATTCCGTGCCATTCAGTTATGTTTTCCGCAAGTAAGAAGATCTTTGCTATTGGATTTTGTATCAAGATCAGCATATGTGACAACCACTAACACAACAGTTAACACCTGCTAAGATTTACATGTTATGTTTAATGGCACACGATATCCAGCTTTTTATGGTGATACTTTCATTTTACAAGGACTGCAGTTTGACTAGTAATAGTTCATTTCGTTCCATTCAGTGTTTACTTCCTGCACAGATTTTAATTATTAAACAGTTCTAGCAACAATAAATGTAACACTTTAACGTCATTTCATTTAGCTGGATTATAAGTCAAATACACAAAGGCGTTTCAGTAAAAGAAGGTCAGAGTATTACACCCCAGACAGCAAATACCAAAAAAATTAATTTAGAAACATCCAGATTCTGAAACCTTCACAACAATTTGCTTAAAATCCCTAAAACTTTTTATTAGTGAATTAATAGTTAAAACCATGTTTCATTAAAAATCCTATTAGAACATGCTGGTCAAATATCCGTATAAAATCAAATGCATGGTCCCAAAAGGATGAAATCAAAGTCTATAGATGCAGAAGGTCTCACGTTGACGCAAAATTATATCACAATTTCCTCCACGTGCGTCCTTTGGGACATGTTCCAATATGCAAAACAAATTCATATTGGAATCAAAATGATGGTGAAGGCCGACATGGCGGCACACTGATGTGGTTGCCATTCATGATTCTGAGAATATGGGTGTGTTCAAATGTAGTTTTTTTATATTTAGCTGGGGTATTAAAAGCATGTTCATTCTTTTCTCCTCTTTTTTCACATTAAATATTTACTTCTTGAGTCAGCCGCTGAAATTTATAAAGAGTGATGTAAACACCATTAAAAATGTGTCTCCCCTCCATGCTCAACAAGTGATAGATTCATGGAACTGGTGGTAAGATGTACATGAATCTCATGCTGAATTTTGTCTGAGACACAAAACTTACAGGTGTGACACAATTTAGGAGGTCTAATTTACATCCAATTTTCTTTTCACCAATATGGCGGTATTTCTTTTTTGAAGCCATAGTGCCAGAACGTAGATAGGTTGCACATAAGAACTACCTGAATTTGCTGCACGCATCGGAAATGGCAAGAAAACTATTGCGCGGCTTTCATGAATTTGTCCCAGGACCATCTAATACGCCGATAACACCAGAAAAGTGTTACAACTCTTTATTAAATTGCCCAATATTTTAGTAATGGATTGTTGTTTCATCTCCACCTCAAATGCCTAATTTTTCTGTTTTCAATATATACCTAATAAACCTTAGAATTCACACCAACCCAAAGCTTGAGCCACCTGTGTCCTGCTGGGGAGATTTCCCTTTACTTCCCGTGCTTTAAAGATAAAAGGAAGAGAGAGGACAATTTCTTCAGTTTGACACATTTGTGTGAACTGTGTCCACCCGTAACAAGGCAAATTGCCTTGTCTTGCATTTGGGCTGCACTGGAAAAAAACACCAGCACAGCCCGAACGCATATGGTGTGATGATCTGTGTTGATCAACATGTTCTCAGTACAAGGGAACATAAAAAACAATTGTTCTCCGTATGATCTCTTCTCATCATACATGTGCATTGGTGTGCGTTGTGTGAAAACACAGCATGTCTGCATTTTTGCAGCCCAACACACAAAAACGCATGTCAACACACATGTCACAATGCTCTGTAATGCACAGAGCTGAATTAGGTGTCATTTTCTGACATTTTAATAAAGTTAAAAAAAAGGAGAAAAGGAAGCATTGTGATGTGTTGCAACAATGTATTGCACTGCCCTACATGGCACACACTGGAGCATGTGCCTTATACCGATAACGCCCCTGCTGGTGTGAACAGGCCTTGAAATAGTAGTTTCCAAATGATAACTATGTTGTTTATGATACACAGTGCTTTAGCAAACTAAGGGAGTTATTCATTATCTTTTTAACAACTGATGATGACATCTGCTAGCACAGTACAGGCAGGGTTAAATAAAGAATTTATCTCTACGCGTTTCCAAACATTTTTCAGTCTGTTGCTTCCTCAGGAGGCAAAACATTTCTCAGGTAAGTAATATTACATTATAAAACAATTTTAAATCCAATTAATGCCAAATAGACACTATGGACCCCAGCAGCCAGGAGTCTCGGTCCCGATGGATAAAGAGGTACAAAGGGACAACAGCGAGAGAGGGAGGCCACAATCACAATATATATCTGTGTCATGTGTGTCTTTGAATCAGTAGCCTTCAATTAATTAGAAAGGTTTCTACATGAAAAGAGTTTCCCAAAAAGAATGGTGACAAATAAGAAGACACGGATCAATACACTCTAAAGGACTGGATGGAAGGGTTGCATGAGATACCCCTCTCCTGACTGCTGGGTTCCATAGTGTCTATTTGGCATCAATTGGTTTTAAAGTTGTTGTATAATGTAGTTTTACTTACCTGAGAACTTTCTGCCTTCTGAGGAAACGACAGAACGAAAAATTTGCGAAATGCGTAGAGGCACATTCTCATCCACTGGCCATACCGGCACTATTCTAATACTAATGGACTTTATGTATGTATGATAATTTGACCTACTGTATAAATCAACATTAAGTGCTTTTGTGTCCAGTGAGTTTAATGGGATTATTTCTCAGTATTTGCCACAATAATAATGGGATATTGTTCTAAGAAATTGTGATTGTATGTTTTATTATGTGTTTTGATAAAGATGAATTGTTTTATAATTAAGTTAATCTGATGTGTCAGTACCATTAAAGTCTAACATGGCCCATATTGAATTCTTTAGTCTTCCATTTAGTTAATTAGGAATCTGGATATGGTACTAAGCCCGTTCCAGTTGGGGCATAATGTTACTTTGAGTACTGTTTATTGTACCTTAGGCAAACATGGCACCAACATTTGGCATTGTGATGGCTATTGCATTTGCACAAAACTTAAAACTCTGATGGGTATATTTATTCACATATAATTAGCAGTTGATTGCACTCACTGGTACCCTCGCTGAGTGTCAAGTTTGAATAGAGTTCACACATACAAAATCAAAAACAGACACAGGTGGATAGCCATTCATACCATCGAGCCTTACCACATTGATGATGAGTCAGTCATACACATGATGAGCTGATCAACTGCACCAATGCAGTTCATTATCTGAGGAGTCCTTACAAATTAGAAGTCCTTAACTCATTTAAATTACAAATAAACCTGAAATATAGACGGAGGTGTCATTTCTTAAATGTATCTATCATCTATTTATTTTCCTATATAATATTTATCTATAAATCTCACCAATTGTATCTATCTATCTATCTATCTATCTATCTATCTATATATCTATCTATCCATCTATTTTTTTATTCATAACAAACAAAACTGGGATGGTCAGGATTCTTAGAGTGAATCAGAATTTGTGCCAGATCAGGTCATAATTCTCAACCCTCATTGAGGGAGACTATTCAATTTCCCTTTTAATGATTATTCACCAGTAGTTATGCTTTGATGCTATATGATGCCTAGGGTTTAAAGTGAGACCTTTTCTGCCTTCTATTTGTGACACCTCTTTCTTCTCTTCTCTTATTTACTTCAGAGTAGAAGAGGCTGTCTGATAGAAGATTAATTAATGTAGGATTACGCCAAGTCCACTGTCTAATATATCGCTTTTAATGCTTTCTTGCGATAGGGCAGCTGGCACTTGCAGAGGATAGTAATTGCAAGCACATTGATAAAACAGATCATGCTTAAAACCAAACCATATGCAAACCTTATAGATTTTTTTTTCTTTGTAAACAGATATGTGAAATTCTAGAGGTTCTGCTTTCTCTGAGATGAAAAAGAAATGTGGAATTAGTCAACACAAAGAAGATAGATTGTTAGGGATGAATTCTAGTAGGACATCCAACAAAGAGCTACAGTATATTTACAAATCTCTATTCATGATGCTATATGACAAACCACCCTTCGTATTTCTCGATAATGGATGACTCCTGAAGCTTTCAAGTTTATAAGCGCCATTGTAGATGACTCATGGGAAGAATATAATGTCTGTTCATGTCTTGCCTGGTTTAATGGTCTGTTGTAGGTTAGTCATTTGAATTCCTTTTTTGAATCACACTTTAGTTCCTCAATGAAAAGAGAGTAAGTTTCCAATGTCATGTTCAATTCTACTTTTGATAAATGGGGATTTGCAATATATGATGTGGTAGCAACAGCCAATTGTAAAGGAAGAAACGTAAACTTCATAAAGGATATTTTTACAGAATACAGGTATTAGTTTGACAGATATATACACGTTACATTAAAAGAAATAAAATGACGTCAAGAATTCTGGTAGTAGATACAAAGAATTTTATGTAAAAATAATCAAGTACCTCAAAAAGGAAAAAATGTTTCTAAAGAAATATATTCTTAAGTTTGTAAGGTATTGCATACAATAGTTTCAAAGGTATTCCTTAGTCTTAAGTATTTTTCTATTTAGTATTTTCTACTTAATTCTTTAAATATGTAAAACTGTATAATGCTTATTCTTAATTGGTCTTATTTGCCGCAACCAGGTAAAAACTTTGCATACTAAGCTTGTCACAATTATCCTTCAGATTTTGACAACCAAAACCACTTCTCCTCTGAGCTGTGCTGAACATCTTCTGATATGTTTTCTTACTGCAAATAAAGTCTTGTCTTGATTCTAGACCAGGGGTAGCCAAACTCTGGCCCTCCAGCTGTGGTGGAACTACAAATCCTCTCTCCTGGAGAGAGATGCATCATGGGATTTGTAGTTTCGCTACAGCTGGAGTCCCGGAGTTTAGCTACCCCTGTTCTAGACAGAGGATTGGTTTGAGTCAAATCCACATCTACCTATCTGGAGAAGTCTGGTCACTGCCGAGGTCATCACTAACAAATGACCTGTTGTGACCCAGAGTTCTTCTTGTAAAATTGGTAAAAATCAGAATCCATCAGAAACAATAGATGGAATTAATGATGGTACTAGAACATACGATGTTGGGATTCAGGTACCAAAATGATCCCTTGTGACACACAAAACTAAAATACCAACTGGTCCCTTCTGATCCTTCAGGACTATGTATTTACACATGTTCTTTCGTTTTAACCTTTAAAGGGTTTTTGGGGTTCTATGCATTGTCTATACATTTTGTATTTGCGCCTACTGATCCTGATTATCCTGTGGTTTGAGTTTTGCACTCTCTTTTCTTTGTTGTATTGAAAATTGTACTTAATAGATTAGAGGTGCACCGAAATAGAAATTTTAAAACAAAAAAAAAACGAAATTAAAAAAATGTCAGGCCAAAACCGATACCGAAAATGTTTTTATTTTTCAATTTTTTTCAATATTTTATTTTTATAAACTTTTTAATTTTTTTATATTTATTTTTATTTATTAATAACTGTGATAGGCGGCTGAGCGGTGTGGGAGGAGAGACGCCGGCCGCTCACAGCGCTCTCGTCCTGCAGCGCTCGGCCGGCTGTCACTTTCTTTTCTCCCCGCTGGAACACAGAGCAGCGCCCAGCGGGGAGGAAAGAAACGAGGGATGCGCCGATGTATCGGCCGAAACATGGTTCTTTCGGCATTATGCCAAAAGTGCCATTTTCGGCCGATATGTTTCGGCACCAATATATCGGTGCATCCCTATAATAGATTTAGAATTTACATAAAAAATCATCTTAAAATAACTTTTTTTGTTTCAAAATCAAGATCCTGAGCCTGGTGTTTTAGGGGTCTATTCACTAAGCTGCCGTACGCAGCTGAGTGAATGACCGACCTAAAGCGAAGTGAGCCGAACGCTGTTCGGCTATTCACTTCAGGCTGGTACGGCTGATTTCAGCCGCATATCGGCAGAAATCAGCAGTACATTGGGTGGCTTCGGGTCGGTCGCACATGCTCGGCATGTTCGGCTGACCCGAAGTGCAGAAGGAGTTCGACCCTCCGGCAGTTCGACTCTCCCGCTCCCGACCGCCAAGGAGAGAAACACTGCCATTTCATTTTTTTTTATTCTGACACGGAGCCGTGTCAGAATAGAAAAAAAATAATAATTTTTGGCCATAGGAATGCATTGCTAGATTCCTATTGGCTATTTCAATTTGCAACTAGCTATTGTACCCACCCTCTGCTGCTGTCAATCAGTAGTGGTGGACCTGATGGAGAACTGAAAAAGAGGGCAGGTGCAATGCTAGTTTGCTATTAACTATTGCAAATTGGGATAGCCAATAGGAATCTAGCAATGCATTCCTATGGCCAAAAATTATTATTTTTTTTCTATTCTGACACGGCTCCGTGTCAGAATAAAAAAAAATGAAATGGCAGTGTTTCTCTCCTTGGCGGCCGGGAGCGGGAGACTCCCGAAGCCTGGGAGAATCAGGCTGTCTGGAGATCAGTGTCACTGGTTAGCTGGTAACCAGGGACGCTGATCTCTCTGCAAGTGGCCGGAGCCAGCCGTAAGATCACGGCTGGCTCCACCCAGCTGTCAGAAGCAGGCTGTCGGCCGGCCAATGGCCGGCCGCTCGGCCAGCTTCGGCTTTTAGCGCGGCTCAGCCGAGGCATATGAGTTCAGCTCGACTAAGCCGCTCGGCCAAGTTCGGGAGCTGTACGGGCTATAGTGAATACTAAACTACTGAACCGAAGGGGTCCTGGGGCCGAAGCTAGCCGAAGGATCAGCCGAAGCTGCGGCTAGATCCTTCGGCTGCTTCGTGAATAGACCCCCTTAGTTTTGTGAATTGAGCCTATTGCATTTAAGGTTTATCCTATTTATTTAGAAATAGAATACTGAACTGTATACCCTAAAAAGTAACAAATTCCAGGGATATATATAAAATAAGGAACAACATTAATTGAGGTTTTCACTCTACTCTATCAAGTGGTTTAAAAATTAAATCTATTGTAATGTTCATTCTCAGTTAACAACCATGGTGGCTGATCTACTAAATGATCTGAGAATGTCCACACAATAAAATGTGTGAAGATTCACTTCAATTATCCTATCATGTGAAATGAACATTCTATTACTTTATTTCATCTGCACATAATTGGATAAATGAAGTTATTGTTCACACAATTCATTGTGTGAACATTCCTAAATCCTTTAGTAAGTCAGCCTAATTGTATCATCACTTTTCTGTTCATACTTTGATTGTTGCTTTGTTGCTTTCAATCTACAAAAACTATGAAAATTTTATAAGAAATTGTCTTGGTTTTCCATAGTTACAAATCAAATTTCATATTGTATTCTAGAACAGATTAAACATTGAAATTTGATGCGTGTAAAGGGTTTACATTACATTTTTCCTTATGACCAGTTTTTATAAACTATCCTCCAAAATGTTTGGAATTTTTACACTGATTCATTCAGGAAGCATGTTTGTGGAGGTTCAAAATTTTCATAGGCATCACAAATGAAAGAGCATTAGTGAAAGTAATATTTTGTAGTTTTAACAGAAGTTGTGTTCTTTCTACAAAGGAGAAATATCAGTGGCACCAAATGTTCAGATCATATACTTTAATGGCCATTTAATTACTATTTTATCCCGAAAACTTGACCCTCATTGCTTACCATGGTGAATAAATAACTAATGTAGTTCCAGCAATGCAGTTATTCCCAAGTGTCTCATAAAGCTGCGTTCTGGAGCTGACACAAAGATCGACAGAAAAGGAAATGCAGATGGAGACATAATATTTCTTCCTTCCTCTTGTGTCTTTTGCCTCCTGCTGTGTCTACATAGCAGCTGTACTGATTAGAATCAATTCTGATTCTTTAGTTTAAATATGTAAAACTGTATCATGCCCATTTTTCCTTTACAGGACTGTATACATTTCATTGGGTGTAATTCCAAGCGTAGTTTATATAATGTTTCCCAGCAGGACTCAATAAAAGACATAAATATCACAGCCACCGACTGTGGAAACCCGATACTGAGAATAAACGTTGGAATTAATGCTCTGTCGGGACTACTGGTGTGATGTGAACATTGAAAATATGATGCTTCCAACCAAACATATGGGCACTTGCAATAAAACAAAAATCTGTACCAAAATCAAAAGATTATTTGAGTGGAAGAGGTTCATGTCATATCCATGATGCATTCAAATAAAACATTATTGTCCCTATTGTGCCTACAACGTCCAACAGTTTATCTGATGTTAGCTCTTGTTTCATTTGCTTGGCAAGGGCTTATTCTGCTTATTTGTGGTGATAAAAAAAATCCTACACTCTTCTTGGTCTGAATAAAATATGAAAGCTTTAAACAAACTCTTTTTATGTGTATATTTCCTTCTTGCTCATGTGTAAGCTAAATATTAATTTAACATAGCACAAAACTGTTGTAGAATAATGGATTTTTAAATGTAGTTCTAAGGAAAAAATCTTTCCACATATTACATATGAAAATCATTTTTATTTTTCATATATCACATTAAAAACACATTAAAACATGTTATGCATATCACAACATCATAAGCTTGTTAGTATGCATATACAAAGTATCACTAAGACTAGTAAATACTGCGCACAGTCGACACGTTTCACGGTCATCTGCTTCTTTAGGACTAGTTATGTATACGAATTAGAATGAAACTTTATCTGAAAATAAACATTTAAAAAAGTTACAAAAGAAAGTTATTAAAGGAGAACTATGGGGTAAGTGTCTACAGCTACAGCTCGCAGTATATTGAGATTGTCGCAGCCGGGACGGATCCCGACATTACTGTCGAGATCCACCCAGCTGCATGAGTGACAGCTGGCTCTGCCTATCTAGAGGCAAAGCCAGCTGTACCCGCCCCCTCCCCCGTCCGTTCTGCCAGTCAGCACTAGAGGATTGGACAGGGGAGGGGGGAATCCTTGCAGGAAGCCGTGAGTGACAGTCACGGCTCTCTGCAGGGACATGATCGAGAAGTGAGCGAGCGACGGTATGCGTTCGCTAACTTCCCGATCTATTGAAGCCGACGTGTGACAGTTTCATTGTCACACGTCGGCTCGAACTATGAGGTTGAGTGAAAATCACTCACCTCATAGTTCTCCTTTAATATATATTAATGATGTCATGCGTCACAATCAAGTCTGTTGTATATACATTCATATATCCAAAAATAATTGGTATCCAGAATATCTGCTTATGAAACTACCATGCAATTTGCTTCAAATTTAGGTCTCTATAAATAAAGTTTAGAATAGTTTTCATCCATAAACATTA
>NW_017306304.1:2231033-2284679 GCF_000935625.1 Nanorana parkeri
GATTATATCTATACATTATAAACAATAATGTCATACAGATAGTATAAGCCTAAGATCAATAACAAGAACACTGAACCTAACTGCAATGTGAAATATTCCAAAAAAGTAGTCATGCTAATTACCTGCAGCATATTACACTATTCAAATGAGAGGTGGTGTGGACAATAGCACCAAATAGATCCCCGACGATTTACCTGTTCTAACCTTCCACTCACTTTTATATAGCCAGTCTCCCCACAACCCCTGCCACAAGACAACCAAATGTTCTGGTAGGTGGAAGTTGCTTCCTGTGGTTAGGTATAGTGTTCTTGTTATCAACTTAGGCCTATACTATCTGATAGTTAATACTTGACCTTATGTTTGGATTGGCTATCTATAATACTATCTGTAATACTATTATACTAAAGAAGATATAATTATAATGTATACATTTACTATGGATTTAATCTTTGTAAATGTATTGCCCAGGAGTTGGTGTGAGTGGTATTAGAGATGACAGAGCCAGATGTCCTGTGTCTGTCTCCAACTCTCCACCCAGCTGCCCCATAGATGTCTGATTGGTGGGCACAACCAATTGTTTAACTGCTGGGTTCTTACCAATATTTGACATTGACATGCATTCAGTATTCTTTGATGATCAAAGTAGGGAGTTTTGTACATCCAACTGTGGTTAATCACAGTAGTAAACAATACTATACCTGTCTATCCTCGTGTTGTATATGCACTGACATGTTCTTTTAAACTTATTTACAGTATGTAGGGAATCCACTGGAAATGTAAAGGATCCAGTTCACAACATCGAAATTCTATTATTCTATTAGAAATAACAGTCATATTTACCAGTATCTAAACATTTTATAGAATGTAGACACTTAGAGATTGATCTCTGATTTATGGTTATCAATACAGATCCAGGCATAGGAGAGGGCATGATCAGATTTTATCCTTGAAGTAACAGGAGGTCTGGTAGACTACCAAATTAGCCTCTTGATATCACCATGGACTAAAAAAAGGTTATGACTTTTATATGATCATGTAACATGGTCGCTTTAATGTCTATTTTTTACACTTAGATCGGAGGGAAGATGTGTGAGTAACACCTTGATTAACATGTCCAGGAGTGGGTAATTATGTTGCATGCATACTGAGGACATTGTCTATGTACTCTTTTTTAATCAGGCTTGATGATTTGTTTGTGACTTGTTCCATGTATTTCTGGCAGAGTTGCCTCTCAAGCATTTTTGAATGACTGATGCTCTCACAATGGGTGGTAATTAGGGCATTGGCATTTATGTAGCTTCTATTTGTGATACATTTTTAATCAGGCTTGATGTGTTGTTGATTACCTATGAGTCTGTTTCTGGGTTTATTTATATATATATGGAAGGGGTCCGAGGGCATAGCCTTGGGGGACCTCTACCAAAAGGTGAAGAATAGAGGAAGAGGTAGGAGTTGTGTGTGTGTATATATATATATAGATATATATATATCATTAGATAGATAGATAGATAGATAGATAGATAGATAGATAGATAGATAGATAGATAGATAGATAGATAGATCTATAGATAGATAGATCTATATATAGATAGTCAATTGTACAGTATAATAAAAATCACAGATATGATACCAATTCTGCCCTACTTATTTACTGCCTTGCTGAAATTCCTTCAAGTTCTGGTAACTTTCAAGAGAAAGGCTCATTTTTTATATGATCATGGATAACTAACCTTATCCAGAACTTCTGACCTCATGACTTCATGTAAAAGCTTACGACTTGCATGTTGCTTAACCTGGCTGGCAGCCAGCTGTATGCTATGACAATTATAATGTAAGCTTAACAGCTGACTACAAACACCTATATGGCACAGCTGTCATGAACAAAACTGTTCAATTAAATTGATAATAATCGATTATGAGAATAGTTAGAAACAAGTGTACACTTTCCATGCAAACTGGACTGTGTGCATGCACTTTCCAGAAAGTGTGCAAAGTAAAGCAATAACAGTCCTGGAGGGTGATTCCTGGCCTTCGAGTGATGCAGATAGACTGCTGTAAGGAGCCATGGGAAACTTGGGTATTCTCGGTTGCCTACCAAGTTAAGCTCAGTATAAAACAGAATACATTTTGGAACACAGATGACCAAACACAAGGTTTTACATTCCGCTCATAACAAAGTCTGAACAAACCTTCCTGTAACTCTGCCCTGTTTTCTCTATATATGCATACAATGTTTTATTGATAGATATACAGAGACAGCTATTTAGACTATTTCAAATATAACACCCATACAAAATTAAAGTAAGTTACACTTACATTCTGAAGAATAGAAATACATTTTAATGCCAATTTAAATATTTTTATCTAAAACAGGAAAAACTTACCATGGACCAAGCCTCCTAGTCACTGAAACTCTTCCAAAACCTCCACAAAGGCTCCATCTTCCTTGTCAAAATATCCCCTGATTTCAGCATAAGAAACTGGGATACCTCAGTTTCGCACTCAAACACCCACTTTAAACCCTGAAACCAATTGATAAATCAACTCATAATGAACATGGCATATGTGCAGTTAGCCTATGTTAAATTACAAGAGCACACATTTGTGTATCCTTGTTGGAAGTGCTAAAAAATTGCTTATGGTGTAATCAGAGTGGTATAATTTAAGGGAACCAGATTTAACTGAAAATAGTTAGTATGTGAAAACATGCTGCGATAAGACATGCAAAGTCTTCAGAGAATCAGGCTGCCAGACTCACACGGGACAGCTAATGACCCCTCATGTGTGTACCTAACAGGGCAAAGAGAAACAATCTGAAGCCATTTAATTTTTTAACAAGGGTTAAAAATCAACCACATGTGAGGGTCGATAGAAGGTCACAGGCCACAAAAGAAAATGTAACCTAATTAACATGTTTCTGACATTTAAATGCTATTACCGTATATACTCGAGTATAAGCCGAGATTTTCAGCCCATTTTTTTGAATGGTTTATAGTTGTATCTGGTTGTACTTCTGAGAAAGAAAACCAAAAACGCAATAGCCCAAGCAGATGTTGATTTAGAGGTTGAGACATGACCATTTCTCCACTCAACCTGACCTTTCCTATCTTCTTGCCTTTCTGTTCTCATTTGATTTAACGGGACATGGTTGCTAACGACATGGATTATGATTGAAGGATGAACACTTTTATCTGGAGTGTTGATGGATTTAGCTTTAAATAGGGATCAATTAGTGACAGTTCTCATCAGGTAGCCCCATCATTACTGGCATTATCTATGAGATGCGTAGAAACTGGACATTATCTGGAGGGTGGATACAGAAGGGAATGGTCTGACTGATGGATGCTGTGTACAGTGAGATAAGTTAAAATAGATTGGTTAAATGAGTCTTGACTTGATCATTAATATGCCTTACGGGTATACACACATTCATAAAAGAAGACATGCACAACTAATTGGAATGTATAAATAAACCAAGATAACATAAGCTGTCAAGGCCACATGATTTGTACCTAATGCTCTTCCCATGACTTCATAGCTACTACCCACAACTGTGAATAATTTTACCTGACCAGTATTGAGGATTTTCATATTTGTATGTATCATTATACATTTAGGGGGTTATTCACATAGCTGCCGAGGACAGCCGAATGAATTACCCTGCCAGAGTGAAGTGAGTCGAACACTGTTCGGATATTCACTTCAGTCTTGTACGGCTGATTTCAGCTGTATAGCAGCTAAAATCAGCCGCGCATCGGCTGTCTTCGGCTGCCTGCGGTCAGCCAAACATGCTCTGCATGTTCGGCTGAGCCGAAGTGCAGAAGGAGTTTGACTCAGCCAATACAACATCTGGATCGGCTGAGCCGAAGCTCCGGCAGCTCACTCGCTGCCATTCGCCCCTATTCACACAGGGGCCGAACAGCAGTGAGTGAATAGCTCGGCTCGGCTATTCTGCTCGAGCAGATTACTATCTCTTCTATTACTTCCTGCGTTTCTGGCACATGTGACTAGACATGAGACTAGGACATGTGACCATGAACATCATCTAAGGGGATGAAAATGCTTTCCCCTAAGATCTTGCGAGATTACAGATGAGATTTCCCAACAATGCTCTGCTGATGACAAGGCAATCCAAGTGTGCATTGCTCTTGCAAACTGAAGTCATTTTGCCCTTTCAAAGCAGGAAGTGAGTTCTTTGAAAGTTTAAGTATTTCGAAATCACAGCATTTTACACCTGACATGTCTATGTTATTATTAATTATCATACATGGAGGGATGCATTGGTAGTATTTGAGTTTAAAGGTCCGCTTTCATATGTTACAAAATGGCATACACTAACTCTTTCCACATCCTCCATTCTTTCTTATTTCTTATTTGTAATAGCCTACTATCCCTGCTGCTGTTACTTTATTTGCTGGTGTTACATGCACATTAGGCATTGGATATCTATACTCACAAGTAATTTAAAAATCAATATGAATAATTATTATCTGAATATACTTTGCATGCAATAACATAATCATGACCATGTTGTTGATATTTTTTATTTAGGAACTTAGACACAACAGTTATACTTATATAAAAAGTTCTGCTATTAGAAAAAAATATTTTGTATACTTGCACTCTTTTTAAAAAAGACTTTGAAAATTAGATCTTTAGTAAGGACTGAAAATGGATTGATGGATTATTTTATGTAAGTAGTAATTCATGATTCTCTGGCAACAGTGACCTCTAGTGCTAAATACATAAAACAGCACTGTGTCAGTATAGAGTTAAATAGGTAGTCTAAGGGTCCAGGGTGTATATTTAAGAAAGCAAAAAAAATATATCACACTATACCAAATACAAATTAATTCTCACAATAACTGGCAAAGAATAGGGTCATAACTCTTAATACATGTAAGATGTTCTTTCCTACTGGTGAGAGATTTTCTTCTCTGATTTTCATGCTGTTTGTGAAATAATTGATCAGTTCTCTTTTCCAACACGGTTATATGAGTAATAGTTATAATATCTATACTCTGTATGTGTTAAGAAATGAGAATAGAATAGAATAGAGAGAGAGAGAGACAATGCATCATTAAATCATTGTCATCTTATTTAATTTTATCCTTGTTTAGCAATTTTCATTGGGACTGTTCAGTCCCAGTCAGAGACCGAAAAAAAATGAAAAAGCTTACAAGAACTGAACTGAGAGCTATTTATTTCAATGGATTGCCTCTAAGGGCCTATTTACACTATTGATATACCAGATGAGATACCAGATATCTGACCTATTTAAAGGGTCATTCCACCAAGTCATATTTTAGTTATACATGGAACCTAGAAGGCTGAGCCAGTCACTGCTTTCTTATATATTTGGATACTCCAATAGTGGGACCTTCCTCCAATAATTCCCAAATCCGAATGTTGGGTCATCACACAAAAAATTTAACCAAACACTGTATGTAAAAACATTATTGTTCCAAATGATGAGGACACAACCCCTGCACGGATTCTCCTATTGAAATGCTTTACATCCAAGTCATCAGAATTTTAGAAGTCCCGACACTGCCTTTGTGCTGCAGCCTTTATAATAAAAAAAAAAAAAAATATCACATATCTGAACAATAGAGTAATACCAATATGAATACCCTATATCCACATATCTTACATAGTTCCATAGTATTTGAGGTTGAATAAAGACACAGGTCCATCAAGTTCAACCTTTGTGTATATGTGTGTGATTGTGCATGTGTATATGTGTTTACAAGTCCCTGTGTGATCTTGTTTTTATGATTACCTGTACCCCTATGTGTTATAGTCTCTGAGGAAGGTATCTAAATGCTTTTTGAATGACTTAACACTCTCAGCTGATATCACTGCTTGTGGCAGTGAGTTTCAGACTTTAACTACTTTAACTGAAAAAAAGCAACTATGCCCCTTGCAGCTAAATCTTTTCTCCCCTAATTTTAGGTGATGGCTTCTAGTCTTTGTTATGGAGTTTACAGTAAAAAGTTTATTGCTGATGTTGCCATCACCACTAAACATTTTGTACATCAAAATCATGTCCCCTCTTTATCTCCTCACTTCTAGCATGAACGAGTTTAAATTTAGTAACCTTGTCTCATAGCTTAAGGTCATCTAGCCCCTTAATTAGTTTAGTTGCCCTTCTCTGAACTTTCTCCAGCTCAAGGACATCTTTTCTGTGGATTGGTGACCAAAACGCAACCACATACTCTAGATGAGGCCGTACCAGTGATCTATAAAGTGGCACATTTATTGCTTTATCTCTACAGTAAATTCCCTTTTCAATACAAGACAGTACTCTGTTTGCTTTGTTTGCTGCAGCCTGGCATTGCAAGCTATTATTCACTGTGTGGTCTACTATGACCCCCAAATCTTTTTCCATTACTGACTTCCCTAGTGGTGTACCCATTAAAATGTACTCCTCTTGCCTATTTTTAACCGCAAAATGCATTACGTTACATTTTTCAGCTTTAAACCTCATCTGCCATATAGTTGCCCACTCCCCTATTTTATCCAGTTCCTCCTGTAATGTTGTAATGTCTAAGTCCATGTCTATTACCCTCCCAATTTTAGTATCATCGGCAAACACTGAAACATTGCTAATAACACTAGGGATGCACCGATACTTTTCAGATACCAGTGCCGATACTTGGCATTTTCATGAGAACTACCAGGATTGCATCTATGCCCATAAACCTCAGCGTGTGTATTAAGCTTTTATTTGTTACTGTGTCAAAAGCTTTGGCAAAATCCAGATATACCACATCCACCGGCCTCCCTCCTTCTAGATTTCTACTTACCTCTTCCTAGAATGTTAGTAGGTTAGTCTGACAAGATTCCTAAATCCGTGCTGATTATTATTTATCATACCATTGTGATGAACAAAATCCACTAAATAGTCCTTTATCATTGTGCCGAGCTAATAATCATACATATCTAATAAATTGAAACATATCTAATAAATTGAAACATATATACATGAGTCACATATATGAGCCTTCAAACAAATGAGGCATAGAAAATATCTACACAAAGACAAAAAAGCAATATAGACAAAAAAAGTCCCAAGGAAAATAAAAAAAGCAAACAATGGTGATTGTGCAAAAAAATTCCTCAGATGATTCGCAGCCAATGTGCATATAACTCTCAGGTAAGGATAATCACACAATGCAGGCAGTCAGTTATGTGCACATTGGCTTTGCTTGTTTGCTTTTGTTTTTTCCTTGGGACTTTTTTGTCTATATTGCTTTTTTGTCTTTGTGTAGATATTTTCTATGCCTCATTTGTTTGAAGGCCCATATATGTGACTCACTTATATATGTTTCAATTTATTAGATATGTATGATTAGCTCGGCACAATATTGTTTTTCACATTTTCCAGATATTTAGTTATATCCTTAGTGCTTGGTAGCTCTTTCCACATTACACTTACTGGCGCTGATCACCTTTATTGTTTATTTTTAGTCCTTTATCATTACCTCTAACAGTCACTTGGTACCCTACCAGTCATTATGAAGTCCTTGAAAATGAGGAATAATGATCTCGCTATAACCTGGCTGAGTTCTTTAAGTACCTTGAGGTGCAGGTTATCTGGTCCGAATGCTTTATTTACATTAACTTTTTCAAGTCTTTGTTGAAACCCGGCTACGCACTAAGCTACTCACATTTTTATCTCCATTAAACACTTTTTGAGTGTATACTGAAAAATGAATTTAACACCTCAGCCTTCTCCCTGTCGTTTGTGATTCATCTTCCGTTTTTATTGGGCCTACCTGCTCTTTTCTTACCTTTTTACTGTTTATATATTGGTACCATTAGAGCAGTGGCGTCACAAGGGGGGTGCAGCCCGCACCCAGGTGACACCATTGGATGGGTGACACTAAAATGACTGACAGTCATAAAACAGTCACCCCCTCTGAAAAGTCGGGCACTCGGTCTCCTAGTCTTTTGCGGCGTCCATCACCAAGATGGCCACCGGCAGGTTTCAGAAAGATGGCCATGCATGCGCGATGACGTCGTGGCAGGGTGTCACCCGGTATCCTCTCCGGGTGACACCCGTCCTTGGGATGCCCCTGCATTAGAGTCCTCAAAAATAAACTGTCAGGGGTTTAACTCTCCAGCACCTGCTAAAACATGAAACATCAGTATTCTATAAATTAACCAGTTGACCTTCTTTTTATCCCAGCCATCATTCTTGATTGTTCATTAACCCATTCTGTATTACTAGATATTAACAGATTATCTCAAGCAGCACTTGATTCTGTTCTGTCATTCATTACTGTTTGGCCTGCCTGCTTAAGAAAACAATGCAGTTGTGTAATGTGTCATGAGATAGTAGGTAGAAATATTTGGGATATGACAATTTCAGCTCACATATCTACCTAATAATTTGTCTCTGCAAATGAACCTCCGCTGCAGGCGTACATTGTATACAAAATCACTTTGTTTCCTTCCACTTATGGCTACTTAAGTGATGCATCTTTTAGCTCAGTTTATTTTTAATAAGCCTTTTTTTGCATAGTGGCTTATTTTTTTGCATGACTGTCACCGAAGTGATGGGCGAATTAGTCAGAGGTATTTGCATTTGTCTGGTATTTAAAATGTATTGTTTACTGTCTCTTTTTTTCTTCTTTTTAATATAGGTGTTCATAACAGTAAACAATATTTGTCTATGTTTGCAACTCAACACTACTATTTTCATCCCTGAGTACTTATCTGAGTAAGTGTGCTATACTGTCAATCATATATGTGCAGGTATGTGCAGAATCCCGAAAGAAAGTATTAGGTTAATAATGACGTGTATTCATGTAAGTAATTAAACAAAACTGCAGCTTTATAGTTTGCAAATGTTGTCAGCTCAAGTCACTTAAGTAAACAGATATCCCCAGAACACCGTTAATTTGAGTGTGCATATATTATTACTTCATCATGGAATAGTCATACTTTTCCACCTAAAACATTAAAGGTTTACCGGCAAAATCTGTTTCCTGAGGTTCTGACAAAGGACAGCATCATGTGTCTAGGTGATCAGCACCTGTGGGTTGCACAGTGTAAAGTCTAAAGAACATTTCTAAGTGGATTCACGGATGTATATTGTTCCAAATTCAAAATATCTAATTCCAGTGCTCTTTTCAATAAAAACAAGAATTTTAATTCAGAACTAAAGAATATATATATGTTGAATGCAACCACTCTTAAACTGCTATTTAAAAATAGTGCATGCATGCATAATTGCATATCTGTGTTACTGTTTGTATATGTAATATCTAGAGGTGCACCTAAATGAAATTTTGAAAGCAAAAACAAAAATAAAAAAAAGTCAGCCCGAAACCGAAAATATATTTTTTCCAACCTTTTACATTTTTTTAATATTGAAATTGTATTTTTTTTTAAACTTTTTAATTTTTTATATTTTATTTTTAATTATTTTTTAATGTTATCAATGCACAGGAATCCTCTATGAGCCCTAAATACAGGTTTGAGTGTGAAAGCCCCATATACTTAACCAATACACACTAAGTAACTTTTTTTGTATTCTAGCTAGCATCCAGCTGTTTGGCTATTCACTTCAGGCTTGTCCGGCTGATTTCAGCCGTACACCAACTGAAATCAGCCGTACATCGGCTTGTTGCGGCTGGCTTCGGGTCGGCCAAACATGCTCAGCATGTTCGGCCGACTTGAAGTGCAGAAGGAGTTCGACTCAGCCGATCCAATATCCGGCAGGCTACTCGATGCTGTTCGGCAGGCTACTCACTGCTGTTCGGGCTATTCCCATGCTGAGCGGCATTCGGCTCGGCTATTCTGTGGTACCGAGTAGAATAGAAAAACAGTAAAAAAAAAAAAAGTAGAAAAAAAATGTGACAGCTAGCTCCACCCAACTGTTTTCTATTGGCCGGGACCAGCTGTCATTACAATGAGAGCTCGTCGGAGCCGGCGGTGGTATCAAAGCCGACTCTGCTGATTTCTCATGGTACTGACAGATCTGTCAGTACCATGAGAGCTCAGCAGAGTCGGCTTTCATTTCCCCGCCAGCTCTGCTAAGCTCTTATCATAATGATAGATCAGCGTCCCCTGGTTACATAGTAACCAGGGGACGCTGAACTGTTATTACACACTGATCGGCCAGCTTCGGCTTTCACCTCGGCTCAGTTGAGCCGAAGCATATGCCTTCGGCTCGACTGAGCCCATCGGCCAACTTCGGGAGCTGTACGGGCTATAGTGAATACTAAACTAATGAACCGAAGGGGCCCTGGGGCCGACGCTAGCCGAAGGATCAGCCGAAGCTACGGCTAGATCCTTCGGCAGCTTTGTGAATAACCCTCTAAATGTTTCAGAATAGAAAGCCACATGTTTTTCTACTGAAACAATGTTACAGGCTTCTGATGTTGCTGGGAACAATTAGAAGCCTTTACTGACACTGATCCTGACATGCATGCTTATACTATCATTATAAAAATTAATCCCTTACAATGAAAATCTGCAACTGAGCTGCAGATTTGTTTTTCACCCTAAGGGGTTAATGTTTCTATTAAACCCCCTCATGATAGCGAAGTTCAAAGTATGTCGCTGTCACTAAGTGTGACAGTGACATTGTATGCCAGGTGACCACTTTTAGCTTTTAGAGAAAAAAAATCAAAATGTTAGCTTTTAGTTTTAGGGCCTGTTCACATGATATCAGGTACTGATCAGTTGTGTTTTTGTCACGTTTTTGTCGCGTTTTTGATGCGTTCCAGTATCCTGCGTTCCTGGAGTGGGGCTGTTAGTATGTTAGCTGCAGTGCAGTGTGTTTTTGATGCGTTTTGGATGCGTTTTGGACGCGTTTTGGACGCGTTTGCGTTTCCTGGCCGTTTCCGGACCGGACAAAATGTGACATGCAGTATTTTTTCTGTCGTAAGCTGAACGGACTGCGCACGTGAGAACTGGAGCCCATAAAACACATAGGGATACATTTTGAGTGCAGCAGCGTACGGAGCAGCCTCATCCCAAGTGAGGCGTTAGGCACATATATGTGATATAAATATATAGTCTTATCTGTCCTCTGAAAAACAATATATAATATGTGTGGGTGCACTTAGTAAGAAAGTATATTACTGCCGTGGAAGAATCACACAGCAAAAATGTAAAAAGCGCATCAGCCATTATCACACAAACTAAAAACAAGCTCATTCATGAAGGGGTTAAAGTAATCTTCAGGCCAAAAATTTGCATTATACCAAACATGGTTAAGTGGTTGTTTTCCTAAGTTTTTAAAAGTGGAAATACACTTTAAGGTAAGTCCTCATATTATATAGTTTTGGTAAATCTAAAGGTAATTATACAGAGAAAATATGATGCGATTGTAATGTGTATGGTTGACTTTACTATCTGAAAGACACAACAGGAAGTAGAGGGAGTCTAATCTAACCCAGATGTCACTGAAACAGGTGTCCCAATTGGAGGATTTATTTTGATTCATTTTCTGGTGACAACTGTAAAATTTGTGAGTTATCACTTTCTATGTTGCTGCTAATGGTCACCGGGACAAAAAGATAAGAAAGATCTACCTGGCGAGAACACAGACAGCAATGAAAACCTGACTCTAACAATTCTCTGCTCTATCCAAAACTACAAAAAAAGCATTGGCTCTAGCTACACTTTAAGGGAGAGAAATTATATTTCAAGCTCAGCAAAAAAACATTTCAATAGCATGAATTTAGGTTAGAGTCCAGTAAACTAAATTCATTATTGTGAGTTTATCTGGTATAATTACACTTCTGCTTTGTTTCAAATGTCTTGAATCCATAGGCGGGGGACAAGTCTCGTCTTCTTTTGACTTCTTCACAAAGAACTATGTGCATACAAGTGTTACTTGCTGTCAGTCACGGACAAGACTTCTTGCATGTTGACAGCTGACAAAGGAAAAGATGTTGCTATTATTCACCTATGTCTGTGAATGTACCTGAACTGCCACCCACTGACTTGCTTTCTGTAATCTACTGTCAGTGGTTGGCCAGTCCTCACCTACAAAAATGCCATTATTCCTTTGTGTCTCCAGGTAGGTGGTCGGAGATGTTTTTCCTCCCTAGGCATAGTGTACCTGTTAAAACACTGTGTCATTTGGCTCCAGCTTTAAGCCCCTGGGCAGGAAGATGAAAGATCTGCTTTGTTAATTGCACTAGCATTTTGACTTAGAAAATGGCAATCATTCGATGTATCCTATTGTGGCATTAAAATAGGGATTTGGTTCAAGCGCTGTTTTAATTCCTCACTGGCAGTTCTAGTCTTCGAGGCACCGTGTTTAAATCGTCTGCTTTTGTTTGTTAGGCATCTCAGTGTCTTGGCAGCTATATACAGACATCTTAACAAATATGTGTAATTGTAAGAAGCAACAGCCCCACCCCAACACACAGAAAAGCGCAGTATGCTCCTTCGTTCTTAGCTGAGGATTTTCTTCTGCATTATATAGCACCTGTAGACCCCTGTTGTCACATCTGACGTGTGACAGATTACTAGGTTTTACCAATAACACCAAGTGAGTATACACTACTTAATTTCTAGCAGCATGTATGACAGAGAATCTGATAAGAAATGACTTTCAGATAAGGGTTCTCCTTGATCATTACACAAAATAAATGATCCCTCAACACCAGCTGCATCAACATTTGAGATTATTCAATTTCCTTTCATCAACAAACAAAATAAAACATGCTGATAAGACTAAAGTAAATGGTACCAGCTATAGGTTTTATTGTTTGGTTCTACGTCAAAGCAAAGTGGAGGTTGCTCTGCTTTTTTCAATAGTGGCAATGTCCATTTTAAAATACAATATAACTAAACCAGAGAAAGTGTGAAAGTGTTATTATATACCTGTCGGTTTCAGCATTTTGTAGAACTTTTGTGATATTAAAAATCCACCTATCTAATTTTTATTTTTTTTAAATGATATATTACAGGACATTGTTTCTGATTAGAATCTATTGAAAATGATCTGTTGATCCTGCCAGTGCTTACAGCCAGAATGCCACTTGCTTCTCAATGGTGGCAACACTTTGGAGTGTATTTATATACAATTCTCAGAGCCATTCACCCTGCGAAATTGCATTTACATGCATTCTGTGCGAATGAAGGAACAAACAAATGTTATTAGCATATTTCCTCCCCCGATTTCCTGCCTGTGACTGAAAGTAGATCTGCTCTCAGCTTACTAGATCAGTTGAAGTGATGCACTGCTAATGTTCAGATGCTTCCATGGCCGTTGCCCAGTAGAGGGAAAGTAGGGGTGAGCAGTCACATGACAGTGGAAGTTTGTTATAGGGGGCAACTGTTCTAATGACATTTGTCCAAGAGGAAAATTCTTCTCACTTTGTGTTGAGTCTATGGAAAGGAAAGGAACGGTATTTTTTCTCAATGGGATACAGATGGCAAAAAAAGAAATCTGGCAGAAATTTGAACCATTCTTAACTGGTTTTGGATATATTTTAATAATTAAGCATCATTTAAAGAACTTGCAGTGGTTTTGTGCACAATAATAAGGTAATTTATCAAAACTGGAGCAGAGAAAATCTGGAGCAGCTGTGCACTGCAACCAATTATAACCTCTCTTTCTTTTTTAAACCTCTACTGAACAAAGATGCTGATTGGTGGCCATGCACAGCTGCTCCAGGTTTTGTCTGCTCCAGATTTGATAAATTCCCCTCAATGTCGTTATTATAGTTAGAACTAAAAAAGTACATATACCTTTTTTTTAGACACGTAAATATTTCGATTTCTGCTTTTAAGACAGCAGGTGGAGCTTTGGGCTTTAATTTTCAGGTCTCAACAGCTCTTAGTTTGCTTCTGGGTTGAAAGATGCCTGTTCTTTACACAACTCAGTGACTCATCAGCAGTCAGTCATCCTAACTGTTCATCCCTTCATGGACAGCTCAGTCTGAAATTTCAATAAAACTGTGCCTCAAACTGCCCCGCTGTGCTACCTCTTAGATAACCCCTTAGTGATAGGGAAATCTTTTCTATGCATTAATATTTATTTGTAAAACAAGGATTGGATATAAACAGATATATGTATATGTAAAAACAATCGGTATAGCACATTTCAATTAATTTAGTTATATATATCTTGTTCTACTTGCATAATGACATTAGGATTGAACCTGCAGAACAAAATATTCAGGAATAAGCATATGTCTCATCAAACGGTCCTGCGAGACTCAGAAATGTTGCATTTTATGATGTGATCATTATAATGCTTGAATAAAAATATATACTTTTAAATTATACAAGTACATCTAATATTTCTCATTAGAGTAATAAAATATAAACTGTAGTTTAAATGGTAATTGTTTGTTTTAAAGGAATGTAAAGCAGAAGTCCACCCAAAGGTAATAGGATAAAATAAATAGCCCTTTAAGTGGTAAAATAAATAAAAAAACTGTTTTTGCTGCAATATTTACCTTGAATCCAGAGCTGCCCTTTGTGTGTATTGCTTCTTTGCCAGTAGATGTCCTCAGTCTGATGACCAGCATCATTTAAACCACTTTTTCTGAGCAAATAATAAGAAAATAATAAACTCAGAGAAAAGCATATGGTACTTTAGAATTGTATTCACAAGGGCAATTAGATGACAATTTTCCATTGTGATTGTGTACAAGGTGACAAACCGTTCATAGACAGGGGAATATGCACTTCATCAATCAGCCCCAATCAATGGAGGGCATCCACAAACTCAGATACTGACAATAAGAAAAGAAGAAAGGGTGCACAAAAATTTTAATCTCTCTCAGGCAGGGCTCTCCTTACCATGTTGTATTGACTTGTATTGTAACTGTAATGTCTTTCTTATATTGTAAAGCGCTGTGCAAACGGTTGACTCTATATAAATCCTGTACAATAATAATTTATTAATAATAATCTCAGGCATTAAAATGGCGACCATGTATTATATAACATCAAGGTTGCAACTAAAAACGTTCCCAAACAGTGTACATCAGACCAGGCGTGATCAGTCCATTTGTAGCCAGTGGTGGGGTTGGAAAGGATGTTGGAGCAGCCTTCACTTCAGCCGACAGGACTGGATACACTGATCTTAAGCCAACAGTGCCCACGATCTCCAGGAGCCACCACTAGGGCGATGGGGTGCACAATGTGTCCTAATGGGGGTCCAGAGAGCACAGTGTTCCATTTTGAGGGATTACCTCTTTGTCAATGCTTGAAAGAAGGAATCCCCCAAAACCTGGGGCTGAGCAAAAAAAATCTATTCTTGTAAAACTAGCTTTATGTTTGAATTTCATAACACAGGACTGTCAAAGCAAAGTAACAGTTACGTTTTACAGAAACATTTATACATATGACGTGAGGCCTGCAGTTATGTTAAACCTTCATGTCATGTTGTTACCCCACAGCTACCCCACAGCTACTTGTGATCCAGGCTTCCCTTTGCTGCAGGTGGCTGGAAATGAGTAAAAAAAAGTTCTCACAAAAAGAAATCGCACGTGGTCCCAGATGGGTGTCAGTTTGGTAAACCCATTCTCACCACTGTGACAGTATTATGAAATAAAGCTTGAATTACCAATACACAAGAGGCTTCTAATGCAATTATGAATGTTTACTTATACCATGTGTTTCCCAGCAAGCCTCTGCTGCATCAGGATAAACCAGAGGGAGCTAATGTTTTATGGATGGTAAGACTATGTTTGTTTTCAGTAGGGCTAAATCTCCCAAAGCACTCAGACACACTAATTAAAGTAAACTGCAGAGGCCCATAATAAAATACGTGTGTTTGGAGACTGTGGGATGAACTCCACTGACTTATTAAAAGTCAAAAGAAAAATATACATTATTTATGACTTCAAAGAGACACATTTTGTGCTCTAGGTTGTTCAAAAGATTGGCTAGGTATTGGTTATTGAAGTGCCACACAATGATTTTATATGGAATGCTTGATTATTCAGGACACTGACTCTGGAGGTTATCATTTGGAGACAGAACAAATATTTCCAATGCAGGAAATATTATTGCAAAGGTTAATCCACACCAAAAAAAAATTTGCACGTGCAAGAGATATTTTAGGAGTTACTGTTAAAATATTTTTTAATACACTGGTTTCTTATATCTGCCTAAATAATACGAGGGGAACTCCAGATAAACCAGAGGTGTTCTTGCAAGTGAGGGGAGTGGCAGCAATAAAAAAAAAATGCCACAGCACTCTCCAGCTAGTTAACACAAAAATACCCAATTGAAGAGACACTGTTGCTCCGCCCATGCAGAGTATGGTGCCAGTGTCTATGGAAAGGGCATCCCTTTAAACCCCTTTCCTTCTCCCCCTTGCTCATCTGCAGCCATGGAGCTGCGAGTGTGTGCAGTAAAGTGAGTTTATGGGGGTCTGGGGGATTTCTAGAGACACTACATAGGCATGGTGACAGTGTCTGCTATTTCTAAATTTTACGTTTAAAAAGAGAGCTTTTGGTTGCATACTTTTGCAGATACATGTAAAGCCATTTATGTAAAGCCATTTATGCAAAGTGATCCCTTTCCAGTGAACACACACAAAGTAAGAAAAAATCTCCCAAATGACAATGAAGACAACAAAAAAAGTTGAGATGTTCTAAATCTTCCCACTCTAGACAAAAATGTTAAATTTAATGAACTGAACTGTAGCACATGCATGCTGAAGTTTATGTTGTGCTTGTGGAATACAGCTCTAGGGTGGCACTCTGGTTTACTTTGGCACAATGGCCGCACTGGTTCTAATCCTTCTGTACTCACAATAGTACAAGTGCAGAAATAAATTGCTATGCTCTGCTTGTGCTATGGGCTCACATTAGTCCATGGATTTACCTGTATATATGGAACAAAATCCCTTAACTTATGCAGCAAATTCTTAGGGATTTTAAATGCATAAAGTGCCATGCTAGTTTGCTGTGTGAAAACCAAATAATGCTGCTTTTTTAATGCCTTCTTTCCGATAAGGTGCACCACGATGAACCTGAGGATAAAAAAGCAACATTTTTTCATGTGAAAAGCTTATCAAGCAATTAAATGCACACATGCGCAGAAAAGAAGCATGTAAAATGTATGTAAAAAAGGCAGCCCTGAATGATATCAGTACAACATTTGCATTTGTTACTGCATAGCTGGTATACATTCCAATGCTGAAAACTACACTCTATTGCAATCACAGAATCCGATTTGCTTGCCTGCGCACAATTATGGGCAAAAGCTTTAATAAACCAACCCCACTGTGTTTACAAGTATGGGTGACTTGAGTTCTCCACTTGCCTCTAGTTGCAGCCTAGAGCAGAAGATCTACATTTGGAAATTCCAGAAAACGTTTTACTGGTGCCATTTAAAGGTCAGAATAGCCCACAATACAAATACCAGCACACTGAAATCAATACAAGGTTTTTACACACCCAAAGAGTACATAAACAATAAATCTGTGTGTGCACATGATTAATGACACATGCTTCAGGTATATATCTATGGATGGATAGATAGATAGATAGATAGATAGATAGATAGATAGATAGATAGATAGATAGATCGATAGACATAATAGTGCAGAAACAAATTGTGACATTATAGGTATCGATAATATCTGTTAGTATTCAAGCTGCTGTCGGGCTATCCTCCTCTCTAACAGAATAATGTATACTATGTTCAAATTAATGTGCCCTCCTATAGCCTTTAGAAGTCCATCATCTGATACCTGTTATTTTACTCAGACAACAGAAACTATACAGTACACAACTGACAAATCTTCGGACACGCCTGTTGCTTTTGGCCATTACTACTTTGTAAAAACGCAGATAAGCCAGTACTATGGTGTGTGGTCAGATGTGTGCAAGTATATATTAAAAAATAAAAAACCAACAGCAGTAATGCAATGTCTGTTGGTCCTTTAAAACTTGTAGGGTCAACACAGAATATGAGAACAATTTCAGAAACGTTTTTGGGTCTTCAGTTTGTATCACCTTTGAACTTTGGGATTTGTCCACGGGTTGATGATTCAAAAATGCAATGTGTCTATCACAACTCTTTAAGATTAGCACACTGTGAATGACATTGTGGTGTTTTCAGACAATGGTATTTAAGTCTAAACTATCCTTGAGGGCATACTGCTTTCAGTCATTTTATTTTTATTGTTACTCACAATTACAACACAAATGCAATGCCAATGAATCATGTGCCTTTGACTTTACAGTGATTATTCATTACTTTCAGCCACATTCTAATCTGGAATACATGTCAAAAAGGTTATGCCACTCTTGATATTTTTTTTTCTTATTATGCTATAGAGTTCAGACTAGATACATATCTAAAATTGTCCATGCTCAAGCCATTCTAACGTGTTAGCCCCTCTTTCATAGTTCATTTAAAAAAAAAAAAAAGTGATAAAAAATAATAAAACAAATAAAAAGAAAAGAAAAAATAAAACCAACCCTGCCTCCTTCACCATCTTATTTGAATGAACACATGCACATAGGCACGTGTATGTAAATCGGGGGAGGGGTTCTAACCAAAAAAGTACAGCTGCTGGTGTAAATGCAGCCTAAATGGTGGACCATGGTACGGATATGGACTGATTGAAAATTCAGTCCGGAGTGTGATTTGCTCCTCTGCTCAATGAAAATTTTACTCATTGGACCTCCTTGAATTTTAATTCACTACCCATGCCCTACACAGTAGAATACAAGAATCAGCTGACAACTATCAGTTACAGAACATCTTTACGTCAGATACTTTACGTTTTGATATGTAATTTAATATATAATTTCATACGTAACTGTAACTGCTATTCTTACATTATTAATATATGCATGTTGTGTTTTAGGTTAACTTGTTTCCTTATGAACAGCCAATAGAATGGTAATGCTTGGTGAGTCAAAGAACAGTTGGATATACTCAGTCATATTACCTTTTAGTATTTATATTTGTTGTCCAGCTGAGTCAACAGTTTTTGTTAGCGCATTGCTCACATTGCTTTGAGGGGGCATATTTATATTTTTTTTGTTGTGGACTGACATATTTTCTTAGGATAGACAGCTTATAGGTAAACGGATAAGATTAGATAAGGCACTGTTCATACATATGGCACAGAACTGCGGACAGCTAAATCCTTGTATTTATGGCTGTAAAGATACTGTATATCTAAAGCAGCTTGTAATTTTCTATGTTGTCACTGCCTATGTACATCATGTCAAGAAGATTGATGCCCCCAGCTACAACCAACTTCAGTTTCCTGAACTCGATTTGAGATTATTGTTTTGTACGCTGAGCTAGAGAAATAAATAATTGCAACTTTGGGTTACCAGTTGGATTTTAATGAGAAATTAACAGATGTGTTTATAGTTTTGTTTTTGGAGGGGTTAAATCTTTATTGTTAGACAATTGAATTGTCAATTACTAAAAAAGAAAATATTTTCCATGAAAACACCGCTAACTGTGTCTGTAATAAAATATTGTACGGCAGTGTAAATGGAGTTGTGTTTACTTTGAAATAATCTTTACAAAGCATGAATTTTCTCATGCATCATAAATGGAATTCCAAACATGAGGAAGTGACTAGGTGAAGGGGTTAACCTACAAGATGGCTTATATAGCTTTTCAGAGGAGATCTTGAGAGATCTTTTGAATCAGAGCTCTAAGTTATTATTCTTTTCTATTGTCCTTGTTTTTTTTTTTTTTTTCTAACGCTCCTAATTCACGGGATTGTGCACTTTAAATACCACATGCCACTGCTATTCCTAAAGCATAACTGCACTTTTCTGACTTCAAGGTGAAGCAATAAATAGATACATTTACAGTTTTACTTTCTGATTTGAATACATTACCCCGGAACATAGTAAAACACAATTCATTACAATACATTGTAAGCTCTCACGGGCAGGGTCCGTCTTACCATCACGTCTTGAATTGTATTGTAACTGTAATGTCTTCTTTATATTGTAAAGTGCTGTGCACACTGTTGCCACTATATAAATCCTGTATAATAATAATATACATTAATACTGTGTAGAAAATGTATCCTTTCATTAATATTTCCACTATTTGGGATAAAATATCGGCAAACGTGAATAATTCCCAAAGAGGATTCTGAAGGACATACATTTCCCATGACCACATAAATGTGTACCGCCAAACTGCCAAAATGTTTCTTTAGGCCTCGTTCACACCTGAACGTTTTGTAGCGCGTTCTACGCTCGACGAACGCTCTACAAAACGCTCAAACATCTAAATCCCATTGTATTCAATGGGTCTGGTTCACACCTTGGCGTATTTCAGCCCGTCCCTAACGCGCTACAAAACGGCCCACGCCTGAAAAGGTACATGTACTACTTTGGGCCGTTTTTGTTGCGCGTTTCCATTGGGATACAGCCAAGTAGCCCTCAGAAACGCGCGTATGTCGCGCAATTTTTTTACCGCGAATTGCGGTAAAAAAACAGCGCAACAGACGCGCATATGCAATACGCTTAGTCTTGAATAGAACATGGAAGAGTCAACATTCCTGTCAGGCTTTGATTTCTATCTATAACCGCATTGGAAATATTTTCTCTCACTTATCGTTGTAGTGATAACCAAACAAGTAAAGGGTGGAGTTGTAGACACCTGGATAGGAAGGTACAGACAGAAATAAAAACAATGTCAGAAACACTAACCTTTCCCCACTCTACTAAAAACGCTTTCATCCTGACGGAAAGTAAGGGCAAATTTTCCCAACCGGGACACTGATAATAATAAAACCTGCCAAGGGTTCTTACCCTTCCCTGCATTCTCCAAAAATAGAAAAAAAAAGGATTTGGCTGAAGTTGCAAAAGTAAGAAAACAGGATAGACATTAAGAGGGTTATTCACAAAGCTGCCAGAGGCATCGGAGTGAATAACCCAGCCTAAGTGAAGTGAGCCGAACGCTGTTCGGCAATTCACTTCAGTCTTGTACAGCTGATTTCATCCGTACATTGGTTGCCTTCGGTCAGCCGAACATGCTCTGTTCGAACTATGTTCAGCTGAGCAAAAGTGCAGAAGGAGTTCAACTCAGCCGATCCAACATCTGACTGACTGAACCGAAGGGCAGAGGCAGCCAAAGTGAGTCAAAAGATAGGCCAAAGCTATGGCTGGATCCTTCAGCTCTTTAGTGAAAAACCCCCTAAATATAGAGTTACATCACGTTCTACAGATAGCAAGAAGAAGGCAAAGCACATCTGGTCATGTTTTATTGTCTGTGACCCTCTGAGAAAATTGCCCCTTACTTCCTATTAGCACTCTCTTTGGTGAGAAAACATACAAAAATTAAAATTTTTAGAAGGGTAGGGAAGAATAAGATGTTTATTGTTCCTGTCTGTGCTGTCTTAGTGACATCCGTACACTCACTTATTGAATGTGCATCACACGGGCAGGAGGTAAGAAAAAAATCTTCCCAAAGGTAATTCTTCCCCACTTTACTTAAAAACATATTGATCTGAGTCAGATTTTAAAGTAGACCTGTAGTAACAAAATGCAATAGGCTGTCATTGCTGAATTCTCCTTTGAAAGATGCTGAGTGGCTGTTAATCCAAACGGTTTAATTCCTTCCTTTTTATTGGTTTATTTTTTTAGAACACTATTTACTATGTGCACAGCACTTCGCCCTGTGAATATCTGTGAACACTCCATCTTACATAGTTACATAGTTACATAGTATTTGAGGTTGAATAAAGACATATGTCCATCAAGTCCAACCACTCATCTGTGCAGATATATGCCAAAACCGACATTTCTTTGTCATGAATATTCAAATTTATTTCATGTAATACTGCATTATGGCCTCTAGATGGCTATGAGGAGCATAGAAGATATATACGGTAGTTCTATCCTATGCTCCATAATGCGATATTACATGAAAACATTGCACAGAGGATTGCACTTAATAACTAAGAGAATAAGTAAACAGCATTTGTTTTGCCATATATTTACACAGAGTGAACGTGCACAGATATTCACAGGGTCATTATTGATACATTTATAAATAGACCCCTTAGTTTATTTGTGGGTTAAAAATAATAGGAATCGGAAATTATTTATTTTCATAATTATACTAAAGCCATTTGCACATTATTATTCTTATAATACAGACATTTCTCGGTTACCGACTTACCTGCTTTTCGACCACTCGCACTTACGACGGACCGCCGATCGACCTCCGACCTTGCGCGTCAGCGTCAGTGCGACGTGTCACCGGAGGAAGTGATGTCCTCCGATCTTCACTGCGGGTCCCGGTAAGTATTTTAATTGCCCGATGTACAGTACACTGTTCGGTATTGTACATCTGCAACGCTATACAGTACTGTACTAATGCAGTACAGTACTGTATAGAGTTCCTCACTTAACGACCAATTCGTTTAACGACCTGGTCGTAGGAACGGAACTCTGTCATTAAGTGAGGAATACCTGTATATTAAAGCTGGACTCCAGGCTATATACACAAATGAAACACATATATGGGAGCTGTCTTACCTGCCAAAGGATTTTTATGTGTGCCTATTTAGTCCTGAGATTTGCACAACCCCATCACACAGCACAGCCTTTTTGGTAGGACAGTAGAGTAGATTTTTCGCCTTTGCAGTTGTTACACTCAAAGGTTTTGTCCCTCCCTCTGTCTGTGATTGGATAGTGAAAGGAAAACAGCAGACTGATGAATTCATTTCTCTATCACTCTGCTTCGTCTCCTATCAGCATGTGCATTATTAACACATGTGCACTGCAGCACAACTGACTGGCTCCTTGTGCTGTCCATCTGTGTAGGGTATTGCAAGAGGCAAATTCAGGTATTTACACTGCTATCACGCACCTGGTGAGAGACCGATAGTTGAGTAGGCTTCTCTTACTTCTCGCCTCCTACACCCCCTGGAGGTGAGAACAGAGTGTGAAATCACAGCGAGGAGCATGAGTGCCACAGGTGGGATCAGGCACAAGTGCAGAAAAGTCCAGGAGCGGATCAGCCAGTTCAGGAAGCAGGGATAGCCGAGGATCTGAGCCCGCCGGGCAGCAAGGTACAAAATCGTGAGGCAATAAACAAGTCCAGGATACAGGCCGAGGTCCGGGGCAGGCAGCATTAAAGAGGATTCCAAACAATCCGAGTCACAGGCAAAGTCTTCAACAGGATCACGGGCACAGGGAACAAACACACACAGCTGAAAGACCATCAGCACAGTGAGCAGGGCAGGCTTGTTTAAATAGGTAATTTCCTTAATGCCTGTTGTGTAATTTCCTGTGCGCCTGCCGTTTGTGCGTCTTTGGGCGTACTTCTGATCGTGCGCGCATGCACACCACAGCATATTTCAGCCCAGTTCTATAGGGACGTTTGCGTGCATGCGTGGCTGTCGTCTTTACCTTATAGTTGCTTGCATGATGTATTAAATAATATAGTGATGCATTACTTTGCCTTTTATATCTGCCAGGAGGTCACCATTACATTTCAAAATAACTATTATTATGAGTTTGTATTCAGCATCATTATAATGGCATTTTAGATGTCTACAGTATATGTTACCCCAACATAACTACAAAGGCTCAGTAAATGACAAATACTGTATAAGACATGAATAAAATTGATATGAATGAAGCATGGGCTTAATATCTAAGTGTCGGATTAAGGTCCTAAATCTAGTATTTATTTAACCACCCCAAATCAGAGAGCCTGTGATTACTTTGCTGGAATAAGATGAATGCCATATCTTCTTACTTTACAAGCTAATTTTACCGTTGCTCAAAAATGGAAGATGCTTTGTCCTTCCTTTCTCATTTCCTGTCTCCTTGGATTCTTGTGCTACTAAAATATTTTTATTACAGAAGAACTTGAAGCAATATACATTGTTTGCAGGAGGATTATTATTATCCTAGTAAGCTGAACTTTTGTATTGAAATCCACTTACAGACATTCCGATGTGCCCTGTGCAAACTTGCTTCAACAAATGAAACCTGACCATTGCTTTATCATCTACTCCTGATGCTAATCACTGCAAACTTAGAATGCTTATAATCATTTCAGCCCAAAAAAATCAGCTATCACCACTGGCTTTGAGAATAAGTCTTCCAATCAGTGGGTTTCATTTCAGCATAGTTTGCATATTCAGCGAAGGTATGCTAGTGAACAATACAAGTAGTTTAACCCCATACCGTGACTGTTAATAAAAACTGAGTAGGGATGAGCGAATGTGCTTGGGTTCAATTTGCAGGTTGTTTGTCCAATGCATCATAATTTATTAAAATTATTCATTTTATTAATAGTCTATATTTGCAAATTCTAGGGACATCTTAAAACGAATGGGTGTGAATGGGAGAAGTTCACGCCACTGCATTGTGTTGATGCAAGATGCCCTGCGATGAAAAAAATGCAACATGTGTTTAACACAACACAAAACAACAGCTTAATAGTAAAATCAAACAGAAAAAAATAATAAAAACGCACTATGCCAATGTGTGTTAACACACATGCGTTACATTGCATTCAACATACACATTCCAGTGAGAATGCAGTCTAATAGTGTATTTCCACTTCTGCAGCAAAATTAGGATAAAACCTACTTTATATTTTTTATATGTTCTCATTCACATTGTATAACTTAAAAAAAAAAATACTGCTTTAATTTTTTATTGCCTAAAAATCCTAGATTCTCCGGTATGTAATATTAAGGAGGGGCCTGTGGGAAGTTATATATACTCTAATTAACCCTGTCTGTACTGTGCTGGCAGATTTCATTATCCGATGTACACTAGATTTGAACACAGTTTGTCCTAACAAAGGGTTAAAGATCTAGAAGCAGTATGTGAATGAGAGGAAGCTCCGCTTCTCTCTCAGTTTGTCCCTCTACTTATTTATTTATGTATTCATTTATTTATTACAGATATTTATATAGCGCTGACAATTTACTCAGCACATTACATAGGTGCACATTCACATCAGTCCCTACCCTCAAGAAGCTTACAATCTAAGGTCCATATCTCACATGCGTTCACAGAGGGCCAACTTAGAGAGGAGCCAATTAACCTACCAGCATGTCTTTGGAGTGTGGGAGGAAACCCACCCAAGCACAGGGAGAACACAAACTCCTTGCAGATAGTTTCAAACTGCTCAGAGTAGGCTGCAATCTGCACAAAGGCCTTCACCAAATATCTAAAATGTTAAAAAAAAAATATATATATATATATATATATATATTTTAATTGGGGCTTTTTTGTGTTTTAATATTTTGAGGTATTAGACTTGGGAACTAGTTCTAGATAACTCAGTTACCTTTTTGCACAGAATATTACTGAATATTAACTTCTTATGTAAAAATAAAACACCAGAGATTATTGATCCAGGGAATATCCGATTGCCAAATGAGATCAGGAAGGATTTTTTCCCCTTTTGGAGCAAATTTAACCAAGATTTATAGGGGTTCTTTTTTGGGGGGGGAGTATCTTCCTCTGGATCAACTGTGGGTAACTGCGGGCATAGGGTTCTGATTTTTGGAAGTTTTTCTTTTTGTTTTTTTTGTGTTTTTTTCTCTATAGGTTGAATTCGATGGACTTCTGTCTGTGACTTTGAATGTGAAGAGAATCAATCAAATATTGGGTCGCTATTCAAATTAGTTATTTTTGGGTTTGGTTTACTAAGGAAGTACATAAAAGTAAAGTAAATCTGTGTTCACTTCAATCACCATATCGTGTGCAAAGTAAATTCCCACTTTTTCTTTTATGAAATTCCCTTGCCTTGATTGACTATTCAGTGTAAGCACAGTTTTACAATTCCATGTAAATATTCTGCACTGCTTTATTAAATCAAGCTCAATACACTGGGGGGAATGTATCAAAACTGGAGGAGACAGCATCTGGAGCAGTTGCCCATGGCAACCAATCAGCATCTCTATTTAGTTTGCTCAGGTAAGATTTGAAAAGGAGACAGAGAAGCTGACTGGTTGCAGTGCAAGTCTGCTCCAGTTTTGATAAATTATCCCCACTGTGTATTGCTAACCCTGTGGCAGCACAATAAATTTGTAATATGTTTCATTTTCCTGTTGCATTTTGCTGAGGGGTCGAGCATTGTCAGTAGGAGGTAAGCAAGTAGCAATACATATTTTCTTTTATCAGGCTTTATTTATTTTTGATAGGGTCCCTTTTAAATAAAGGGACTTAATGATGAATGAAATAGGAGAGGCAAACCCTAGAGACATGATAGCATCAATTCCACCATGGCTGGGGTTTTTGTCTGCAGGGGCGTTGACCTCCTGTCAATTGAATTATTTGTCACTATCTGTGCATGCTGTGTGATGGATTTTGTTTTTTTTAAAGATGAAAAAAATATTTGGTTCCATATTGGCTTTTTACCATTGCTCATTTTCTGTCACACTGCATAAATAATAATTACTGGATGTTTTCAAACACCACCATGGGTTTTGCGGTATATGGATACCAAGCAAGTGTTATTTTCTCAGACCTATAAAAATAATAATTGTAACTTCTCTGCATGTTTGTGCTTGTCAATGATTTTTTGCCTTAATCCCCAAACCTTTTAGCAAAGTTTATATAAAAACTAAGGTTGTTAAATATGCAATGTACTCATAATTCTTGCACAGATAGCAAACCATTGCTAGCTCCACGTCTTTCAAGGTACCTGAAATATTTTATGCTGCCTAGCTAATTGTCATATCCTAATATCTAACGCCCTAAGGAAATCCGCAAAATGAGCTTTATGGCTACTAATAAGGCTAATTAAAAAATAAAATGCCTTTCTGTTAAATAATATTAAGAATTATATCATGAAAATACATTTTCTCATAACCTCAAACAATGTATGTGCAGATTTTATAAATAAGCGTGGCTAAACGATAAACATCTAATAAAATTTTAGTAGCGTATTTCAGACCCGCAAGCATATAAATCCTTTAAACCCTGCAAGACTTGTACGTTTTATCATATGCATAACTAGACCTGCTTGAGAAAGTTTCTTATGACAGATAATTGTTTTCTACTGGCACAAAAGATAAAGCCATTATAACATATATATATAAAGATGTTTTCTTGATCATTTCCATAATTGCATGCAGGTAAAGTATATGCAAACCCAAATATTATGTACAGGGTTATTCACAAAGTGGTGAAGAGTTTGGAGAAGGCAGGAGCAGTGAATAATCTAGGCAGAGGCTTAACTAGAAACCTCAGGGCCCCAGTGCAAAAAAACATGAAGGACCAGCCCCACTGCGGAGCATTGACCTGCTGGGAGCTGTAGTCCCAGGAGGCAATGTCCTTGCCTTGGTGGTAACTGGGCTGGGCCCTCATCTTCCTTTCCAGGCCCCCCCAAGTAGCAGAACACCAGTCCCTGGTCGCACATCCAACCACTACGACCCTGGGGTTAAACAATGAAGGCATGGTTGGACTTGTAGTTCAACTACAACCAGCATGCCTTCATTGTCCCTGTACACCCCTCCACATCACCCAGGGAAGTACAAGTCCCAGCAAGCCCTCATTGTCCCTGTAAAAGGAACTAAAAGTTCCAGCATGCAAACCTCCTGCAGTAGTTCCCTGGGTGATATGTGAGAGGGGTACAGGAACTGTGAGTGCATGCTGAGACTTGTAGTTCCCTGTATGATCGAAGGCTCTTTTTTAAGTTACTAGTACAGTAACTTAGTAACTTTCAAGTTTAACTATATTCTAGTCTATGTTTCTATAATGACATTGTATTACTAGGACTTTCATGAGGACAGTAATTAAAACAGCCTTCTATCATACAGGGAACTACAAGTCCCAACTGAACTGCCGACTTGTACTTTTCTAGTAATACAATGACATTATAGAACATGGAATAGAATATAGTCAATTTCAAATTCAGCTATGTTCTATTCCATATTCTGTAGTGGCAAGTACTTACTTCACATGTCACAGTCCTCTTGACTTGTTATCACAGCTGGAGGAAGCTCTTGCAGGAGGCTGTAAAAAAAACACACTAACGTGGGGGACAGCAGCCAGGAACATCGAGGCGGGTGCTGCTGGGTCCTCGCGGGTGAGGCCCCAGTGCTGCCCCATTATTTGCCTGCATTTCTGCATTTCTGCCTAGTTAGCTGCCCGGATAGCCTGCTTGTCACTGCCCGGCGGCTGGGGCAGCTGCACCGTCGCACCCCCCGTCACTCTCCCCCTGGTTGTTATGCCACTGCCGGGGTCGGGGCCTCTTCTTCCTTCCCAGAACCAGGCGGGACGCCAGGTTCTGGTCGCACATGCGACCGCTGTGACCCTGGTAGTTCCGCCACTGAATCTAGGCCAAAATAGCTGATTCGGAAAACTTCTCCAATTCAGCTCACTTTCCACTTCAGCAATGTTGTCCTAGATTGTTCACTTCTCCTGCCTTCTCCAAACTCTTCACCCTTTTGTGACTAAATCTGATAACCTTAATATATTAATGTAATTTTAGGTCATTTTCAATCTTTTAAATAAGTATTACCTGGTTATTCGGCCATGTAGGTCCTGGTTCAAGCACATTCTTCTAACAATTCCTATGCTACGTTGTCACCCTCTCTCATGTGCATCTGATGTAAACTGTAAGCGGCTGCTGTGACGCTCATTGTACAGGTATGGTTCACCTTGTTACCATCAGGAAGCCCACCCTTAGGAATACAGCTGCTGCTGGAGTACATACATGTAGACAGGAAGTGGCTGCAAAAAGGCTCCAGGAGAGCAGTAGCACTGAAATGCAAAAAAAAAAAAAGAAGAAATAAAGTTAAAACCAGTATTTTCTAAAAGTGAAAAAAAAACCCCACAGTTCTTGTTTATGATACCCAGCACTTTAGCAAATGAAATACCATCAATTTAGAGATTACATATGCTTAGTAACAGATTTATTGTTAAGGAATGGTTTGGCAAGGACCAGGACAACAAGCCTCCATGTTCTGCAAGTACCCTTTTTTGTGTGTACAGTATATATATATATTGTAAATGGGTAAATGGGAGAAGATGTAAAAAAATAACCGAAGTTAAAAAAACTGAAGAATAATGATACCTTTCTTATTGAAAAAGCATATTATTTAAAAGACAAGCTTTCGAGAGTTAACCTCTCTTCTTCAGGTCAGAAGCAGGTCAGTATTGCTTCTGACCTGACGAAGAGAGGATGCCTATGGGAAAATACCTACTTATATTACTAAATTTTAATAGAGAAAGGTCAGGTCTGCAGACAGACAGTGCATTCTGGCAGGTCTGTGTACATCTCAGTGATGGGTGGACAGAAAAGTCCTCTGGCAGGTAAAACAGCTCCTATATATGAATTTCATATTTGTATTTACTTGTCTGTCTCGAATTCAGCTTTAAAGGTAAAGAAAAACTGAATGGAAATGTTTGCTTGTATGGGTAATCTTACTGTTCAACAGGCAACATAAACTCCTTCCTAGTGATTGAACTAGACCAGTCATTAACATGGGCAATTCAAACTGAGCATATAATGAAGTAATGCGTAAGCTGATTTTACTTTAAGCCAAAACTCGAAAAATTTGAAAACATGTCATATGCAGATCTAGAGATGAATGAACATCTCAACTTTCCTTCTAAAAATTTAGTTCCCCTCTGTCCCCCTCCACCTGCCACGCCTTCCAACTGTATTTAAATGTTCTGGGTCGCTTTACTGACCATGAGGAGGTTCAGAAGTAGGAGGAGCCAGACTTGGCTTTATGGGAAAAGTCTAGATTTGCATATAATGTCAGCTTCTTATATATCTTATATATCTATATCTTATTATTATTTTGTTTTTAAAACTAAAGGTAATTCAATTATATTTGAAGTCAGGTATGCTTTGATTTTGTTTTTCCATGCGGAATTTTCTTTTATAAAAAGCATTAATATACTTATAGTAAACATTAATATACTTGTCATAAACATATGGCAACTTTATCATAAATAGAAATGCAATAAGTTATGTGCTTTTCTAATTACCTATGTCTGCATTGCTCACATTGAAAATATAGAGTTCAAAGAGTGCTACTGTATGTGCAGTGCCATTGTCATTGTAGTGAATAGAGATTGTTTTGATACATGCCTAATGAGTCTGGGAAGGCTTCTAGTATGCAAACTAGCTGACCTCCTAATTCTCAAACCCCACTTATTTCTTGACTCTGCCCTATCCTGCTATAAGATTATTTTTTGTTAGCGGTTTTTTGTTAGTGGTATCCGTGTTGTGCCTGTGACAACACCACTAAAAAGGAACCAAAGACATTCTAATCTTTGAATTACTTCTGAATAGTGGATGTGTATGCATTCTTTCCACAGCAGGAACTTTCACAGAAAGGGATGTAAGGTTTCAGAAATTATATTTGAGTTCAAAATACATTAACAGTGTAGAAATAGTGCATAGCGGAGATTTTCCCTAAATATCTGATGGTAAAGCTGGCCATACACTATACATCCAGACTCATCAACCTCACCAACTGCTCAGTGGCCACCACCCCTCTCCTCCCGAGACCTCCACTGGCTTCCAATAGCACAATGCATAAAGGTCTATTACTAACAACAACATACAAAACCATCCACAACTCTGCCCCCGGCTACATCTCCAACCTCATCTCAAGCGATCACCCAAACCGTCCTCTCCACTCCTCCCAAGACCTCCTGCTGTCCTACTTCCTCATTACCTCCTCCCATGCTCAGCTCCAGGACTTCCCCAGAGCCTCTCTCATCCTCTGGAACTCAGTACCACAACCTGTCTGGCTATCTCCTAATCTGTCTGCCTTTAGGCAATCCCTGAAAACTCACCTCTTCAGCGAAGCCTATTCCACCTCCTCTTACTTCTACTCCTTCGAACAGATCATCCCTCACAGTTATTACCTTATGTATCTCTTGCTCTCCTTTTAGATTGTAAGCTCTCATGAGCAGGGTCCTTCTAATCCTTGCGATGCACAAACTGTTATAGCTATATAAATCCTGTATTATAATAATAATAATAATAATAAAGAAATCTCCCGATGGGCTATTGTGTTCTAAATGCAGCAATACAAGCTAATTGACTGCCGACAATGTTCGCCCCCAAATTTTATGATTACAGGATGTTATGCAGAAGGCTGCTGACAGGGCCACCCATTGAACAAATGTTGGCTACTTAATCAAGAACCAGACGAAATCTGTACAGTGTATGGCCAGCTAAGGTTTAATTTTAGTATAAGGTAATAAAAGTTAGAAATACTAAATATTACAGCAACACAACGGACATACTTGCCAATTGCATATATTTTTTCATTGATCTGAAAATGTATGTTTTAGCACTTTGCTTATTGCACAGACTCCTGAGCAAGAACTGCCAACTTAGCTTCATGATAAGCTTCTTAAACATATTCATGGCATGGAGAGCAAATGTACCATTGAGAATCTGCAATGAAAAGGTCCCAGAAGACTAAAAACATTTAACATTTATGTGCAATGTACAAATATTTATTCCAGCGTATCTAGGAATCACATCGAATCTATTACCAAAGCATTACATGCTTCATTGGGTTTCTGCTCTTTCTGACATTAGGGCACAGAGGTAAAAAGGTTGCTGCAGATTTCATTGCAGACATTTTGTAAATAGGAAATATGGAGGTGACCATTAAATTAAAACTGTGACCTGTTACACAGAAAAGGTTACGTGAAGGAAAAATATTGAAAATGGATGTAATCTGACTGTAAATTATAACTCGACCGTAAAAAATTGCCAGATGAATTCAGGATTTCAATTTCATTTTAACATCACGGGAACAGGACTGCAACTGAAGTTGAAGTGAAATTTCTGATTGACACCTTCTCATTATTTTTATCTTAGGGTCTACTTATAGGCTAAAGAGCAGATGTACAGTACTTGCTCCAGATATACCAAAATAATACGGTTCATATACCAATGAAATGACAAAATAGCAAAATGTTCTCTTAGCTCAATTAATAAGGTAACATTATCTTCACCTCGATTACCCAATAATGTTCAGGAGAATCTAAAGAAATAAACAGCATTTTGCCCTAAATTATTATTGGATGGTTAAAGTTACCACAGTTTTACTTTATTCAACAAGTTAAAGTGTATTGTCATGTTACACATGCATTATGATATCCCTTTAGGATTATTGTTCATCTGTTTCTGGTATTTGTCTCCACCTGTCCATAGTTCAGTTTTCCTTTGTGTAGATAGCTCCACCCTTCTTCATTATGTTCCAATCTGCATCTCAGCCACATATCCTTTTCTGCGTGGATCCCATTATGATCTTTTGACCTATCCTATGTTCGCTGTTGTAAAGATCTGTACAGTTTGGATTAAACTTCTCAACGATATTCAAGGTGTCATAATGGATTAAGTCACTGTCTCCCAACACAGCCAAAGATTGTGAGCTATAGCCATCTTGCCGCAACTGTAAGTTACGGAGATCACACTTTCAATGCTTAGACTGAAGCAGTGACGTGCGGTACTACTTGCTGCAGATGAGGCATTCCCCAGCCCTGACTCCCGGCCAGCCGAAGCCCCGCCCCAATCTGCCCCAAGCTAGTGTAAAGGAGAAAGGGAGGAGACAGGGAGGAGCCTCCCTGTCCCACACTTGCTCCTTAATGCTGAGGCGCTCCGTGCATGACAGGTTACACAGCGGGGAGGATTTCCCTGCTGTGTAACCTGTTAGATGCCGATCTGAATGGAGAAAAAGCTGTCAGCTTCAGACATGAAGCTGACAACTTTTTCCCACATAATTCTAGGTGAGGCTCTGCCTCACCTGCCTCCCTTGACCACACATCCCTGGACTGAGGAGGCAGAACACTGTATCTAAAGCCATTTTTTGGATAGACTAGGGAATGGAAAAATCCCCTGTAAGGTTTTCTGCTATCTGTGTCCCTTCACTTCCTGTCCTGCAGACACAATAGGATGTAAGGGGAAATCTCTACAAAGTGAAGGGAATCCTGCCAGACAGTTGTTCACACAATAAGTGTACCCATTGGAAGACTTCCCCTCTATTTCCCCCCGGTTTCAGCATTACTCAAAATGCATCCAGAAAGGGCTTTGGCTCTAGGAATGCTTTACATAAACATTTAGTTTACTAGGTTAATAATATTCATACAGAAAATGGTCAACTTGTATAAGCTAAACTTCTGGCAAAAAGATAAATATACAATTGAATTACATAAATACAAAATGGATTTACCTGTAAAAGGATTTGTAATTGTGATTGTCCCATCTTGTGATTCAGGCACCACCAACAACATAGATTGGTAGCATCACTTTTTATTATTAAAATTAAGCAACACAGCTTGTTCACCAACCTGCCTCCAGCTAGTGACTGGCCAATGTAAGGAAAGCAAAATACTACTGAGGTCATCACTCTGCTCTCTTCTCCTGTAAGCATGTTCCTCCACTTCCTGTATGAAAACTGGGACAAGAAATCAAGGGAATATCTCTCCAGCAGGGACACTGACAAATATGACGATTAAAGCTTTATTCCTGCCAACACTTTTATTTAAATTTGCGTAGGGTGGGGAAGGATTAGAACCTATTTCACATTTTTGTTGCTGCCTGGGTGCTCATTGGGAAGATTTGCTCTCATTTCCTGTCTAGGGGACAGACAATCACAAAGACAGGAAATTATGGAATTTGTATTTAGCCCTTTTGCTGCCCCCAATGTATGCCATAGTGGTACCCCAGATTTTCACCATTTAATGGGTGCACACAATTTTGCAGCTTGACATGTTTAGTATCTATTAGGCCTAACCTCATCTTTTATATTTTACCAAACAATGAGGTATTGTATTGTGTTTATGTGCACTAAAATTAACCTCCCTGGCAGTATGATTATCTCAGTATTTTTTCTTTTTTTTTTCTTCTATTTTTTACTTTTGCATTTCTCGCCGGTTTCGCCCCCTCTGCAATGCCGGCACTCGCAGGGAAGGAACCCGGAAGACGCCCGAGTGTGGCTCGGGGTTACCGCTTTTGGTACGGAAAATTTACCCCCGAGCCAAACTCGGGATTACTGCCAAGAAGGTTAAGTGACACTAAACTCAGAAGCTAAATCTTAAAAATGCATTTAAGTTCACTAACTATTAACAACAATGTATATTATTTGTGTATCACTCAGCTGTAGATCCTCAAATCATCTCTGAATTGGTGCTGACACTGTCCTTCCTTCTGGAGGGTGGCTACTTTTGTTCCCCATGTTCCCTGTGTGTGTTGTAAAGTAGCCACCGATCCAAGCTCCTGAGTTTAGTATGACTTTTAATGTATTTGTTTACTGAAAAATGTGCGTTTGATAAATAGTTTCAATTTCCACCATTTTATTCTACACGGTCTCTGCTTTCGGAAAATATATTCCTGGGAGAGGAATTCTGGGGGGGGGGTTAAGTAATCATCAAGCCTAAAATTGCCATTTTAAATAGCAAAGACGGCAGCAACAAGATTAAAAGAGTCGGGAGAAGTTAGATTATCTGTCAGTTTTTTATTGCTCTCAGAGTTTTTTTTTCCCAGTAACACCAGCCCCAACTTATTTATTTTCCTGGTGCAACCAGCACAGGAAGTGGGGGATCACCCATCATTGAGGACCCAGACAACAGTAACAACTTGACAGACATTGTGACTTTTTACCCCTCTATAGAAAACGAAAAGAAAAGCTTTTGCTGGAACTGGGTTCTAATATTGTTGTTACCTTAGAACAGGCCCGGCGCTACTGCAAGGCAAGTCAGGCGGCCGCCTTACGGCGCTGCAGGGTGAGGGCAGAAAAAACAGGGCATTTTGACAAGTACTTGTACTTGTCAAAATGCCCCGATGTTTGCGCTAACTTAGAAATATTTTTAAGGGTTCACTTTTAAAAATTGGACCTACAAGGGTGCCATATATACTATTACCAGTGCACTCAGCAGTAGCTATGTGTATTACGTCATTGTACTAAAATATTTAACAATGAGATCACAAGAACAATACGAATGCTGTAAAAATGTGGCACTGGGTGATATCTTGCTGCCTTTTCTTCTGGTTCCTGTACCCAGGGATGTTCTCATGTAGGCGTGTTGTGGTGCCATGACAGTATCAGCCACAAATCCTGTTTGCAGAAAACTTCTTTCACAAATGATGTGGCTGTTGATCCTCTCATGTCTTTGTCACTCCCTGGAAAAATAAAGGTCTTTTGCAAACAACTGAAAACCACAAATGAAAGTATGCAAAGCAGCCACTTCATTTTGCAGCTAAACATTGGTATTTCCATGAAGAAATTTGAATTTGTCGGTGCAGTAGTAGAACAGATACAATTATTAAGTGCTTTCATTAAAAGGCTCAATAGTTCAATATCAAATTCAGCCAAAAGAATAAGGGCTGATGATGTCTTTATAGCTATTTAAAATGACTTGATTTCCAATTTAAAATATAAAAAAATTCTGCAAAATCAGAATATTTATATCTCATCTGTCTCACCATATGGTCCTCAAATATGTGTTGTTTTGCCAATCAAAGCCACTGGCCTCCAACACACCTGTAGTTCCACCCACTGGCAGCTTCATCACTATTGTGGACATGCTAATGACATAGTGGCGAGGGGAGGGGAAGTGGAAACACAATGCTGCAGCAGGTGACACATGCATCTGAGACATTTGATTATATTGTGATATTAAACCATTGTTTAACAAGAAGAGGTCCAGACTTACATTATCTGACTATTCTTCTTCTTAAGAATGGTTTTTTTTTCCTCCCCTTCTCCAGCCAGTTTCCAAATCACTGTTTCCTGCCCACCCCACCTTTTTGCGGGTGTCTTCTTTAGCTAGCTGCTGAGGAGACGCCCATGCGGGCACATTCCCGGCTGGGACCTGCACCTAGCTGTGCACATCCATAGACCCACACAGCACCCGGCAATCCAAACTATTGCTGCTCCAACATTCTCTTCTCAACAGTCTCACATCTTGAAAAGATCAGTCTAATAGCAAGACGAGATCATGGTTTGAGTGAGTATAACTTTTTTTTTCCGCTCCTTAGACAACATGAGCAATTAACCCTTGTAGTGCAGGGATAGCCCCACTGCAAGGGTTAAGATTAGATTTGCCCGAAGTTCTGCTTTAAGGTAAAAAAAAAAGATCTTGCATTCAGTATTACTTTATTTAAACATACCCCAATTAAATCAGTGATCAGTAATAAAGGCTGAGGATGCATTCTGATTGGTGGCAAAACATTTCATGCTCTTATTCTGTTGCTCTGATGGAGTGGACTTTCTGAGGTATGTGGGAATATGTGACCTCCCCATGTGACAGCGCTTGGGCCAGACAGGCCAATTGCCAGGTCCAATCCCTGCCGCATGGGCAGGACAGTACCATCATCCAACCAGGTAAGTTTCAACACAATCCAACCCTGGAGCTTATTCAGGGTGTACTCCTGCAGTGGGGAGGTGTTGATGGAATGTAGATATCTTGCTATCTTGCTGGTTGGGATGGACTATCACTACACAGTGCCCTGAATTACAGTGTCTCTTTAAATATGTTGTATTTCCCATATACAGAAGTTACATTTATGCAAACTTTATCTTGAGGTAGGAAATAAATAGGTCATGTTCAAGAACCCCGTGACAATCATATAGTTTCTTTTATATTTCATAATACTATTGTGACAGACCGAACCGTCACTGGTGCTGTTTGAGGAGCCTGGGGGCTAGCCTCCTTCCAACTGCCTATGGACCCAGAACTATGGAGACCCCCCTCGGACCTCTTGGGGCTACAATGAACAATTCTACTAGGCTTATGTGTAGGGGGATGTACTGTACATGTTCCCTGGCATTACATTTGGATGACCCTGTGTGTATTATAGGTACAGGCTGTGACTCCAGGAGCACTGAAGGGGGATCATTCTGGACATTGAACTGTTACAGTTTATTGGTCCTTTTGTTATATTGTGTTGATGATGGGATTAGGAGTAGCTGATTCTAGGAGTAGCTGACTCCGGGTGTAGATGAGTAAATCACACTATGATACACTCAGGAGATAATCCCATCACATGTGTCTCCTCTCCCCCTATTCATTCATTAAGGCATCGGGGAGGGGGAGTGGATGTTTGCATGCTGTTCATGTGTGATTGCGATATGTGTTTAGACTTCTTGGACTGTATATATACTGAGATAGTCTTCAATAAAGCAGTTCCCTGTTGGAACTTACATACAGCCTGCCTGGTGTTTGTTCTGAGCTGGATTGGAACGGCACATAGCTGTAGTTCCAATCCCGGATTATCGGACGATCGAAGAATCAGATGTTGCGGTCTGACATCTGATCCAATAGTAGCAGAGGAGTGCCGGGAGAGTGGAACCGAGCGAGCAGGGGCTCGTTACAACTATAAAATAATGCTGGATTTTGCACGTATCAAGAATCAGTCACCCTGCAATTTTAAACCTAGAAGGATTATAACGTATTTTGTGATCGGATCAATAATGGATTTGTTTTTACTCAATTAATCCAGTTTGTTATGATAAGCTAAAAAGATTTTTGCAAGAGGTACAAATTCAAAAGTAAAGTTTCTAAAGGCTAGTACACACAAGTGAAGCCATAACAACATCTGACAGCTGATAATATGTGGAATAGTTAGCAAAGAAGAACAGTCATATCAGTGGTTGGCTGTTAGGGAAAGGTGAAGTCATTGAGAAACCCCTGGCATTCTTCTATGAATACAGTCACCAGCACAGAGAGAAATAACAACAATATAAACTATTGTGAATCACTTCTTCCTACTATTGTGAGCTTTGCTTCTCACTGGGGGGTTTTCAATGATCTCTTAACCTGTCTGGTAAATGACAGATCATAATGCAACTTCCTCACCTATGGGTAAAAACAGCTAATCTCTGCAATTATATTGTTTTCTGAATGTTCCACATATTATTGGCTGCTTAGTGTAATTAATCTCCCACAGCTTGATTTGGAGGCATGGAGACAAATCCTCCAGAGATGATGCAAACTATATCAGTGTCTTAACCATCGTAACCAGCCTTGGAGCATTTTAGTTTTTACCACCTATGCAATATGCTCCCAGCCTTCTTTAGTAAGCATGTGTAGTCCCCCAGATACAATGAACATTGTCTTTCATTGTTCTGATTGGTGATGATAGCTGAAAGATGGTTCCTACGGGATACAACACAAGTTTGAACTGCCCTGCCTTTGGGTTGTGTTTTTTATTTTTTTATCATTTATTTTTTTACTTTTTTATCACTTTTGAATTTTTTTTATTTTAACAATTTCTTATTATTTTTTACTTATTTTTTTATTTTTATGTCATTTAGAATTTTTTTCCTTTTTATAAATTGTTTTTCACTTAACTTTATTGCTATCACACAGGAGCTAACAAGCCCCTGTGTGATAGCATTTGGAGGTAACAGGTTCTCTTTATTGAACCTGTCACTTCCAAAACAGGAGTTGTAGCAAAGTACTATGCTGGCTGACAGCTGAGAGGTGAAGGCTGCGAGTGCAGCTCTCCTGTCTCAGTGTTCACACGGAGCAGAGCGGAGAACAGACGTTCTCCGCTCTGCTCCCCGCTCTCCATCCTTAATGAATGTGCCGAAGTCCCGGGTCCCCCAGAGGATCGGGGGACCCCGAAAACCATGGCGTTAAAGGAGGTGGCCAGTAGAGAGAGGCAGCCAGGTGAGGTGGAGGCAGACCATGGAGGGGGGGGGCACGGGGGGGAAGGAACTGTACCCATAATACAAGTGATCTCGGCAACATCGCTATAAACACCGGCTTTCCCACTCTACATTTAGTCCTGCTTGCCCAAAGCAGGGCTAAATGAAGGAAAAAACTATCTGCCCGGTGACTGTGCTGCCCCTCTACTCCCTGCTGCCCCGAAGCCAGGCCTCAGTGGCCTTGTGGGAAATCTGGCCCTGACTTTGTATGGACATTCCTGCATAAGAGACTGCAAGCACACCATAGCAATTAATCCCTGCCTTGCTTCTTGTGCTTTATTTAATCAGACCCAGCATGTTAATATTTTAAAGGCCTACACATATGGCATTAATAGAATAAATAAATGTATATTATTTGAAATATAACTTTTATGTCCATGGAAGATATGTAGCCATCAAAAGATAACATATATGATGCATACATTTCACATGTGCCACTTTGCCCTTTCAACAATACTCCACACCAGGACACTAAGCATAGCACTTTGTTGGAATATTTGTATGTTTTTGTGTGTGTGTATCAGATTATTATTATTTCATAGCAGCGGAATGCAAACTGTAAATAATTCCATGCAACCTTACTAAATGTACTATACGGTATAAAGCAATTCATTTGCCTGGGATTTTTCAGAAGTGTGACAGTAGCAGCAGCTAGTTCCAAAATACATATTTTCCTTCACATGCAGAGGACATCTGCTGATAAGTCCATTTTTCGTCCCCTTAAGTTTCTGAGCACAATAAATTAAAATGAAGTGTAAAAGCTTCAGTAACTCAATCGCTCCCTTGGCATAAGGATTGCAAGCTAAAAGTACCATTCTGTGCCAGACTATGAGTGGTGGTTTTGTGCTGAGGGTTTCAATGTTTTTACAAAGCTCATTTCATTAGAGCCTTTAGGTATGACTAAGATGGGAAAATCTGTCCCAACCCAGCTTAATTCATCACTAAGTATTCTTTCCAACATTTCTTACTAAGGTGGAAATTGGAAAACACAGATGTGTAATATTTATCTGGGTTTTTTAATTACCTTAGGATTACTGATTTTATACATGTATTGCCACTTTCTTCAGAAAACTAAATATTTCCACTACAAAGTTCAAGAACCTTGCGTCCAAAATTGTTGTAGCCTTATGTTCGACTTTTTTGTTTAATACCTACTGTGAATTGCAGAGTTAGGACAACACAAGAAAGATCTACTGATATTTTAGATATGGTTTGACTTTGTTAGACTAATTATTGAAGGAAGTCTGTCAACACAGAAATATAGCAGATGACTTGTTTTTAAAGCAAACCTGTCACTATTCTAGAGTTTCTAAGAAAAGGTCTACCTTTAAAAGAGGAGTGTGCATACTTACTTGTCCTGCCACCCATTATGTTGCAGAGAAATCACCCCGTAGTCTGCTTGGAAACTGACTCTCCCGGGAACGTCAATCTCCTGGGCCCTCTATAGCTCTCACTAGTTCCTCCTGCTGAATGTTACATAAGTGCTGTATTCTGTACCCTCCTTATACTCACCTTACCTGTGTTCCTTTGCAGCACCTTGCTTCTTTCCATCTGTCACTAAGATCAGTTGTGTTGGATACCCAAGAGGTAGTGAGGTAACTGCCCGAGTCATGTGAGAGTGCACAGGCATCACAGTTGGCTGCTAGGTCCAGGCAGTATCACAGGAGAGTAGGTCATAGGAGCTGCTAGGGAGATGGACATGGGCAAGATGAGAGTGTCTCTTTATGGATTAGTTTAACCCTTGAGCTCTTTGGGTGTGTAAGACTTCAATGGGTTCAGACAAGCTCATGGCACCTGTCAGCTTGTTTCTATTTTCTTCAGCTGGTTCCTGGATTTATGTAAAATTGATCTGTAGAGCCAAAAGGCAGGGACCACAACAAACTTTGTCAAGAGGGAGAGTGGAGAGGACATAAAGGAACTGCTCTCTAATGTACTCTGTAGTTTCCTGACTGAAAAGTTGGGTAAATAGGTGAACAAACCCAAGTTTGTAGGCCACCTTGTGATAGCAATAAAGTTGCGTGAAAAAATGTTAAAAAAGCGTTAAAATTGTCTACATGTTTTATACTATAGGATTTTATATTTTTCATGTAATGTTTCAAATGTGTGAATGCTTTTTAAAAATACTGGACAACTGAGAGAGGGTCTTTTCATGTGGCTTTAAGGACAAAGTTAAAAACACAGAAATTATTTAAATGACATGCTTGAAGAATTGCTCAAAGCTGTATGTAGTGTTATGGAACAGTATCACTCTCATGAACAGTCTCAGTGACAGCATACACAATTTTGCTGTGAAATAAATGTTTTGCTATTAATAATTAGCTTGGCTTATATACAGCAGCAGCACCCCAATCTGATTCATTGTAGTTTGAATAAAAAATAATTTTTTCCAGGTATCTTTAACAGTGACACATGCTGTATTATCAAACAGTAATATACCCGCTTTGCCAGGCAGATAGAAATTGGTCTGTTTGCTGTAAATGTCCCTGTTCTTATTAATGTCCTAGCACACGCCATTTTCTATCAAGTTCATATTAAGAATTGAGAGACCATAGATAATACAGAAGTCTAAAATTGGCCAGCAGCGTGGAAATTTTAATGAGCAAGGCTAGGCCCAAATTTACTAGAACTGGCACCATACATTTAGAACCCACAGGATTTACCTTAAACCCATTGTAGCAGCAAACCTGGACCTGGACCTCATCCTTCCAAACAAATGAGTATAGAGTGGCCCAGCTGATTCCTGTTTGCCCTTTCCTGCTCAGCAAGCGATTAGTTCAGTCAGTCTGAGGCAGCTACTGTTTGTCCTGTATGTTCTGACTGCAGGCGGCACAAATGGGAACCAAGTTGAACAACACCTCATGTGCTCATGTAACACAATGTTGCATAGGACACAGACCTGAATAGCAGGAAAAAGCACAGCATAGTACAGACTCTCTGGGTAAGTCCATGACAGCAACAGCTCAAATCTTATCCTGCTCAGCAAGCAATTGGTTCCGGCTGTCTATGCAATTTGAGGGAGGTGCATAGAGGACAAGCCTCCCTGCTGGTCCAGAAAAAAGTTAAACATATAAGGCAATCAGAATATACTCTTCTAATAGATTAGTGATTGTTGTCAAATGGTAATATACACACTTTGCCACCATACTTATCTAAACAGTGTTAGAAGTGTGTGCATTGTGGAGGAATTCTGTAGCCGTGGGAGTGAGGCAAATTACAGTTTCAAATGGGGTGCCACATTCTCTACCTGTAGTCTGAGTACACATTAGAATACAGAGAGATCTTGGGCCCTGTAATCTACCATATGTTACCTTTATAATTATAGGCACTTATGTGGAGCACCTCAGGCATTTGCCAACAGGAAATTCACCCTATGTGTGAGTGCTGGAGTCACCATGCGGTATATGAGTTACCCAGCTGGCAATAAAGGGCAAACGGTATTTATGACCAGATCCTGTGATCCTAAAGGACTGGGGAGAGCTGCACACTCTGCAACCCTTGTAGTCATGCCCTAGCTCGGATGAACAATTCTTTGTCATTATTTGATTGCTGTTATGTCAATTAAGAGCATAAATATGATATTGCAGGAGGAAACTGAGAGGGATGCTAAGTTGGATGGAAATGAATTGGAAAATTAGTGTTGGTGTTTTATAAAGAGGCAGCAAAACTCTCCATACTTGGCTGAGAACACTTTGGCTTTATGCATAACAGATCCCATGGCTGTACAGCTGATTAATGCATCAGATGGCTCTATATGGCGGCTGCATGTATTGTCCACCTCCTCTCAAACTCCATGAGGCTTGCATACTTAATCTGCATTTAATTAGTTTGTGTTTCCTTCCAAGTCATTAGCAAATAGAAGCCTGCATGTCTATGAAAACTGTGCATTATTTACAGCACAAACAGACTTGCGTTGTTCGGCTACTGAGGGCTTCTATTAGGCTTCATTTAAAGGGATCAAAGTGTAAGAATATTTCCTGTACACTCTTTCCCTGAAATGGGCCCAGATGTTATTGCACTGTATGGAGCAGAGCAGATGGATGTAGGTGTACTTGAGAACTTCCCCTGAAATTTATAGGTTCACGTGGCAGATTTTTTCTGTTCACACTTAATCTAGAGGAAATATTTTTAGGAGTTGGTTGCAAAGAGACAGATTTATTGGGGACTATGAGGACACTGTCTTTGCTGACAAATGTTGTGACTGTGAATCTCTTCTTTTGTCTATTGTGAATAAAAACTCTGTATGTGCATGGAAACATAAGTAGATTTTCTGATGATAGATTGAAAAGTGCAAGTAGCCTCCTCAGAAATGACCAGCTATGTCTACTTTGAGTAGTTCAACATGTGGTAAAAGCATAAAAAATGTAAAGGTCAGTATGAAGCAAGTCAGATATGGGTGAAACAGGAAACATCAGTAATGAAATCGTCAGATTTTAAAGGTCTATATAGTATAATTGCTTTACAGCAATCAAGCAAGGGAATGCAGTTTTTTTCATATACAAGAATTGCTGCATAGACAGTAGGAAGACATTAGAAAAGAGGGGCTCCTTTTGTATCAAATGCTTTTTAGCTGGACAGCTGTGAACTTGACCAAAGAATCCATGATATTTTCAATTGTACAGTAGCATGAAATTAAACCCAGTTTCAAGGTAATGTTTTTTAGACGGTAAGGGAGCACACCTATTTTCACTGCCTCTGATTTGAATTGACACTTATAAACATTTCCAGTCATAGCAGTCTCACGCTTTGATCAGGCTGCCACTGGATAATATGGTAGCCAATCCGCAAGCTCCTGTTGCTTTGAAAACAGTGAATCATTATCTGTCATTTCTTTATGGTACCTAAAACTTAACCAGGACAAAACTGAACTAATTACCTCCGCTCTATCCCTTTTTAGACCACTACTTGACATCTTCTTCATTCCTCACTTCCAGAAAATCTTTAGGGGTATATTTCTAAAGCAGTAGTTATGACATTCACAAGTCACTGCAAATGTATCTTCCTGGTGCATGTGTTAAATTAGAGTGAGTCACTTGCAGTGAATGTTTGGTAAATGTCACAATCACTGCTTTATAAGTATGCCCCTTAAAAGAGAACTACGTGGTAAGTGTTTTTCCCCATAGTTCTCTTAAGGGTCACAATAGGACATATACCAGCGTCCTCCTATGACCCAAAGCTCACTATATCGCGAGCTACAGCGGTATACTGAGACTGCCGCAGCCGGGACGGATCCTGTCAATGCTGTCGAGATCCACCCAGCTGTGTGAATGACAGCTGGCTCTGCCTATCTAGAGGCAGAGCCAGCTGTACACGCCCCCTCCCCAGTCCATTACTCCAGTCAGTGCTAGAGGATCGGAGTGGGGAGGGGGGGAATCCCTGCAGGGAGTAGTGACTGACAGTCACCACTCTCTGCAGGGAGATGATCGAGAAGTAAGCGACCGACGGTTTACGTTCGCTCACTTCCCGATCTATTGAGACGACGTGTGACAGTTTCATTGTCAGATGTCGGCTCGAACTATGAGGATGAGTGATTTTCACTCACCTCATAGTTCTCCTTTAAGTCCTGCCACCTCAACTTTCAAAATGTCAAAAATATATTCCTTCCCAGGTCACCAAAGAACCTTCTTGGTGCAGTGACTTTCTCAAATCTCTTTTTTTTACTAAGAAGACTCTCTCTTCTTCAAATTATCATGAACACTTCTGCAAGACCTTATACCGCTCTGCTTCTTTTAGAATGATTAAGATGTTGTTCCGAAGTAATGAGGTTGATTTACTAAAGCCAAACTTAGCAAATAGCATTTTCACTTTGAAAAGGAAAATTCCCTGATCATGTGCAAGAAAAATACTGTTGTGTTTACTTGTCTTTGCACAAGATTAGGTATTGTTTGCAAAGTGAGTTTTTACATTCACTAAGCTAAGTGAATATTCCCTTGCAAAGTTAAAATATACCTTGCAAAGTGAACATTCCTTTAGTAAATAAACCCCAATGTGTCGGGGTCCCAAAAATTCAGCCACTGTCATCTTGCATATAGTGTTCCCGCAACACCTCAAATCTTCTGGCAGGACCCTCTACTTCTGTGTCTTGTTTCTGTTGATGTTGTCCTGGAGTCTTTAATTTGATTTAGGTCTCGTTCCCACCTAGGCGTATTGCATATGCGCGTCTGTCGCGCGTTTTTTTACCGCGCGTTTACGAAGGCTACTTGGCTGTATCCCAATGGAAACGCGCAACAAAACGGCCCAAAGTAGTACATGTACCTTTTCAGGCGTGGGCCGTTTTGTAGCGCGTTAGGGACGGGCGGAAATACGCCAAGGTGGGAACGAGACCATTGAATACAATGGGATTTATATTTTTGAGCGTTCGTCGAGCGTAGAACGCACTACAAAACGAGGGCTTACTGTGTGAATTATGTTGGGTTTGTTTATAAATAAAAGGTAAAAATAATAACACAAAAAAATAATTTTCAGAAGCCATCTGGTTATGTAGGGATACCACATCAAGGAAAGAAGCAAATGACAGTTATTAATTTAATTCTGAATGGAAAAACTTACATTCAGACACCAACAGGAATTTTATTTTTCTATGGATTTTTCCATATTTATTATTTTCAAAACTAAAAAAAAGTCACTTTGTTCAATGATTTTTTGCTACATATCAAATATTATATTTGCATTTTTATTTTCAGTTAGCAGATAGAGCTCTAGGCTTCTTTTCACAAATGTAACATATTTATAGTTGTTCTGTTACAAAAAAAGCTGTTGTTTACAGAGATCAACACCTCAAACTCACAATTGCACAAACAACTGATATTTAACTCTTTGCAAACTTTCAATCAGAGAGACAGAGTTTAAAGGCAAACAGCTTCTGCTGTGTCCTCTCTTTAGAAACTCCATAACTCTCCATGAAGCCTGGGTCTTGGGGCACCCTGTATTATGTTATCATTTCTAAAACAAATCATCTAAATACACGGAGGGCGATTAATCAAAACTGGAGCAGACAGAATCTGGAGCTGTTGTCCATGACAACCAATCAGCGTCTCTCTTCAGTATGTTCAGTTAAGCTTTGAAAATGAGAGAAGCGGATTGGTTGCCATAGGCAACTGCTCCAGGTTCTGTATGCTCCAGGTTTGATAAATTCCCCCTGTAGTATATAGCTAATATGTATAGTATAAGCCAACTTGCTTGATATTTTTGCTACATATTTTTGTAAAAGACGTATAAATGATGTATACATTCTAAATGCTGTTGCGTACAATTATTACATTTAAAAGGGGTGAAAAACATTATAAATATTATAAACTATATTTCTAATCTTCCAATGCTGAGATTTACACAACCCTGCCAGACAACACAGCCTGTTGGTATCCTGGCTGTTCTCTTTTGCAGGTAAGCAGTAGAGCTAGTCCACCTCGTCTCACCTCAATCTGTGATTGGATAGTGAAGGATTAGACTGACTAATGGGGTCATCCCTCTGATCAACCTTCTCTCTTTGCCTATTACCTCTTCGGCTAGCCAACATAAGTACGTCCAGCACATATGCTTGGCACCTTTTGTTGCCCCTCCCTCTCCTCTCCCAGCCTTGGTTTGGAGGAGCATAATATTTTTAGAGTGGGTTCCAAATTCAATTTAATTTATTTGAAGGGTACTCAAAACACATTTATGTTCCAAATACCTACTGTAGCCATGTGCTTCAAGCAGATGAAACCTAATATTTTATTACGCCTTTATTGAATAATATACACTGAAGCTGTTTCAGATGCACTAAAGCATGCATATGTAAATGACTGCTGCTTTTATTGAATGGGTAGGTTGAACTTTCCCTTGTTTTAATAAAGTCAATGTGAAGCTGCTGACTTGGTGGTCTCTAGTGGTAATCCTGCAATCATCCTGGTACACCTATTTAAAAAGGAGACAACAGCAACATATCACATAAGGTCTCTCTAGCCCCAGATCAGTTCCACTGTTATTTCTTGACTGCAAAGGTGATGTGAGCTGTGGTCCCAATTCCCTTCTGTTTGTGTTACTGAGGAAAAGAATCCATTATGAAAGGTTTAATTTGAGGAAGCAAGCACTGAAAAAGAATCAACATTCAAGCCCCATGCTTTAGAAGGGCAATAGTGACATCTAGTGGATTTTGTTTTTCAACACAAGGTGAATAGTATTATTTTTAAATAAAACAAATATTAGAAAGGAAAAAAGATATATATATATATATATATATATGTATAAAGGGAAATAAATATAAGGGTGAGTGCAGGATTTTAAAAAGTAAAACAATTTAAAAAGACAGAAATATAAACATACAAACATAATACAAACATTAAATAATAGAATAAGATGCTAATTTGGCTTATTAAAATATTATTATTATTATTATTATTATTATTATTAAGAAGAGGGAAAAGGAGAAGAATAGCACCAACATATGACCCAGTGCTGCACGTTATATAATAAATGGGATACAAATTGCACATGTCATAGAAAAGCAAGTAAAAGTATGTGACAAAGGATAACTAGAGGACCATGCCCATATCAGCTTACAGTTAAGAGATGAGTAAATAATATTAGATCAAACAGTTAAGGGAATAGCAGTGTTTGCAAGGTACTGGAATTGGTTACATGGTGTTGAATAGTTGTAGTACAAATGTAGAAAGGAAGCTGGAAAAGTAATTGAGTTGGATTTTAAGGGACCTTTTATTCACTTTCAAGGTAGAGGCTAGTCTAAAAGGATGAGTGAATTGAAGAAACTGGACGCTGCTCTAGAAGAATCCTATAATTTTGCATTAGAAGAGGTTATGAGTATAGAGGACATTAGTATGACAGTAGAAGTAATTAGATTTGTGTCCGAGCTCATAAATAAAGAGTTATGAAGTGCTATGATGGCAAAGCATAGCAAGTGGAATTTTATGCTCTGGTTGATTGGAAGCCAGTGAAACAATTGGCAGAAATGTCTTGTTATTAATAACAGGAGGTTATTTCAGTAGTCAAAATAATACGGCATAAGGCCTTGTTCACACCAAATGCAGAGCAGATCTGCATGAGTTTCTGCACACGCAGTGCTGTGGGTTGTGCCGCGTTTTTGCTGCGTTTTTGATGCGTTCCGGGCCGTTTTAGTTTAAAATAGGCTTTCAGTGCATTCCAGGGCGTTTGCATGCGTTTCTGATGCGTTTGTATGCGTTCCAGAGCAAGTAAAATAGGGCCTGCTGCAGTTTTTTTACCTGCTCTGGACCTGATCTGGAACGGAACGCTGCGATGTGAACTGGAGCTAAAAATACCATTGGAATACATTGGACGCAGTTTTGCTCTGGTCTGTAACTGCTCAGCTCCTGGAACGCGCTTGGTGTGAACAAGGCCTCAACAATAACTTTGGTGGTGTATTGAGCTAGGATGGGACGCATTTTGTAGATGCTATACAGGTAGAAGTGGCAGGACTTGGCATGGTCTTGAATTTGAGGAGTGAAGGTGAGGGGAAAATCAAGGGTGACTACAAGACAAGCAAACCTGTAAGGTAGATCTTATGACAGAATAGCTAAATGTTATCTAGATTGAGTTTAGGGTACCTTTCAGGCATGCATTATGAAATAACTGACAGGCAATGTGAAATCATTATTTGTAGAGACAGAGAAAGGTACCAGAGGAGGACACAAGTCATTTGGAAGAGATTTTCACCAGACAAGAGATGAAGCCACACACCATACACGCTGCAATATCCAATAATCCAGATGCAGCTCTACAAAGTTGTTCTGGTAGAATTGCTGCGGAAGCAGTAGAAGAAGGTCTGCAGTGATAAGAGAGACCTAAAGATTCTGAAGCACACCCTTTAAGCTCCACTTTTATGGAGCTACTTGATAAATGCTTGGGGTATCTCTTTTGAAGCGTATGTGTAAAGGGTCTTAGGTTACAGCCAAACTGATGTATTCTCCACAGTGAAGCCAGGGGAAAGGTCAATTATACACTAATTACTGTAAATTATAATTTTATTGGTATTTTAGGTCCATTTCAATTAACTCAGGAGGCATAATGAAGGAGGATGGGTGTTAGAATCAGCATTAAAGGAGAACTATGAGGTGAGTGAAAATCACTCGGCCTCATAGTTCGAGCTGACGTGTGACAATTAGGGATGGTCCGAGTGTTCGATTCGAACATGAGTTTGAATCGAACATCGGGCGTTTCTAGCGTTCGCCGAACGCCGAACTTTATGGGACGTTCGCGGTTTGTTCGACCGCAGAACGTTCCATAAGGCAAAATGCCCTTCGAACCTCCAATTGGTTATAGTGTTGCACCTGACCACAGGTCAGGTGCAAGACTTTGCCCAATCAGGGCTCAGTATTGAGTTAGAGCCATGATTGGGCAATTTGTGATGACTCTACCCAATCATGTCTCGCCTATCAGGTGCGGGTAAACTACACAATTGGGCGGAGCTAGCTGTCACCGATAGCTCCGCCCAATTGTGTATATTTTGCTGGCATCTGTCAAAATGACATTATACGGCGGGAGTCGGTGAGGAGTGGACAGGATGGCGGCCAGCGGGTTTTTAAAAATTATTACTTCTATTTATTTTTTATTTTGTCGTTGTCGTGGGAGACGCTGGATGTTGTGATTGACCATTGGTTACGTCGGTGGATCTATTTTTTTATTTTTTTTTTAAATAGAAGACTTGTCAAAAAAATGTCTTTTGTTTTTTTTTCAATTAAAGGATTTGATCAAAAGTACAAGTACCCCTTACTCATTCACAAGGGAAGGGGGCGGCATCTGGGTGCCCCCATAATTAAAGGCCCTTGACCCCATTGGCACGGGGACACCCTCCCAGTGCCGAGGGCATGTGGCCTGGTGTGGGAGGGAGGGGGGGCGCTTGCTCGTCCCCCCCCCTTTCCGGCCCTGCCAGGCCTATGCTCGGATCAAGGGTCTGGTATGGAATTTTAGGGGGGACCCCAGGTTTTTCCCCCCCCATTTTGTGGGGTGGGGTTCCTTCTTAAAACTCCTACCAGATCTTCGGGACCTGGTATGGCTTTAATGGGGAACCCCACACACTTTTTTATTAGTTTTTTTTTACATGGAGTCCCTCCTCACTATTCCTACCAGAACTTAAGGGTCTGGTATGACTTTGAGGGGGAACCCCACACACTTTTTTTTTGTTTTCTTTTACACGGGGTCCCTCCTAAATATTCCTATCAGACCTTAAGGTCCTGGTATGACTTTTAGGGGGAGCCCTACGCTTTTTTTTTTCTTTTAAATGGTCCCTCCTAACGGGACCATTTAAAAAAAGGGTCTGGTATTGTTTGGGAGGGAGAACCGCACATTTGTCAGTTTTGCTGCAGCAGGTTCTATACATCCCACAGACCGCCATTTCACAGGCAGGTTAAGGGGACCCACATGGCACGATATTTGAAGGAATTTTTAATTTTTATTCTTACCCTTTAAGTGATTTAAAATCACTGCTCCTTTAAAAAACGTATTTTTGTTTTTGGTTTTTTTTTCATTGATTCCTGTCCCCCAGGGCAGTACCCGAACCCCTATACATCTTTTATGGGCAATAATTTGCATATAAGCACTTCTAAAGGGGACAATCATTTTCGAAAGTTAGACCTCTATTGACTTGCATTAGGTTCGAGTTGGTATTCGAACTTTTTGGCCGTTCGGGTGTTCGAATACGAACCGAACAGGGGGTTGTTCCGCCCATCACTAGTGACAATGAAACTGTCACACGTTCGGCTCAATAGATCGGGAAGTGAGCGAACACATACCGTCGCTCGCTCACTTCTCGATCCTGTCTCTGCAGACAGCCGTGACTGTCACTCACGGCTCTCTGCAGGGATTCCCCCCTGTCCGATCCTCCAGCGCTGACTGGCGGAACGGACAGGGGAGGGGGCGGGTACATCTGGCTCTGCCTCTAGATAGGCAGAGCCAGCTGTCAATCATGCAGCTGGGTGGATCTCAACAACAATGTCGGGATCTGTCACGGCTGCGGTGGTCTCAGTATACTGAGCTTAGGGTAACGGGAGGACGCTAGTTTGTGTCCTCCTGTGACCCTTAGGAGAACTATGGGGAAAAGCTCTGACCCCATAGTTCTCCTTTAAAATATAAATTCCCAGTGCTCTGGTTCCTGGTCACATGACCTAAACCCAGAATGAGGTCAATTGGGGTACAGCAGCACTGCACTCTAATTGATTACGTTTGCCTCATACTGTATCTTTTCAGTGCTAATCTAATGAAGTTAGGTTAGGCCCCATTCACATTGAGCGAATTATCGCACGGTAATTCCCGCGATATCGCGGCTTTTTACCGCGCAATATCGCTCTTCAAACGCTCGCTCACTTCTCGATCCTGTCTCTGCAGACAGCCGTGACTGTCACTCACGGCTCTCTGCAGGGATTCCCCCCTGTCCGATCCTCCAGCGCTGACTGGCGGAACGGACAGGGGAGGGGGCGGGTACATCTGGCTCTGCCTCTAGATAGGCAGAGCCAGCTGTCAATCATGCAGCTGGGTGGATCTCAACAACAATGTCGGGATCTGTCACGGCTGCGGTGGTCTCAGTATACTGAGCTTAGGGTAACGGGAGGACGCTAGTTTGTGTCCTCCTGTGACCCTTAGGAGAACTATGGGGAAAAGCTCTGACCCCATAGTTCTCCTTTAAAATATAAATTCCCAGTGCTCTGGTTCCTGGTCACATGACCTAAACCCAGAATGAGGTCAATTGGGGTACAGCAGCACTGCACTCTAATTGATTACGTTTGCCTCATACTGTATCTTTTCAGTGCTAATCTAATGAAGTTAGGTTAGGCCCCATTCACATTGAGCGAATTATCGCACGGTAATTCCCGCGATATCGCGGCTTTTTACCGCGCAATATCGCTCTTCAATGCTTTGCAATGGGGCAAAGGGTCCTGCTGTCGCGGGTCGTGTGTCGCTACAGCAGGACCCTTTTTGGAGCGGATTTTGCCGCGATTCTCGTTGCTCAATGCAAGCATTTGCGCAAAATTTGCGAATCGCGCAGTGTGAATGGGGCTTTATAGTAGGGTTTGGTGTCACTGTGATGCACTGTTGTTCAAAATGCCAATTGAGCCACTTATGCTCACCATACATGTTACAAACTGACTATACAATCTATGTACAATAAACTTTACATTTAATAAAACTACAGTATGTCATATTAGGACCCTAACTATACTTTTCAATATATATTTATACATTTACATTTAGGAAGGGGCTTGCACTACATTTTAGATCTAAAGACGTTTAAATCTACATTTTTCACAGTCTAACCTAAATAATTATGGTTACCAGTTGATACCTACCAGTCATGGGTTATGTCACCAGTTCACCTGTATGAACAACCAATCAGCTTCTATCTTTAATTTTCAAAGCTCACATGACCAAACTGAAGATAGATGTTGATTGGTTACTATGGGCAACTGCTCCAGTTTCTGTCTGCTCCAGTTTTGATACATTTCCCCCTTTGTATTTAATTTATATGAATTCTGCTTTAAATGGAACTATAATTGTTTCAGATCAATTTATTTTTTGTTCTTGTAGTTTATGTTTTTAAACTGATGGTGTATACAATTTTTACTATTGATTTCAACTATTTGCTTTGCAAATAATCATATATTACTGAGTGCACTCTTGTGCCAGGATTCACAGACCAATTTAGACTCTACAATAAGCAGACATCCCAACTCTCCCAGACGCTCCGGGAGTCTCCCACTATTAGATAGCGGCTCCCGGCCGCTCGGGACAGAAACACTTCCTCCCGGAAAGGTTTATCTGCTCGATCGAGCAGATAAACCTTTCCCTGGGATCGTTTTTTTTTTCTTTTCTGACATCGGGAGCCGCGGCCCGACCGTCAGTCAGAAAAGAAAAAAAAAAGGCATAGAATGCATACAGTACCTGGATTCCTATTGGCTATTGCACTTTGCAATAGCCAATAGCAAACTAGCTAATGCACCCGCCCACTGCTGCTGTCAATCAGCAGAGGGGGACCTGAATTTTTCTATCAGGTCCTCTTGTGGGGATTGAAAGCAGCAGAGGGCGGGTGCATTAGCTAGTGTGCTATTGGCTATTGTAAAGTGCAATAGCCAATAGGAATCTAGCTATGCATTCTTATGCCTTTTTTTTTTCTGACGACTGCAACTGTCAGAATACTAAAAAAAAATCAGAAAAAAAACCTGCAGATAGCAAAGAAGCTATTGCTTACTGTGCTATCTGCCATAATTTCAGGGGGGTTCTCTCTCCCAGCCCCCACTAACCCCCCCTCCGCGGATGGGGGGAGGGGGGAGGGCACCTCCCTGAAATGAGAGGGACACCTCCCTGAAATTGATTCTTTCAGGTTGGGATCCCTGAATAAGAGAGCACAAAACATGCATTTTGCCTTCAGGCTCCCTCTTTAATTTATTGGGGGAAATGTAACAGAACTGGAGCAGACAAAATCTGGAGGAGTTGTCCTTGGCAACCAATCAGCTTCCCTGTTTCATATTCAAAGCCTAATTAAACAAACTAAAAAGAGAAGCTAAGGCTACTATGTGCAATTGCTCCAGATTCTGTCTGCTCCAATTTTGATAAATTCCCCCCATTGACTCTACGGAGCTGTTTGAACACAGAAGGGGGAAGTGGAATGAATCACTTGCTCTGACTCATTCAGGCCTCTCAACAAGCAAAGTATGCCTTCAATGTGCGATAATAGACCTTGCAAAAAGTAGACTTCCTGGTTTTTAACATCATGGAAATCACCATCTCAGGGATACTCCTATCCCTCCAGATGTGGGCTTCAATGGGCTTTAATGCCATTAAAACCAGCTCCTGTGAAATGAGATAGTAACCCAGTCCTTGAGACAGAAGGTCCTGGCAATTTGGAAGCAACCACGGAGCATCTGCAATGGGACTTATCAGGTCAAACTACCACATTTGCCTGAGCTATGAGGAGTACCAGAAATTCCCTCCATCTAGGTCCTGCAGATGATGATTAGTGATAAGCCCAACACCCCCGTGTTTGGTTCACATTCAAACTTTCGAATTCGAACTCAAACTCAATGCAAGTCTATGGGGGC
>NW_017306304.1:2284875-2332448 GCF_000935625.1 Nanorana parkeri
TCTCACTCAGCACCAAAACTCCGCGGTGTGTGGGGGGGGGGGGGGTGTAGAACTTTGAAAATCAAATGTCCCCATTTTGAAGGCTTATTTGCAAGTTAATGGCCATAAAGAGTGTATGGGGATGCTCTGGGGGACAGGGATCAATAAAAAATACTTTTAAAAAATACAGTTTTTAAAGGAGCAGTGATTTCCACATAATTTAAAGTGAAAAAATTAAAATGAAAAATTCCTTTAAATATCATACCAGGAGGGTCCCCTTAACCTGCCTGTAAAGTGGCAAACCTATACAATGTATAAAACCTGCAGCAGCAAAAAATTAGATTAAAAAAAAAAAGCGTGTGATTCCCCCTCCAAAACAATACCAGACCATTTAGGTATGGTAGGAATGTTAGGAGGGAACCCATTTTTTTTTTTAAAAAGCGTGGAGTTTCCCCCAAAAGTCATACCAGACCCTTAAGGTCTTGTAGGAATTTTAAGGAGGAATCCCACCCCCACAAAGATAAAAAAAAGTTTTAAAAAAGAGGTCAGACTTTTGAAAAAATCCTTTGTTTGAAAAAAAAACCAAAGACAAGTTTTTGACAAGTCTTTCATTTAAAAAACAAAATTATCCACCGACGTAATCTAGCGACAATCACAACGTCCATCGTTGTCCACGACGACTCGATAAAATAAAAAATAAAACAATAAAAAAGAAATAGAAATTATTGAAAAAAGAAAAAACTGACGACCGTCGTCTTGTCACTTGCGACGTTCACCTGCAGCAGAATGGCATTTTGGGAGATGCCGTCAACATATAAACATTTGGGTGGAGCTAACAGTGACAGCTAGGTCTGCCCAACTGCCCAACTGTTTACAGTTGTAACAGGTGAGCCATGATTGGGCAAAGTCATCGAGCCCATCACCAATGAGGATGCCATAGATGTACTGATCCCACAAAGCCACCAGAGTATCCACCGCTTCTGCCAGAGGATCTCTGCACCTGGAGATAAACCTGTCCAGTTTCTTGTTGAATCGGAAACTAGGAGGTCCACATCTGGCATCCCCCAACTGGGATGTACAAGCATGGACAATTTCTGCCCAAGACAGAATCCTTTTTACTTCTTTTACTTTGTCCAGACATCTGATTGCTCCCTAATGGTTGCACACTACTGCTGTGGATTCTGATCAGATGACCCTTCGTTCCATATGTCCAATGTTGTAGGGACAACCAAATTGCTTAGAGCTCCAGAATATTGATTCAGAATATTGATCTTCCCCAGAATGCCAGGCTGGCATCTGCTGTGTGGATCTTCCATGAGATCAGAAAGAAGGATTTTTATGACTTCAGAACTGGACTCCTGAGCTACCAGGCCAGAGACAACCTGGTCCTTTATTTTAAGACTAATTGGTTTGTCCGGAGACTGAATCAATTTGTACCACAGTGACTACCTCAAAAAATAAATCCGACTCAAGGAACAAGGCTAGACGTTGGACTGGCTGTGGGTAGCAGGAGAGGTGCAGGCAGCCGGAGATGCCCAGGTCACTGTGGGCAGCCAGCAAAAACCAACTGAGCATGATCTCCGTGTCACTTGCGATAATCAGTGGTGGGAATGTTTTACATAAGCTGAATGGTGGAAAGAAGAGCAAGGATCTACATCTACATAAGGCATTATCAGTAACATTAGCACTCAAACCCTCAGTATTAACCCTTTCCACAGTAAACCAAACAGGAAACATAGGCGAAACAATGGTGTCCAACAGTCTTATTCATGAGGTAGATCTCAGCACTCAGCCCACACATCCTATATCCTACTTACAAAGTAAGCCTTCAGAGACTAGGTCAAACGAGAGACTGTGCCACGGCTCTGGACCTGGGAAGTGATGTGTGGCAAACTAACGCAGTACACTCAGGAGTGGAAAAGACCAAAATGTAGAGCATAGTGCTCGAAGGTCACATTCCATGCTAACCCTGCAAGAAGGATCTGAGTACGGCCTCTGAAGCTATTGCTAAGGATACACAAATCTGGATAGCTGTACATAGAGACTAGCTCAAGTGGCTTGCAGGAGAATCTTGATTAAAGAAAAAAATAATAATCTTGAATGGCTAGCAAACATATTGTTAAGTTTTCTCAGTAGAGAAAAGACATCTATCCTCCTTAGGACACCAGCATGGTGGGAGTGGTCCAAATCCTCCCGTAGGTGGCAGTATAACCCAAGGGTCCCTGAATCCTTTGTCCCTCAATAAACAAGTTGGTTCACTAGCATATTAGTGTAATAGAGTAACTAAGCCCAAAAATAAAGAATTATTATGTTGAAGCTTAGATGTGGTGCCTGCATACAAAAAAAAATGTAACTTGTGATTTTGCCATTACAAAAAAATGCACCATTTTGTAAAGAACAAAGCAGTTACAGGAGTCACAATTACAGACCAACGAAGCCTGTAAACAATATATCAAAAATTCCTTATTAAATTCACATTTCAAAATTTCTATTAGCAAATTTTAAAACCCACACCTCATTCAGATACCTCAATTTAAAAACATGACAGCGTTGTCAGCCATACATACTACACTGACACATTGTCAACATTTGCTCCACTTCACCAATACACCAATAAATACAGTGGGATCTCAATATGACATACCAGTTTATGCGCTGACTTTTGTGGAGGTGGTCACTTCATTTGAATTGTATGCTCTTTATACATAGGTTATTCATGATTTATTGGTGAAGTGGAGCAAGTGAGGACAGTGAGTCAGTGTAGTATGTGTGGCTGACAACGGTGTCAACGTATTTTTAAATTGAGGTATCTGAATGCGGTGACCCGAATACTGCACTTAGACCTGAATACTGATGATTTCTTTTAGAAAAACACTTCATATGACTGTCTGAACTAATTATATGCTTAAATCTTAGAAGAAAAATACAATACAAGAGGTTTTAATTACACTACAGAGTGACATGTACCTTTTTTCTGTGCTAATAAGTGAAGTGTTCCATTGCAGTGTGCTACTAAGGTACCCCGGCTCTTAGGGGGGCTGTGCAGTTCTTAGGGGGGCTGTGTGGCTCTCAGGGGGGATGTGCGGCTCTCAGATGGGCTGTACGGCTCTCAGGGGGGTTGTGTGGCTCTGAGGGAGAGCTGTGTGGCTCTTAGAGGGCTGTGCAGCTCTCGGGGGGCTGTACAAATTCTCAGGGGGGGCTGTGCGGCTCTCAAGGGGGAGCTGTGCGCCCCCAGCGAGCAGCCGTCTAATTTGCCTGTTTAGAGGCCGCCGCTGCCTGATTGTGACCTGCCTGGATCACAGACCGAGGCAATTTGGGACAGTCGGATCTATTTTCAGAGCTGGTCACTATGTTCATCTGGACCTGGGCTCGCGTGCCAGCAGAGAGGGCCTTGCATGCCATAGGTTGGCCACCACTGTCCTAGGATGACAAAGTTCACTCACCCTTCTGTATCAGGATAACAGAAACAGGGCAGGACTATAGACATCTCCCCTTCACCTTTTATATATAACATAGAAGGGCAGGCTTTTGTATTCCTCAGAAAAAGCCAGGAACAATAGTAGGTGATAACAGTTAGGAGAGACAGATAGCCAAGGAAGTTATCAGCTGACAAGATTGCTGGCAAGATTTTTCACTTATCAAACAGATATCAAAAAGTGTTTTCACTTGTATATTTAACAGACCAAAAGGGACTAAATAGGGGAAAAAAATGTTTGTATACCCTTTACCTTAACACCTTCTAATAGAGTATTTATTTTTGATAAAACATGTAAAAATGAATCTATAAGCAACTCAATGAGGTGACTATGTGGCCATTAGAATACATTATCTGTTCAGAATTTCCATTTGAGGAACTGAATTCATTTAAGAAACATGTATTGAAATGTATCAGGAGAGGCAGATTTAATTCTATGATGCTCTTTACCCCCCAAAAAACACAAGGGTATAGCAGCCCTTCTCAAATATTTCCATGCTGTTCTTTTTGCTTGACTTTCTTTAATGTATTGAGAATATAACTCTCCAGGTGTATGGCAATGGCCATATTTTTGGTGATTTGTAGCAATAAAATTGGAACATCAGTAGATTCCACTAAGGGGTTAATTGTGCTTAAGCTCAGTTTAAGGATTCCGTTAATTTAAATGCTAATGAAGATGCCATGCCAACTAAGGCTTAGCTACACAGAAAATGGTTGGGGAAGGGGGGATCTAACAGGAAGTGAAGGTCTTGAACATGTAGCTTTGAAGGAAAAAATAGTGGGGTGAGGATAGAGGTTAGGACAAGCTGCCATGTTTATACCCTAGGAGGAGATGACGACGTGATCATTGATCATCAAGCAATCAACGTTTATAACATTAAAGTCCTGAGTTTTAGCAATGTTTCATTAATTATCTAATATATATTGTCTAAGTATTTTATTTGTGTGGATGACTGATCCCCAGCCTAATCTTATGGATGCCCCAAAGTCAGATCCCTGAGATTCCCTATGACACTCCTTATCACTTTGAGATGCTCTTCATCAGTGGTTCCCAAAGTGGGGGAGCTTGCAGAGCATGCCTAGCATTGCTGGTAGCTGCACTCACACCTTCCACTAACAGAGAGTGCCCAAGCTCTAAATAAATAACAACCTCAGCCATCTTAGCACATCTGATTGGCTATTATGTTCGAATCTTTAAAATGTGTTTTGTTTTGTTTTTTAAGTTATGCAGGACTGTCAACTTATTCTGTATAGTGTTATGACAGCCTCCTCCTATTATACATACTATACTATATAGCACGACTGTTGTATATACTTGTAATGCTTGTATTCTCCTTGATTCTCTATTTGTCTCTGGTTTATATTGATGTTGATGTGTTTATTAAAAACCTCTTGATTACAATTATAAAAAAATGTCTAAGTATTAAAGCTGTACTCTGAGTAACATAAAAAATTACCCTTACAGTGGGTCTTCCCCTGCTCTGCAATTGCTAAATGTTCATTTCATCTAGGAAGGTAGTTATAATTAACTTATTCCTTGCTACCCCGGCAGCTTGCATTTTTCTCAGCTCTCCATGCTCCAGGATATGGATGGGCCCTCACTTACAATGCCGGACTGTTGATTCTTCATTGTACATGATGACGTAAGAGTGCTTTCAACTGAAGCATCTTTGGGGGACCAGTTGTTCAGCCAGTAGGAAGCCTGTGGGAACAGGAGTTAACCTTTAAATAAAAGCCACCAAAGTCACCAGAAGCAATGGCATTATCTTGATTAATAATGTGACAGATTGTCTTGGATAAAGTTTGTATTTGTCTGAGAATATACAGATAATCCTATGGAATGATTATATTGTGTTTATGGTACAGCCCTTGTAAAAACCTTTACTTACGTAATGCTAATATCAGCTCTAGCACTTATGAAAATAAAGTTCCTGTAAAACTTAAACAGTATCTATGTATACGATTAAATGGTAATTCCTGTAAAATATATTTGTTTCTGTGTGCTTTATGACTTTTATAGAAGATTAAAAGCACAAGGACAGTATCCACATTTTGTAGAGGTGTCATTGCCACATTTAAGGGAAATCTCTCATAGCATCAATCTTTTGGGATGTCACCAGTTAAATTTGTAACTATTACCTATTATTTGTTACTCTCCTGTTTCCTTATGCTGATAAATGTGTTTCTTTCCTAGCAAGGCCTGGTTGACATTTTCAATTGACCTTTGTCGAAGATACCTGTCTGAAAAATCTCGGCCGAATAGTGACTGCAGTCAGTCAAGGTATTCTGACAGAGGCCCATGCAAAGGCAAGAGAGTAGTGGGAACTGATCCTAGCTGATCTAGTAAGTCATCAAATCCCTCCATTTTGTTATAGGGCTTTAAGGACTGTACTACAGAGAGCAGTTGGGGATCGAATGATAAAGCACTCTTAAAAATACATTTCAACCTAGGTACGTAAAAATTATTTTGGAAAAAAGCATAATGGGGTGCAGTATTACAAGAAATGGCAGCTTAATATGAATACCTAATCCAAAGGTTAAAGGAGAACTATGGGGTCAGTGTTTTTCCCCATAGTTCTACTTAGGGTAACGGGAGGACACAAACTAGCGTCCTCCCGTTACCCTAAGCTCAGTATACCGCGAGCTACAGCTCGCAGTATACTGAGACGCCGCAGCCGGAGCGGATCCCGACTTAGACGTCGGGATCCGCCCAGCTGCGTGAGTGACAGCTGTACCCGACCCCTCCCCTGTCCGTTCCACCAGTCAGCGCTGGCAGATCGGAGCGGGGAGAGGGGAATACAGCCCATCCCCCTGTCACGGCAGAGAGCCGTGACAGGATCGAGAGGTGAGCGAACCCGGTATGTGTTCGCTCACCTCGCGATCTACTGAGCCGACCTGTGACAGTCTCATTGTCACAGGTCGGCTAGAACTATGAGGTGAGTGAAAAGCACTCACCTCATAGTTCTCCTTTAAGAGTAGAGATGCAAGGGAAAGCCTGCTAGGAAATAAACCTGTAAGGAATTCCAGCAGGATAAACAAACAACCTCCCACTTGTAAAATAGAAAGGTTCCGAATATGTGAAATTCTGAGCAGACAAGCCAGAATACTTCTGGCCTTAACATCTGCTGCTTGAGGGGAAGTTGACAGTGATCGTTTGTGAGGTACTACTGTGGAAGTAGGTAATGAATGGGGTTCCTCCTCCCCATGCTAAGATCTCCTGCTTTGAATGAGGTGTACATCCTAAGCACTAAAGGCATCTACATTAGTGTCAAGGGCAGAACCAAAAGAAATGCCTTTTCTTAAAGGAGTTCTAAAGTCATATACTATTCAGTTATAACAGCAGCATTGTAATAGGAGTGCATACTATAGTTGCTTTTATTAATCCAATTAAAGCTTGCTTGAAAAGAATCCCTTTTATGTAGTGAGTGCCGCCTTCTGTCTGCCCATCACTTTCAACATCTTCCTAATTCCCAACATGCTTTGCATCTCTTTCCCTGCTGCTTAATGCAATGCAATCTCAAATTCTCAACACTACATAGCCCATAATGCATTGTTTCCAGCAAGCAATAATAATGTAAAATTTTTTAGACATTGAGTTGTACTTCAGAAGCCAGGTTCTGTGAGAGTTGTGACACAAGTAGATGTATATTCGCAGGGCTGAGTGAAATTGTGTCACTGCATTGATGAAGTACATCCTATGGTCATCCTTAACCACCTTCCGTCCATGGCCGTTTGTGAACGGCCGGACGGAAGTCTGCTAGGAGCGGGAGGGCGTCTTAAGACGTCCTGCCCCTCCCCCCTCTCATGTGCGGCACTCAGCGCGCACACGAGAGGGAAAACTGTGAGCATGTAAACAGCCAGCGATGGCTGTTTACATACAAGCGATCAGGCGTCTCTAGAGACGCCCGATCGCTTGCAGGAGCTGCGGGTGTGCGGCCTCCCCCCCCCACCCCTTAACTATGTCCCGCCGTCTCCTCGTCGCCGCTGCCGGTCCGTGATCCGATGTGGCCGGTGTGGCTGGGACCGGCACGGCGACGCTCCAACAGCAGATCAGAAGGGAGATCATTACTCGATTTCCCTTTGATCTCTCTTCCTGTCCCCGAATGCAGGAAGTGATGTATATTACATCACTTCCTGCATTCAGTGTCACACTCCAGTGCAGAACACCGGAGAGAAGCTGATGAAGCAGATCTCTGCTTCATCAGCTCCTGTGGGGGTCCCTAGGTGACATCAGAGGACCTGTTTGGTGAACTGGCTATTACATAGGGGATTTCTTAGTCCCCTATGTTATAGCAATAAAGTTGTCTAAAAAAAGTTTAAAAAAAAAAAAATTACAGCATTAAAAAAAATAAAGAAGCTAAAAAAAATATTAACAAATAATAATTAAAAAAAATAACACAAAAAATGTTTTAAAGTCCCCGCCCCCCCACATACACATGCAAACATGCGTCGGGTGCGCCTATGTACAGAAACGAAGATTGCGCCCATTATGTAGCACATGTTACATATCGCCGCGAACGTCGGAGTGAGAGCAATAATTTTAGGGCCATCAATCACTGATAACACTAAACTGATGGGCGGTAAAAACGTTTAAAGTGTCGCCTATGGCCAATTTTAGTTGCGGTCGTTTTCTGCGATTTCGCGGGCGCGCGCAATTTTAAAGGTTGACATGTTTAGTGTCTATTTACCCGACGTGACCCCTTCTTTTATATTATACCAAAAAATTGGGGTGAAAATAAATGTTTCATAACATTTTATATGGAAACATGTTTTTTTTCAAAATTTAGGGTACTTTTTTGTTATATAGTAAAAAATAAAAACCCCAGTGGTGATTAAATACCACCAAAAGAAAGCTCTATCTGTCCCCAAAAAATGGTATGAAATTCGTATCAGTACAGCATTGCATGACGGAATAAACGTCAGTCAAAGTACCGCAGCGCTGAATACTGAATAATGGCCTGGCCAGGAAGGGGGTGAAACACCCCGGTCTTCAAGTGGTTAATAAGTAGGTTTACAAACTTCTAGATCTATATGGTTATTAGAAGTGGGATAGAACCTATAGAAATTCAATATAGAAACACATATTTATTTTTAGTTTTTGACTATAGATACCCTTTAAAGCGTGAGTAAATCATTTCTTCCTTAAGCGTATTCTCTGCGTGCCAGGTGTAAAGTCAAAGCACCCTGTTCATCTAAATGTCCATGCAAGAAACAAGCTTAGATGGTTGCAAGAAACCATGCCAGCTAAATCGTAGGGCATCAGACAATTGTTCTAAAAGCTCCGGGACAGAATGGTTTATCCTTGAACTGCAGTGATCTTGTTTAAGAGAGTTGACTCACACTGACATGGATTCACAAATCTGTGTCACCACCAGCAAGGGACAGACAGTAATACCAGATAACTCAAATTGAGATCTAAATAGGGAATCCAACCGATAATCAGTGAAATCCCTAAAAGTATTACATCATCGACATGTTTGGTTGTATGTTTGTTAAGGTAGACAACTAATGTGTCTACAGTGTCAGTAAATTCCCTTTCCATTTCCCTTTTAAAGGTAAAAAGCTCCCTCACATTGTCAGGAGGAAGCCATGATTCCACAGGTTGTTTTCAGTCCTGATAGAGGAAGGTTTTACATACATTGTATTGGGAAGATCTTTGGAGCAACAGTTGTATAAGAACCAGTGCTTGGAACAGCAGGCTAATCCTCCAAATGCAGGGTAAGACGCACTGCATCAGTTATAGTATCAAGAACGTCTTGTACAGCTGAGTCATATGCAATATGTCGAAATACAGACCCTTCAGAAGAAGACTGTGAAGACTCAGAAACTGAATCTGAGAAGGTAATAGGGGCCTCAGGCACACTTATTTGTAGAGGTTCAATAGGGTCAGAATTTTATTCTGTTTTGGAAGGCGCCGGAACATGCTAAAAAACCCCTGTGAGCAAATTGCTGCATTAATTGTGTACAAACCGTTAAAAAATCTGAAGTGGATATTAAGGGTCTTGTGGACATATGGGAGATCACAGCATCATCCTGTGGAGTTGTACAGGACTTCAATAAGGATCACCCTATAGTAATAAGGATCCAAGGATCTATGCTGCAGATGTAAGTCATTTCTGGGGATACCAAGAAAACATCCCTATCAACAAAGAAAGATTATGAGCTGAGGTCAACCATTGCAGCGGGACTGTTCCCCAATAGATTGTGAGGGGAATTTATCAAAACTGGAGCAGACAAAATCTGGAGCAGTTGCCCATGGCAACCAATCAGCTTATCTCTTCAGTTTGTTCAGTTAAGATTTGAAATTGAAAGTGAGAAGCTGATTGGTTGCCTTGCACAGCTGCTCCAGTATTTGTCTGCTCCAGATTTGGTAAATTCCCCTCTGTGTGTCTATTTAAAGACGTGCTCTACTGCGTACAGGAGAACTGCTAAGCTCAAAGTGAGTCAAAATGTACTCACAAACCCAAGCAGATGCTGAAAGGGTCACAGGCAGTCACAGGCAGTGGAATGAGACCGGACAACGGTTGATCCATCAAGTGCATAAAAAGCAGTGGGAAGTTGCTTCCTCTAGGCTTAATGGCCAGAGAAGGAGCATGGAGTGTCTATGCAAAACACTCTACCTAGCGGGTGCCATCAGCTTTCAACTCCCTTGGCCTTAACGATTACTGCGGTAAGATGAGGGTAGTGAGAATTATTAAATGGTGCCCAACAATACCCAACCAACTATACTGATTATGGGCCACCTTTCAGGCCGATAACTGCGATCAGGTGCCGATATTCCATTTACATCCGGCTGCAGATCTTGTGCAAGCAAATTAACACATATCTCTGCTGACTGACAACAGGCAGAGGGCATGTGCAATAGCCAGCCTGCTATTGGCTATTTCAAATTGCAATAGCCAAAAACATTACATGAAAACACAGAAAAATCAATTTGCAATAAATTAAATTTAGTGACCCCCCCAAAAAAATATATTCTATACTCTCATCAGGGTCTAGTATAGATTTTTTTTAGAGTGGGGTTCCCCATGCTGTTTTAAAAAAAAAAAAAGAAAGCCAGCAGCAAAATGTCATGCCATACAAATGGAGTTTATTGGGATTAGGGATTAGGGTCTAATATGGATATTGGAGGGGGACTCTGCACCAAAAATAGAAGCCTGAAGCATTTGCCCCCCTTCCCCCTAAACCATACCAGCCCACATGCCTTTATTATAGGGAGGGTAGCTTGCCAAGGAAGCTCCCCTGGCAAAGCATCTTGTCCTCATCCAGTCTTCAAGAGGATGTGGGGGGTCTGTGGGGTGGGCCCTTTAAGGTAATGGGGCCCCAGATATCCATACCCTCCCCTACTTGAATGAGTAAGGGTTACATAGTACGTTAATCAACAATGTCAACCAGCATCCCCGCCTCCCTTGTTTACCTTTAGTTGTTGGCTGGGACTCTCCCAGCTGGCAGATAAATGGAGTTGGGTGGGGATGCATCACCGGTTTCTAAGATGCCGATGCCCACTGGCTTACTGACAACCAGGAACCCTGAACAGAAAGCTGTCACATTTGGCAGCGGTAGTAATACCGTTGCTAAATATAACTTTCTGCTGCAGCTTAGGGTTGCCGAGCAGGTGAGCTAGCACCCCAGTTAGTTCACTCGTTCGGCTACTTTAGTAGGAACTTCATCCCTAGTGCTGGGTAAAAATGAGCTGAACAAGAATTTCTCACATTTTTGTTTGAAGACACCAAAGAAATATATCTACAGAGTATGTTATATGAAGAAAAAAATAAAAAAGGCATAATTACAATTACTCAGCAGAGCTGAAGAAAAAGCCTCCAACCTCATAAGACAGTAGCAAGAAATTAGTTGGAGATTGGGTTAGACAGGGGGTGGTGTTTTCCATTGTCCAAACTTTATGTAGGTAGCAGTTTAACCCATATATTTAAGAATTACTAATTTCGTGTGTCCCTCTATGAACAATAAAGAAACAATAATTTCCATGAGGAAATAGTATAAATAATTTTCTCAATGTGACATATTTAAGATATCCAGTGTTGCTGTGTAAAATACACAGACGAGTTTAGCATATGTTTTACTTTAAAAAGCACTGCATGTTCTCAGAAGTACTTTTTCAAGGTTTCTAAATGGAAATAATTGCTCCATGTTCCTAAATCAAGCAGTTATTTGCTTTGTTTGGAACTTATACATCAGCAGCTTTAATATAAACTACAGAGTGCTGTGGATCATAGAATAACTTCCATATAAAGACTGTTTATTACAAGCGAGTGAGAAAATCATTCTTCAAAATTTATGGAAACGCAAAGGAACTGCCTGGTGGGAACAGCAGCAACAACAGTGAATATAAACCATAAAACCTCAACCATACAAGGCACTACGAGAAATGGTTTTCATCAAAATATATGTTAGTATAACTTTCATTTATGGTGACACTTCCATTTTATTCTAATTACAGCTGTCTCAGTGACATACTGTATGTTCTAACCCTCCTTCATTATATCCAAAACAACACAAAAATAGTTTTGGCCAGTGAAATTACAAAATTTACTGTCGTTATAATACATATCAATACCATTTGCTGTCCATTGTTACCTACCTGAAAGAAACTCTCAACCTGTATGCTCTCCTGAAGTACTTAGATCAGTTACTGAGACAGGGCTACTTATATTCTCATCTCATATACAGTATATCTCATATTCTCATATAGCTTTAGAATCCTTTATTGTGGTGACAGGATTATTACCAAGTTTAAGGACAATGATGAATAATGATCAATTGAATTTAGTTCTCTTTAAAGGCAGAATGGCCCTGTAGAGCAGTACAGTCAAGCCTCACCAGAAAAGGAGTTGACCCCTGCTATCACCTGCTGATAATTAGATCAAATGAAGTTAGAATTACCCTTCGAGCAGTAAAGTCAAGCTGTGCCAGAAAAGGTGTTGATCCCTGCTATTACCTACAAGGAAGCTTCTTTTAGTTGGAATATCAAAATCCATGCACATTCATAAAATGTTTGACTGGCCATAAAATCCATACTCATGCGTCATACCATGATAATATGAAACATAAGACAGCACATAATGCTGGCTCCAGTTGTTAGTAATATTAGGGTTACTCTGGAGTACTGCCCAACAAAATATTAAAGTATGGTTTCAAATAGAATTATCTTCATGACCAATAAGCACAATTTCTCATTTGGCTATATACCCTAGAGCACTAAAGATGTTGAAACGCTTTCTTGTTTGAACTTTCTCAAGGAAATTACCTTATCGCAATGATGACCTATCTGTCAAAAATGGGTGGAAGGAAATCGTTTTTTTGTTAAAGATTGCTCTAACCCAGCAGCTGTTTAGCATTTATAACCCTTTATTCATTAGAGAGCAGGTGAACTGACTAAAAAGTAAGGATTTTGAGGCATCTTACAAACTGAATTGCAAGGGATAGGCAGCAAAGAATGCGCCAAGTGCATGTGTGTGACAGTAATTTGAACTGGGTAACCTGTATGTAGCACCCCTGGGTGGCAGCTAGTTACTGCAATAGGGCCTACTTATAGTCTTGTAAGTACATGTGCGTCACTTTCCCTATTCAGCAGATTCCTATAATCCTCAGAATCCTGCAAGGGCCTTCTGCACCATATTTTAGATATGGGAGGGTGCATAACCCAGGCCAGGCCATAACTTCCAATATCCATAATACTTTCCAACCATCCCAGATTCTGCAGGGCTGTACAGGGATTTCAACAAAATCCTGGTGTCCCAGAGAGTCTGAGCTGTGTCCTGCAGCCAAGTACCTGAACACTGATTCTGATACTCAGCTCCACTAAGCAAATACTGCCAGGTGAAGTGATTTTTGCCCAATAGTATAAACTTAGTTTCAGCTGTGATGTTACCACACAGATAGAGCAGGAGACAGGTAAGTAAAGTGTCTCCCACTGAACACCAATGCAATGCCACCACTGACCAACAGTGCTTTTGGGGAAGGGAAAAAACACCACTGACTACCAATGTTTTGTAATGCTGTGTTGTACATTACATACTCCTGACCATGGTGTTTATTGTCTTAACAGTTGCTGGTTGCTATTTAGTCCCCAACTATTTTAGTGAAGTGCCTGCCTGCAGAGTTTAAAGACTAATGTCACTTGGCAGGGTCGAAGGCATGGTAGCAGTGCAGCATCTGCTGTTGTCTCTTGACACCGGTGAATTTTAGCTGTTTTTAAAGGTTTAATTCATCTCACTGACCACCAATGTAATGGGTCCTTATTCCTTCCACTGACCATATTGTAAGGATGCCTTTGTTGTGGACAACAAATTCAGGGAACCTGTCTATGTTTCTTTTTCTAGCTATTAGTATTAATTGTTTTGTTTTCATTTTAAGATTATTACTGAAAATATGTATGTTATATCGAGCAGGTGGAGGTTATAAAAGAACCCAAGTGTGGTGTCATATACTCTAGGTACAACATATTCTTTTGTTAATTATTATATCTACATCTTACTTGTGTGGCACTGTTGTGCAGGCCCCTTTAAGACTGACCTAATGTTGCAACTGACTGGGGAACTTCTGCTAGCAGAAACTTATGGGGCGCAAGTTCTTTGCTCAGGAAGATGCCTGCTAGACTGGCTGTTAGAGACCACGTGTCCCAGAGTGCTGTGAGAAGAGAGAGGAGTGCACACTGGCTGAAAGAGGAGATCTTGTGGCATTCCCCACGTGGAGGTTGAGAGCTGCTGTGTGTGGAAAGGCTGCTGAGACTGTATCCTGTGTCTCTGTCTGCTCTGCTAGTAGACAGAGGGACCAACGGATTTTGATAGCCTGCCAGGTAATCATGTCAGCAGACTGACTAAAATTCCATACCGCTGTGCAGTGAATGGGGTTTCGGCTGTGACGAGCAGACGCCATGTCAGATGATTGGATCTTCTGCTTGCTGCAGAGCCTGCTGTTTCCTCTCTCTCATTCTGGAAGATATCTGCTGACAGTGTGGGACATCCTTAATGTGCACCTCCCTCCAGGATGGGTAAGAGGCCTTTGGTCTATGCTTCTTGAGAACATCAAACACTAAGGGGTCTATTCACGAAGCTGCCGAAGGAACTAGCCGTAGCTTTGGCCGAAACGCATATGCATCGGCTCGGCTGAGCCGCAATGAAAGCCGAAGCTGGCCGAGCGGCCGGCCATTGGCCGGCCGACAGCCTGCTTCTGACAGCTGGGCGGAGCCAGCCGTGATCTTACGGCTGGCTCCGGCCACTTGCAGAGAGATCAGCGTCCCTGGTTACCTGCTAACCAGGGACACTGATCTCCAAACAGCTAACTCTCCCTGGCGCCCCGGGAGTCTCCTGCTCCCGGCCGCCAAGGAGAGAAACACTGCTGTTTCTTTTTTTTTCTTTATTCTGACACGGAGCGATGTCAGAATAGAAAAAAAAAATTCCCATTGGAATGCATTGCTACATTCCTATTGGCTATTTCAATTTGCAATAGCCAATAGTGAACTAGCATTGTACCCGCCCTCTGCTGCAGTTCTCCATCAGGTCCATCAGCAGAGGTTGGGTACAATGCTAGTTTACTATTGGCTATTGCAAATTGAAATAGCTAATAGAAATGTAGCAATGCTCCGTGTCAGAATAAATAAAAAAAAAAAAGAAAAAGCAGTGTTTCTCTCCTGGGCGGCCGGGAGCAGGAGGTTCCCAGAGCACCCGGGAGAGTTTGTTTTTTTGGGTTTTTTTTGACGGCAGCAGAGCCGCCAGACAATAGGAAACTATTGGGCGGAGCTATCTGTCACTGCTAGCTCCGCACAATCGTTTTCTATTTACTTTTTTTTTACTTTTTAAACTATTTTTCTGTTCTGCTCGGTCCCTCTATTTACTCACTGCTGTTCGGCATCTATAAGAATAGGTCGAACAGCAGTGAGTAGCTAGTGCTGAGCATGTTCGGCCGACCCGAAGCCACACGAAGCAAGCCGATGTACGGCTGATTTCAGCCGATGTACGGCTGTAATCAGCCGTACCAGCCTGAAGTGAATAGCCGAACAGTGTTCGGCTCACTTCACTTGGGGTCGGTTGTTCACTTGGCTGCCCTCGGCAGCTTAGTGAATAGACCCCTAAGTTATTATCACATACATTGGGCCCCACCACTGCCTAGCCGAAGATTAAACCACTGGCCAGTTGGTTAGGTACCCGGGTACATTGGAACTGAGACAGGGTCCTATTCTAACTTTTATCCTGTGTAATGGGGCTGTTGTCAGTACATCCATTGCTGATATACAGTCACCTTCATATCTGAATCCAATTTACAGTCTGAGGTTTCTGACAATATAAAGTGCCTTATTGTATACATGTTTACACTGTTATTTATCTTATCCTTGAAAGTAAACTACATTATACTAACTCAAGGTGTGCTGGTCTGTTCTGGATCCATTATAGAGGTTTCTTACAGAGGAAATACAGGGAGACTCGTTAGTTCCCTCACTGTAGATAACACCTTAGGAGCCACCGGAAGTGTTATCCTGTGCTGGGATATCGCTGACCGAGTAAGGGGGACGCTACAGTTACATACTGTCAGATACAGATATTTTTTATATTGGTGGTTTTCAATTACTAGTACTACCGTGTTTCCCCCAAAATAAGACACTGTCTTATATTTTTTTTCCATGAAAAAAAACACTAGGTCTTATTTTCAGGGGATGTCTTATTTTTACCTGGCTGCAGCTGTCCGCTCTCCGCTTTCCGCTCTGATGCCGTCCAGGGAGCCACCAGTCAGAAGTTCCCGACCTCACTGGCCATGCCGTGCTGTGCCTGCTTGGAAATGTAGTTCAGCAGCAGCCGAGGCAGACAGGTGGGCGTGCTGAATGTGCTGAATGTTTTTAAAAAAAGCAAAAGACTCACCACTCCAATTCCACCAGACTGCAGATTAATACAGACATCAGGTGCAGGCTGCCGTGTGCTCCCACTCGTCAAACAATATCTCAATATCTCTCCAATCAGCTGCACGAAACCGAGACCCATAAAAATCCAACTTTATTGTTGTAAATTCAATGCAAAGTTCAAAATACAAGGTATACACCACCATGCTATCTCTGCCATGCCAACGCCTCTCACGCGATTCACCAACTGGGCTTAATAGAGCTCTATGATTAAGCCCAGGTGGTGAAAAGGGTGAGAGGCGTTGGAGTGGGAGAGATACGATGGTGGTGTATACCTTCTATTTTGAACTTTGCATGGAATTTACAACAATAAAGTTGGATTTTTATGGACCTCGGTTTCGTGTGGCTGATTGGAGAGATAGGGAATGGTTTTTAGTTGTTTTTGTTTTTTTTCATAATAATGGACTTGTCAAAAGTGTCAGTGTATACTTTATTGCCATATTTTTTTCATACATGAGTAGGGGCACCTCTCACTCATTCATGTGCAGGGAAGCATTCCAATAAGCTCCCCACTTGCAGACCCCAATCCTTAACATAGGGATAAGGTGTTTTGCCAGGGAGGGTTGAGGTTCAGGAGTGGGGGGCCTCTGCCAGACACAACTCTGGCTGCCACCTCCCCTTTCCAGGTCATCCAGGCTGCATGCTCGTATAATGGTCTGGTATGGATTTTAAGGAGAAACCCTGCTTTATTTTTTTAATGTTTTTCATGGGGTTCACTCTTAATATCCATACCAGAACCTCATCAATGAATAGGGTCTGATATTGACCTTGTTGGAGAAACCCTCATAAAAAAACAAAACAAAACAAAAAAAACTACATTACTGGCAAATGTTATTTATTTATTTCTAAATGACAGTTTTGCTGTAGTACATAGTACATGTATTATTTACATACTGTAGTGCAGCTGTGCCACTTCTCAGGCAGGTTTAGGGCATCCCCTGTTTAAAAGGAACTTTGCATTTTTAATGTTTCACTTTAAGCATTGTTAAAAGAGCTGCTCCCCACTAAAATGTTTAAAATGTTTTTTTGCATTGATACATGTTCCTCAGGGCAGTGCCCGGGTTCCTGTGCCCTTTTTTTTACAAAAAGCTTGCAAATAAAGCTCTAACTGAGGCTGATTTAAAATATTTTGTGAAGATTCATTGCAATTATCTTTTCATGTAAAAATAAATACATTTTGACCTATTTCATGCGCACATGACTGGATATTTGAAGTGAATATTTACATAATATAAAAACCTTCAGTAAATCAGCCTTGTTACGTGAAAAAAGGCATAGTAAGTTAATAATGGAGGGAAATATCTGCTGCAGGGAGACCACAGACAATACTGGTGATCAGCCATTTGTCCTTTGCCTGTCTTTTTTTTTTGGCGCATCTTCCTGTTTAAGTGATCTTTACCCCCTTGATTGTTACCCTTGCCTATAAAGTTTGTTAGAGTCTTTTCTGTCTAAAATGGGCCAACATTTGGTGAGCTGACCTGACTGAGAAAATAAGTATGGACAAATCTGAAAGATTCAGTTTTATTGCAGCTTCCCCTAAAAATCTGGAGAGGTTCTGCCCTAAAGCTGTCTGTGTTCCCAGAGGTTATGTGTGTGAAACAAGTGTCCTCAAGCTACAGTCAGAGAACTGAAACTGAGCTACCTCAAGTTTTGGGGCTCCATTCATAGCTGTGTGCTTCTGAAGTAGAACCGTACCCATACATTGTCAGCCCTGAAAAGATGTAAGTCTGCATGTCTGTAGACATGTCTGTAAGTCTAGATGTCTGATTCTCAGGTATTCTACTTGCTCTTGTTCATCTCAGATTGTGCATTAACACATTCAAGAATTCAATTAGCATTATTGCATGGTTCAGTTATATGTAAATGCCTGGGAACACGGTGGTCTTTGAAGTTATTTGCCCACATGAGCATTATTGTCCAACCTTCCCTCTAGAGATCATTTTCAGTACCTTTTACTCAGTTGATTGCATCATGTCCATCTCAATGGCTGATTAGTAAATTAGGAGCAAGTGGAAGACACCTACTTTTGGTGCTTATGTGTATGGGGCCTAGCACATTGCTGCATTTCTCCAAGACAGAAGGTTTGTGTAAACGCCTTCAGGAAAATCTTTAGTACTTTCCATAAGCAACATCTGTTTAAACTAGCTGGTCTTTGAATTATTTATGGCAATAATTTTCAGATTTATCACTTTAACCTTTGGATAGTCTCCTAAAACAACTACTGACTATTTAAAATTTTCAGTGCAGTATATTAAGATGTGAGGATTAACATTAGTATTTCAGTGAGTGTCCCTCAAGCTGCTAGTAATCCCTTTCACATAATATATCAGCAACAGTTTGAAAATAGGAATCTGGAAATTTGTCATCACAAACAGAAAATGATATTTGAGCTGAACATTTGTCAGAGATTGCAGGGCATATGATGTTTTAATATTTAGACATACAATATGCATGTCAAATTGTACCTCAAAGTCAACTAGTGGGCTATATATATTTGAAATATTTTATGAAACTCAAAGGAAATAAACAAAGGAAATGTCCTGGAGAATTATTACTGAAATAGGCCAGACCTGGTGCTTTTTTTTCAGTCTTTATTCTTTAGAAAACATATTAATCTTGAAAACATACACATTTACATTTTTCTAATTTTTGGGGTACCCATCTGAGTCACTTTAGAGTCACTTTTCACCCTCTTACCGTCTACTGTAGTAAGTAATGATTTCTCTGATAAAGCTAGTTGCCTGTTATGTTTACATTCTGGCTACATGTATCTGCATAAAGGAAATTTCTTCTCGCTTCCTGTCCAAGTGATGGTAGTCAAACGGAAAAAGAAAATAAATCTCAATCGGGAAAAGGACACCACTCTATCCAAGACTGAAAGAAATGTTTTGGCTGGAGTTGGACTATTTGCATAAGCTACGGGTTTGGGTCGAATATGTGTTTGACCTGCGCTCAAGTCAGATGCAGTTTGAGAAAACTGTAAACTATAGTGCAATCGTTCGCCACCTTAGTGTGTGGAGAGAAGACTAAGGGACAGGTGACAGAGTGTTGTTTGCAGGGAAACCTGCTGCTATACAGTGTTGCTAATCTGTGCAACACACAGTTCTATAAAGTGCTAAATTATTATTACAGTGAATTGCAGTGTGGTGGGTGACACAGTCTGCACCCCCCTGTGTTAGCTGGTCTTTATTTTGATAAATAACTGTGAATTGCAGTGTGTTAGGGTGCCATATTATTGCGTACTCTTCTCTGTGTTCACAATTAATGGACAAACAATAATTTTTAGGGCTACCTTTTCGTGTGTGTCCTTAACAGCTACAGTTGCTCTTTGGCTGCTTGAAGTTTTATGTTTTTTATAGGGTTTTTAATGTTTCTTTTACTTAATATCTCCTATAACTTTTTTACTTTTAGTTTGAGTTTTGAAAAAAAACATAGGTTTGGGGTTTCATATTTTAGGGTCGGGTTTAGTGTTTTAGGGTCATAGTTTAGGGTTTAACGTTTTTTATTTATTTTGTTAAGGGAAATATATTTTATTTAGATAAAATATTGTTAGGAGTTTTCATTTCTTTTACAGATACTTTTCGAGCTCCAAGACTAGACTAGAGAATAATTCTAAAGTTAGGAGGCAGCTGTCATTTGTAAGGAGCACACGGAGCTTCTGGGATTTGTACATCTCTTTTTTAATGTATGATTTTGTTTTTATAAATAAAGGGATGCACCGATACCAGTTTTGCAAGTACAAGTACTGATAAATTTTTATTTATTGTCATGTGACAGTTTTTCTAAAACAATATTGACTAATTATTTCAGGACAGTGGTGGAGCGCCAGAGCCAGGTCCCAGTTGCAACCGCTGCAACCCTGGTAGTTCTCATGAAAATGCCAAGTATCGGCATTGGTACTCGAAAAGTATCGGTGCATCCCTACTGATAACACTGGCAAAGCTGCCGTTTTTTTGAAGCACATCACTGCACACTACTGCTGTAGAGTTGAGTGTACCAAATCACCACATTGTAAGTGCACCAAAGCGCATCATCCACATTTCCATAGCTGCTAATAAATTTAGGCAATCTCCTGTTTTCATCATGTCTGGGAGGTCTAAAGGGAGGGGCAGAGTTTCTTCACACACAGCTCGTAGGGGAGAGTAGGTCTATGTCTGCTGGACAAGTTGGGAGTCTGCCACACCTTTAAGAGTCAGGAGGACACCGCCTTTTATTTCTGGCAATAGGCATGCTATACAGACAGAACACAAACTGGGGGTCATGGAGTGACAAACAAAGTCTTACTCATCCTCCTGCCCAGCACAGAGCCTCGTATTTTCCCCAAAAGCTGCTAATGCACCCTTGTTCCTCCTCCTCTATATCTATTCAGCCATTTACCCACAAACTGACATGGAGAACTTGGTTGAATTATTTCACCGCATGAGCCACTAGATGAAGGAAGCTGCTCAAGAATTCTTGTTATCAGATGTGAAGGAAAAGAGCGCTAGGAGCATTGAGGGAGGGGACAACAATATGTGCTGTGGAAGAACTCCTTGGCCACTTTTCCAGAGGCTGTCAGGATCCCCTTTTATGATCAACATGCCTCTGATTCTCAGGTCGGTGAAAGGATAAGCAGTGGAAATGCTGGCTGCTTCAGCAGCACTTTAAAATAATTTTTCTGGATGCATCAGCCAGGCCTGGCTGCTGGCAATAGTCACAGGCAGCACCTACACCATAAAAACTCAGATTACCTGGGGTCCAGGGTGGATTCAGACAATTTTTGAACTGCGGACACCATGGACTTTTGGGTGTCCAGGCTTGACCACTGTTGGCTTGCTCTGCAAACTGTGTGCAGTCAGAAAGGGCATTCAGTAAAGTAGGTGTTGACAACAAGACAAATCCACTTGTTCCATGACACACTTTATCAGCTCACTTTTATAAAAAATGAGCCAGATCAGCAACAAGTACAAAACCCCTGAATCTGAAGCTAGCAAATGCATTTTTGTTGGAATCTGGTCCCCCAAATTCCAACATTACCAGATCCTGCCACCATTACCAGCTCCTTCCACCACTGCTAGCCTGCCAACATTACCAGATCGTTTCACTGTTGCTGACCTACCAAGATTACCAGCTCCTTCCACCACTGCTGGCCTGTCACCATTACCATCTAAGTCCGGTATTACATATTCTTCCAAGCATTACCAGATCCTTCTAGCGCTGCTGGTCTGCCAACATTACCGGATCCTTCCACTGCTCCTGGTCTACCAGCATTACCAGATTTTTCCACTGCTGCTGGCCTCACTTCATTACATTGACATCTCCTGCCATCATAGTTGTTCTGCCACATTTACAATCTACTGCTACCATTACTAAATCATTCCACCACTGCTGTCCTGCCTCCATTACCAGATGCTGCAACCATTCACAGCTCCTTGTTGGTCTGACACCAGTACCTTCTCTTGCCACCATCACCATTCCCTATTACTAGCTCCTTCCACCATTACCATCGCCTGCCTAAACTGCTGGCCTGCAGCCATTACCCTTGCATAAGCTCAAAGTGAGCCATTTTATTCACAACAACGAGGATGGTCCAGAGGCGACAGAAATTCTATAATAAATTCCATAGACATTATACTCAAAGTCTTGTTGGTAGTTTGTTTGGATGTTTCAAAATTCCACAATTCTTGGCTTTGTGTGACCTGTTCCATAGTAATATGGAACAGGATTAAACATATTTATTTGAATCTATCCTCAGTCAAATTAGGCCACCAAAGGAACTGGTGGATTAGGTCAATAGTTGTACAGATGCTGAAGTGACCAGCTAAAATGGGCAATAAACATTTTCAAGACAGAATCCTTAAAGATTCAAGGAATCAGAAAGAGAACCTACTTTGTTAAGTGATGCATATTCTGAGGAGAAGGCTTGACCCCTGAGGCTTGTTTCAGTTTCTAGAACAAACAAATTCTAGTAGGCAAGACAGCGTTGGGTTCAAATGAGATAGTAAATTCAGAAAACATGCAGCAGAATGCATTAGGCTTGCTATTCTTATGGCATTGGGTAATATGAAATATGAAACTTGCAAACGGCGAAATGAATGAAATGTTTGTGGAAAGGAATTTCAAATGTTTGTGGTTTAAAGATATTGCACATTTTTCTAATCTGTAAAGATGAAGTGAAAACATAGATTACTGCACTTTGAGCTTCTGCAAACATTCTTTAATGGAAACGGCAGCAGGGGACACCTCTGACAAGTTTCACATTAAAAGGAATAATTTTTTTTTTGTGAGTGTGAATACTCCCGTGAATACCCTTTTTATTCTCTAAAATAAAACCAATTTTGATGGGATGTCAAACATTTTTATTCTTTATAATGATCCCTCCTGCACAGTCAAATATCATATAATATAATATTAATATAGTATGATATTTGCATTTGATGTATGTGTGAGATGGATGTTGGTATTTTTATTATAGCATTTGTGTCCACACCCTCTCCTTTTATATTGTACCGTTTATTCTTTCTGTGGTGTTATTCTCAGGTTGGGACACTAGATGTTGCTACAGGGCCTATTTTACAGCACTTGCAGATGTTGAACAAATTTGTAGCTTTTGATACATTTGCAATTAACCAATTATGTGCAAAAAGCATTCTAGCAAAATATTGATGTAGACAATGTAAAATATTTATTGTTTTTAAGCACATTAGGCTCAATTCACAAAGCTTTAGTATAAGCCTGAGGCAGCTTAGCCTCTATTTGGATTGCAGTTGCCATGGTATTTCACATGTGATCAGCTATGACACCAGCCATTTGAAAGCTTGAAAGTTCATTTGAGAGCTGAAATAAGCAAACTGGCATGGACCATGTTGACAGTTGATGTGCCTTGAACTGTTTTAGAAGACAATTAAATTGGTGGGTCTGTACCTCCATTACTATAATACTGTATCCTCTTATTTTATTTTGAATGCTCTAGTTATGTATTCATTGAAAGTTCAATAAAAAATACAAACAAAAAAAAGGATTTCAACAAATTTGAAGTTCCAAAGAAAAATTCTATTGTTATTTCTATTTCACATATGCTTCCACATGATGGCGCTCAAGGAATACAATATGAAAACATCAAACTGTTCCTTAGCACATGTTGTGCATTTAACAAACGGTGAAAAGCTGATAAGTGGTGATAACACTTCTTTTCTTTAAACTCTTTATTTTGCGCACAAATAGCACAAGAAATACAAAACATTAAAGATAATTTAGAAACAAAGCTGAACAGTAACAAAAACAGGCCTTCAATGACATGACAATGACTGGTACATCATTTCATTAAACATCATTTCATGCTGCTAAACATGGCTCCTTCCAAAGCACAGGAATGCACATTTTAGCAGCATTCAGAAGATGCAACAGCAATGATCTTTTATACCTGGTTCGCAGATGGGATGACCAGTAAGGGAGGGCAGCAGCAACATCATTCTTGAGGTCAACTCCAGTCAATTTCAAACACAAGGCCTGCACCTCAGTCCAAAAATTCCTCAACCGAGGGCAGGACCAAAAAAACTTTAAAGCTTCTAATAGGGCCCCTTGTTGCTTCCCTTGTCAGGGGGAATTCATTATCACCTGCAGGACTGTTTTTTGGTGCACATATGCTTTTGGAAAGACGCACAACACATTCACTTATAAAAGTGGCAATTCTTTTGCCTCTTGAAAATGCTGCATCACCAAAGGCCCATTAACACTTTTGTGTTGCAAAGCACATTAAGTGTTACTGTGCCATTTATTTTGGATGGCACACTAATGCACTAAGACAACTAATATATTCTTTGCGGTATGGCACAACCCAAAATTGCATTGCAGTGATTTTCAGTAGGGATGCACCGATACCATTTTTTCCTGTCCGAGTACGACTACCGATATTTTTTTTAAGGTACTCGCCAATACCAATTACTTTTTTTTAGTGTCATGTGACAGTTTTTCTAAAACAATACAGACTAATGATTTTAGGACAGTGGTGGAGTGCCAGGGCCCAGTTCCAGTTGCAAACACTGCAACCCTGGTAGTTCTGCCACTGACTCCAAGCTGTAGAGTGACTTCAAATGTCAGCAATATATTATACAGCAATGCAGAATACCACCAGCTATAGAGGACTACAATTCCCAGCGGTACATTATACAGCAATGCAGAATACCACCAGCTATAAAGGACTACAAATCCCAATGATACATTATACAGCAATGCAGAATTATACCATCAGCTGTAGAGGACTAGAAATCCCAATGATACATTATACAGCCATTCTGAATGGCACTGGCTATAGGGCTGTGTGAGGTCTATGGTGGGCTGTAAAGGGTCTATGGTGGGCTGTGCAGGGTCCCACCAGAAATCCGGATGGTCTCACGGGCGGCATGGTTTCAGGAAATAGGAAATGTGTTCAACAATTCTCACGGCGCTCTAAAGAAGGGAGAGAGGTGATGTTCGGGCCGGCGCTGTAAGGAAGGAAGGAAGGAGGAGATATGCGGGCTGCGTGGTTTACAGGAAGGCTACCAAGGTCCCCAGCAAATGCAAGACCTCAGGCAGCCGATTCCATTTAAAAATTTAAAGTTCCGGTATTGGCGCTTCATATCAGAGTACGAGTACTCATGAAAATGCCCAGTATCGCTGCATACCAAATTTTTAGAATGTTTTGGTGTATTGGCAATGATTTTCAATGGGCTGCCTTAATGCAACATACGTTAACGCCATAATATAATGCAAGGTAACTTATGTGCGCAACTTTGTTATACATATTTAATCTGAACTGGATCCATTGGGTGTCATATATGGGGTTCAGTGTTTTACAGGGCTCACTTAAGGAATTAGGGTATATGTTAATATTATGGAAGTTAAGTATTAAAGACCAGGTTAAGTGTTAAGGTCAAAGTTCAGCTTCACCCCCCAATAATAAAAAAAAAACTGTGCCTTTTCTTTCCCCTTCATACACCCTCCCCTACTGTGAATCACCGCTGCTATCTGATTATGCAGATGTCAGCAGGTGTGTCCATGATAGCATAGGTTCAGAGGAAGCGGTTATATGATGCTGGATGTCATTAAACCTCGAAGTGGGGCTGTAACCACTGTCAGGGGAAGACGCAGAGAAAAGTGCTCGAGTGTGAAAAAGGTGCGTGAAGCATGTAAAACTAGTGATGCATTGAAATGGAAATTTTAAACCAAAAAATAAATAAATTCAGGCTGAAGCCGAAACTAATTTTTTACAAATATTGTATTTTTATTTATTTTTTTATAAACTTTATTTTTTAATATTTTATTTTTATTTATTTTTATTATTACATTTATTTTTACTTTACTGTCAGAGGCTCTGGGGAAATACCAAGGGTCTAAACAGATTCCTGATATTTCCCTTTTAAAATAGAAAGTGAGATTGAGTCCTCAAACTCTTTTTCTGCAGCTCCCGTTCTAAATGAACCAGAAGCCTTTATGCTGAGTGTTTCTGTTCATTCATAACTTGTGGACATAGTATGTTTACCATGTACACAATTATGAATGAACAGGAAGTGATGTAGAGCACTTCCTATTTATTCTGTCATGTTTGGGGAACTTAGCACATATGGTGAGCGCTTAAGGAACAGTCTTGAAGCCGTTTTAAACATAAACAGGGCAGTCTTTTATTTCTTTTATCAACACAACATACAGTCTGCTAATGTTTCAGCAAGTAGTCAATGTCTCATGACCAAAGATTGTCGCACATACTCCATGTGTAAATGGCTCTCTCAGCCTTCTCGGCTGTCTCCCCTGTGCCTCTAGCACACAAAGCCACCTGGCTCCCCTCTGACTTCTGGGTGGAGTCCTCCTGACTCCTGAACACCTCTGTTCCTCTTCCCAGCTGGAGACCAGAACATTAGCCAGCAACCTTCCCATAAGTGCTGTGCACAGGTGTGCAATTAGGTGCTGGCCACTACTAAACAATGGACCCAGGAATGGAGATTTCATCCCTCCCAAGTCTCTTCGAAATCTCCCAGTTCCAGGATCCCATGCCAAATCCAGAAAACCCTGAGAGAACTGCAAAGCCAGTTCTTTCCCAGCAAAATAATTTGTTTCCTGGAACCGCTCAGCCCCTCTGGCTGAGAGTCCTGGGTGACTACAACCCCCAGTTCTACTGTGGGATTGCCCCACAATACCACAATTCATACAGTAACTGGTGCATATTAACTCATAGTATGTCCAGTTATTTGCAAACAGCGACCACTGATCGCTGACTGCTTGTAACGCTCTGCTTCCTGTCACAGGAGGGCGATCTGGCGGTGCGAGGAGGATAGCTCTGTCTATTTTGACAGCTGACTCCTCCCCCGCACCGCCGGCTCAGGCTCCTGTGACAGCGCATGGCTGTCTCCGCCCCCACACCGCTCTCCATCCTGGTCAGGGGAGGCTGAGAGGGATGGTGCTTGAGGAGAGTCTGGCCTCTTGTGACATCGAGGCTCACAGCTCTTTCCTCCCCCGCACCGCTCAGCCTTCTCTGACAGTTTCTCTCCTCCCCGTTGGATGCTGCACTGTGCCAGAGGGGACACAGAGCAGTGCACAGCAGGAAGGAGATAAACCAGGCATCCACCGCAATTTCGGCCAAAAGATGGCACTTTCGGCATTTTGCCAAAAGTGCCATTTTCGACCGATATGTTTCCGACATGAAACCAATACAAAAATAAAGGCAAAAATATATTAATTAAAAAACTACTGGAGTTAAACTTTAGATACGTAGGAGTTTATTCAGCTGAAGGATTTAGGCGAATGTTCGGCTAATTCGACTCGCTTCGGCTGCAGGAAGTCTTCGGTTCAGCCGAGAAACAAAGAGAAATGTAAACAGTAAATTAACACGCCACACCTTTGAAAAAATACTTTAATTGAACAAAAAAACAAAATACATTTTTTGACAATTCAGAATGACCGAGTCGAATGCTGCTTGTATGGCTAAGCCGATGTATGGCTAAGAATTGCCGTACAGGGCTGTGGTGAATAGCCAAATAGGCGTTGGCAGCTTAGTGAATAACCCCCTTTGTTCTTAACTACTGTTGGAGAGCTACAGATTTATTTAACCATTTTTGGTACATCTTTTTACTTGACACATTGGACTTCTGCCATGTACCAGTTACTGGGTTGTTAGCATGATGCAGCAAGTCCAACAAGCATCCCAACTAACCAGTTCCTTTCATGGCTACCTCCATAAACCTACTTAGGGTTCTCTCTCTAGCATCCTGATCATTCATTATCTATGCTTTTTTCTACAAACTCTACACGAGCTCTCCATCCATGCAAACTGAGTCTTTTCACCCACATCACACTCCCCCAAAAAGGTGAAATGTCTGCCCCTTTTTATCATGTATCTTGTCTACTGCAGATGTAAAATGGTCCTTCAGTAGAAATACACTGCATTTAGTATTTTCCACCATCCTTCTTCAGACCTATTTGCAACTATTTTAAGGTTACCTCACACAGTCTGGGGTGTACGCAGTCCACGCTAACTCACAAAAATTATCTGTGCACATTTCCAAGAATTCACAAAGACACAAAGAGTCTATTTATTTCAAAAAATGCAGAGCTATTTGTCCAGCAACGCTGCATGTACATTTATTCTGTGTAAATTAACCAGCTGTGGTGAGAATTGGGCAAAATTGTATGTTCTGGAGGACATTTTCTCTTCTGGTGGAATGTTCTTCAAATATTTTGGGCAGTGGTGAATCAGAAAAATACCATAGTAGCAATCCCATAATAGCAATGGTTACATTTAACTGCTAATTCCCTCCAGCATTCTGTAGAATTGTTACATTGTATTTCTTGTTACTAAGGTGTATTTATTTCCTATTCTCCTCAGCTCCACCTAGTGCCCGTAATGTGGTATTGTTCCCATTTGCTATTGCCCTATAATATTTGAAGGACATTCAAACCGAAGAGAAACTAACCTTAAGAACATTTAATTTTGCCCCATTTTTACAACAGCTGGTGAATATGCACAGGAAAAAATGGGCATGCATTATTTCTGGACGAATAGCTATGAAAATATTTTTAGAAATAGAACCCAAAGGTTAACAGCAAGATACTTTTACAGCAATTATCAATACCGACATTTTAATCCAGGAACTCTTTGGGAATGTTACACTGTGACAACCCAGCTTCTTAGTGCGTACATGTGCCTCTGCACAAGGAACACAGAAAACAAAAACAAGCCTGTGCCCTATTCATGACAGTCTGTCTGTATTATTGGTTTAATACTTGCATTGACAGATGCACTGCTATAATCTGGGGAAGGAATTCTACCAAATGGACATTGTCGGTCCACAGTTTAATTGGTCTGGTACACTGCAGCATGATAGCATTCTGTTTTTGCTTTCACAGTCTAATTTTGAATGGGTGATCCTCCAAGGCCTGTTTGCCTACCTCCTCCCAGCATTTGCAGAATTCTGCTCAGTTAGCATGCAAACACTTGCTCCTTTCACTTCCTTTGCAGGCTATGTATATATGCAAAGGAGACATCACCCAGTCAATGCCCAGGGCCTCTCCCTCTCCAGGGTGGTTGCACCATTATGACACATACACAAAATGTAAGGGAAAATATAACATTCCATTATAGTTACTGTTTTAGCTAGCAGTTTCTGTGAGTTTTTTTGTGTGGGTAAAAAGAACTTCCAAAGGAATAAGACCGGATGTAGACTAATAGGTGTGGATCTGGAACTGCCACAGTTTTCTTTCTGACTTGATGTATGAGTTTAGCTGTACACTTAAAGCCAACGCAACCTCTTCTCTGTAGAAAAGGTACCTAGACTAGTCACAAAGAGATTATGCCAACAAGCTGGATTTTGTCTGTGCTCCATAATATTATCTCCTCAGAGAAAAGTCCGACACATTTCTACATCTTAAGTGACCCTTAAATTAGGTGCATTTTTTTTTTTTTTATTTGGACAATGTAGAGACCCCCTAAATCCATCCCAAACTTGTTTCTGTTTTTGGTTGACTTTGGTGAATTATTCAATACGTTCTGTCTTATAAGATGCTAGGTGGAAGACTTTCTTCCCCAACCAAAATCATGCAACATGTGCGTCGGGGTGCCATTGAAAATTCAGAATTCAATATTTAAAGGCAAACTCTGGGAAAAAAATGATAATTTACACACCGCACTGGGTGTGTAAATTATCACTTAAAAAGAGGAGGTATGATGTCACAACCCTGCCCCCTCATCTTCTCTTCCAGAATGCCTTATATTCTGTAAAAAGGAGTGGGGAGAAGACCAGAGCATATACAGAAGCTTTCTCAGCAGATTTGCTATGCCAAGCTGTGCTAGCCTGACACCCATTCACATGACGCGTATACTGGCCATATATGTAATGATAAACAATCAATTAATCGTAAATTGATAATCGGCACCCAGGTTTTCATGAACAGAGCTCTTTTACCTCACCAGTTTTTTAGCTGGGTCAGATACAATCCTATTGATCCTCATTAATTATGATCTTGTGGTGGCCTACTTCAGAAACTCCAGCTGGAAACTTTGGAATCCAAAAATTGATTGTTTTAATAAAAAAATCACTATTAGGCCTGTAACCCTGCCTTTAAATCAATGTATCCATAAGGGAAACTGATATACTTATAGTGTATTTTTTATTTAACTTTTGGATACTTATCAAAAGACTCCACTTATCAAGAGCCTGAGATGGCTTTAAACACCACTGCTGATGGGAGCTATAACAGTATATTGTGTACTGTTGCTTTCAGTGGAATAAAGTAAAAAAAAAAAAAAATTATTAACTACCTGGGTCTTTGCACGCCATGGGATGCTCTGAACTGCCTAAGGAATTTTCATCCTGACACTAGGCACCGTCAGATATGTATCTACTGCAAGGCAAAGTAGGCACTTTCCAGGGGGGCGGCTAAAAACACCTCCCCAACAAACCAGTAAGGCAGACAGGGCCGTACTGGCCATCTGACATACCAGGCAATTGCCCGGTGGGCCGAGGCAAGCTGGGCCACACAGAATCAGACTGCATCATCAGGCAAATTAGGTGGCCGCAAAGCCCCAAATTAGAGAGCTGCATGGTGGAGCAGGGGGGCCCAGTGAGATGTCTTTTTACACATTCCACCACCTGAGAGCCCGTGCAGCCCACCTGAGACCCACACATCCCACTTGCACAGCCCAACATAGACTGCGCCCAGCCCACAAAAGACCCCGCATAGCTTACCATAGACCCTCCACAGACGACCTGAGACCCCGGCTTCCCTGCTGCGCTAATAGCATAACCTGTCAGAAGCTGGATACAACGTGCGTGCTGTATCCAGCAACTCACAGGTTACACAAAATGTCTTAAACAGGAAGGGGTGGGGCAAATTTAAATTAGTGGGGTTCCTTAGTTTAGTCTTGCCAAGGCAGCACAAAACCAAAATACACCACTGGGCACCGTTTAAGGTGTTTGCTCCGGGACTACAAGTAAAACACTAGACATATGAATGCGAAAAAGTTTAGCCCTCAGCTGTTTATTAGAATTTATCTCTAACTTTAACTTGAACTTGTATTAAAGTAGAACTATTAAACAAACAATAACATCTGTGCCCCTTCCAAAATTATTCCCTACCAACAGCTTTGCTAAAGTGATAACACCACCCGTATCTATCAATATATCAATGTTGCACTGCACTTTAGATAATACATTCACTATATTACAACAGCTGTATAATTATATTAATGTCCCATATAATTGAAAACCAGTGTTGAAAAGGTGCCAATGTGCATAAATAAATTCAAAATGTGTCCAAAGCAAGTGTTCCAAGTGCACCTGTATATAGTCAGATATGGCTCAGTTTTTAGTTGCAGACATCAGATTCCTTTACACCATGGCACAAATACAATAAGTTATAACAAATATGTTACTGAGTATAACAAGTTATTACTAAAGGAAGGCAAACCTCCGCACTGCAAGGGTTAAGCGCTCATTTTGTCTAGGGAGCTAAAATAACAAAGATATACTCACCTGAAACTTGGATCTGGCTGGCTGCTAGACCAGTCCCATAGCCTCTCCCTCTCAACCCCAGCGATGGAATGTCCCTCAGCGTCCTCACGTCCAATACACTTTACTGGATGTGATGGCTCACGGTTTCTTAGACCACCAAAGCCTTGGGTAGGGAGGCTGCAGTGACCAGTCTTACAGTCAGCCGGGTCTGAGTTTTGGGTGAGTAGATCTCTGTTATATTAGCTCCATAGACAAAAGGAGCACTTAACTCTTGCAGTGCAGGGGTAGCCCCACTACAAGGGTTAAGATTTCATATGCCCAGAGTTCTTTAAAGGTTTCTAGAGTCTTGTACTGTTTGATTATCACTTTCATTAAAATGTATACACTCGATTTTTCAATTTTGGGCCCACTTGTCTGAGGGAAACTCTGTTTTTGTCGACAGTGGAGTCGCCAGAGCCATTGTGCTTGATCATGATGTGACCAATCTTCTGATAGTTTGAGTCCAGTGCCTCGCCTCTTCTCGTTCCAGATGCTGAAAAAATCATGAGAAGCTTTTCAAATTAAACCCACCCTGAAACTGGTACTCCAGGAAATTAAAATCACTCGGCAAGAAAGGGGATATGAGAAAAAATGAATAGCTGAATTTTGCAAATAGTTCTCCTGATCCAGAGCATTGACTATTAACCTAAAGACAGACAGACTCTGAAAAAGGTGGCAAATAAGAAAAAAAAACAGAATGTTAATCAGAAGTTTGCAGATCTGCTGATTTGGAAAGATGCCTAAACAGGAAGCATTTCTTCAGTTTCAGCAGCATCTACAGTTTAAACAAAAAGGCACTTGCTATGTGAACCTGCAAATTAGATTATTTTTTTTGCAGAGGATAACTGAGTGCAAACAAGAGCACTCATATCTGTATTTGTATGTCTGAAGAAATCCGCTCTGAGAATCACCGAAAGAGAGACACACCCCTTTTAATGATCAAAAGAAACAAAGCGCTAAAGGTAGCTGTATGAGCAAAAGAATAAGCTATCATTGATTCTGGCGAGGTCAGTATGGAAGCTAATATATAAGTATAAAGCAGGACTAGCTTCATAAACAAGTATAAATAAAACCAGTCTAACCAAAATACAAAAAACAATTAGAACCACTAAAATTCATTCCGATGGAATAAATAAACGAACAATGTTTAAAACGTCAAAATCAGTGACCCCTTTTAATGCTGCAAGGGAGAAGAATTTGACTCAGAAGACTTTTGAGATTTGTCAGTATGAGTCAACATATTACAACCACAACACAATATAATCCCCAGTCTTTTTGTACAAAATAAAAGATGAGGTTGTGTCAGGTAAATGAAGAACAAAAATGTCAAGTGTTCGCCTGCAAAGTAACAAAGAATTATGGCAACCAAAATTATCAATAGACGACACTTTAAATGCCTTTACAACTCAGTAAAGTAAGTGCTCCAAGTTGAGCGCTTCCGGGTTCACATTTTGCAGAGGATATCAGGGAACAGATGTCCCCAAGGAGCTGAAGTGATTAAAAAAATATAAATCTCAGCTTCTTTTTATCTAAAATGCTGGAAAATATGCACAAGACCCATAATGATTTGACTACAGTCATCCTCTACCTTTCTAGTCTTTTTTGTGCCTTGCTATAATTACTATTTACTAGTTACTAGCAGTGACAATTAGAAAAAACCCATTGGAGAAATGAGTAGTATTACGCATACAGAGGCTGGAACTGGCACATTAAAAGGAGTAAAAAATACATTGGAGGATAGAGAAACAGGAGACAAATGAACTGACAACACAGGAAAAATAGATGTTATAGAGGTGCAAGGGACTGAGTTGGCAAACACTGAATTGGCAAAGAATCAGTAAAAACAGAATCTAACACAATATCTGAAGATAAAATAGGCTCAGAACACTCGTTATTTGCAGCTAAACCTGATATTCCAGCTGTAAGCTGGTAGCTCTACAGCAGGTTCTAATTGGACTACATTGGCAGTGCTGCCCATCTACATGTTGCAGCTCACTTATCCAGTGCTCCTGTCTAGGGAGTCCTCCTGGGTCTATGGACATTTTCAGTGGAAGCTTCCCCTCTCCTGACCATGAGTCACACAATAAATTAGTGCTGACAGCCCGGTGCTGCTCTCTTTGGCATCTTCTGGCATGGAGAAGGTGACGTGTGACCTCCTCTCTTAGCTCTGGTAAGCTTTGCTCTTCTCCTTTATTCTTGACAGCTGCAGAAACAAGATAAGGCATTAAGTCCATCGCTTTTCTTCCACTTGGGTTGCCTCTTCTAGGTACCACTGTTGCTCCTAGCAACTTACCAGCCAAACATGTTGGGAAAGTTCCAGTTGGCATCCAGTCAGTAGATGAAATGTTGTGAGCCCCACAGCATGAACAGAGAGGGTAATGTGAAGGAATTGTGAAGCTTGACTTCTTCACCTGCACATACCTTTCAAGTGTCCCTCTTTTGGTGGTACCTTCCCTCACTTTGTAACCACTCCTCAGTTGTCCCTCTATTTGGTCTGATGTACAGATATCTATGAAAAGATTCTATTTAATTACCAGTGTTATTCTCAGCGCGTTCAGCTGAACCGAAGTGAAGAACAGGTTCGCCTCAGCCTATCCAACATCTGAATCGGCTGAGGGCGTTCAACAGTTCATTCCCTGCTGTTCGCCCAATTCTTATACGGGCCGAACAGCAGGGAGTGAATAGCCAAATGCTGCCACGCAGCATTCGGCTTGGTAATTCTGTTTGCTACCTCAGAGGTAGCGAACGGAATAAAAAAATTGACATGCACACACAAAAAAATGGGTTGGGGTCACCCTCCCAATCCATACCCTTTAGGTCTGGTAGGAATGTTAGGAGGGACCCCCAGTAAAAAAAACCGTGTGTGGGTTCCTCCCAAAAGTCATACCAGGCCCTTTAGGTCTGGTAGGAATTTTAAGGGGGAGCCCAAACACGAAAGAAATGTGGGGTCCCCCCTAAAATTTACAACTAGACCCTTAATCCGGGCACTGGCCTGGCAAGGCAGGAAAGGGGAGGCACAGCATTGGGACTCCACAGGTCAATCACGATGACCAACGGGCGCCGACTCCGTTGTTTTAACCTCTTGCCGTCCGCCCGTAGTAAAAAAACGGACGGACGGCACTGCAGCATCTGTCTGTTTACATTTTTCTGGCAACTGTCAATTCGCTCATTTAGCGTTGTGAGTCCGTCGGGAGCGGTCGGGTCCGGCAGGCGGCGTTTCTTTTTTTTAAATTTCACCGAGTTGGCGTACGCATAGAAGATGGCAGCACAGAACCTGGAGGCGGCTAATAGCGGGACACCCCTGGATTCGCTGGGAGTCTGAGTATATGTTTTGAGGATAACCCAAGGAAGCAGGGAGGAGGGGAAAGACAGAAAAATAACACAGGGGTGAAGTTCCTCTTTAATTCGCTGGAATTGCAAAATCTTGTGAAATCTCCTGAATTTTTGCCACATTTTGGGGAAATAAACATTGAGAATTTCGCCCATCCCTATTAGCGTCAGGGGTCTGGATTAGTAATATGAGGAAGAGATCTTGTGTTTGCCCCGGAGTCACTTCTGACAGGAGGAGATTGGCCAGCCTCTGTGTTTTCACAGGATACACACTGATTGCAGACACTTCTCTTTGGTCAGTGTTGTATGACAGAAGGCATCCCCAGCAACCCTTTATACGTGCTCCTTCTTCCTTCAGCCCTGCCAGTCAGATGATTATGAGAAGTATCTGAAAGAAAAATTGCCTATGTTACACAAAAAGCATGTCAAAGCCTAACACATGTTCTAATAATAATAACAATAATGCAGATAGCCTGCCAGGGGTCATGAAAAAGCACTGCCATTACACTGCTAGAAGATCTTCTTATGTATTCCCCCCTTCACATCAGTAGCCTCCTTCACATCAGGAGCCCCTTCTTTAGATAAGGACCCCCCTCACATCAGAAGCCCCCCTTTCATATGAAAAGCCCTTTTTTCACATCAGAAGTCCCCTTTACAACACAGTCCACCCTTTACGTCAGTAAATGCATATCATTGCCACCCCTTTCTTTCATTTTAGAATTCACCTTCACATCACAGTTTCCCATTTACATCAGAGCCCCCTTTCATATTAGAGTCCCCCCTTTCATATCAAAAGCCCCTATCACATCAGAGTCTCTGTTTACATCAAAGCCACTCTCTCATATCTGAGTCCCCCTTCACATCAGAGTCCTAAGTCTTCCCTTCATGTCAAAGTCCTCAGTCCCCCCTTCACACCAGAGTCATCAGCCCCCCTTCACATCAGAGTCCTCAGTCCTTCCTTCACATCAGGGTCCTCAGTTCCCCTTCACATCAGAGTTCTCAGTCCCCCCTTCACATCAGAGTCATCAGCCCCCCTTCACATCAGAGTCATCAGCCCCCCTTCATATCAGAGTCCTCAGTCCATCCTTCACATCAGGATCCTTAGTCCCCCTTCACATCAGGGTCCTTAGTCCCCCTTCACATCAGAGTTCTCAGTCCATCTTTCCCATCAGAGCCATCAGTCCCTCCTATATATCAGAGTCCTCAGTCCCCCCTTCATATCAGAGTCATCAGTCCCTCCTTCACATCAGAGTCCTCAGTCCCTCCGTACATCAGAGTCTTCAGTCCCTCCTTCACTTTTGAGTCCTCAGTCCCTCCTACACACCAGAGTCCTCAGCCACCCCTTTACATCAGTGTCCTCAGTCCCCCCTTCACATCAGAGTCTTTAGTCCCTCCTACACATCAGAGTCATCAGTCCTTCCTTCACATCAGAGTCCTCAGTCCCTCCTTCACATCAGAGTCCTCTGTCTCTCCTTACATCAGAGTCCTCAGTCCCTTCTTCACATCAGAGTCTTTAGTCCCTCCTACACACCAGAGTCCTCAGTCCCCCTTCACATCGGAGTCCTCAGTCCTTCCTTCACATCAGAGTCCTCAGTCCCTCCTTCATATCAGAGTCCTCAGTCCTTCCTTCACATCAGAGTCCTCAGTCCCTCCTTCACATCAGAGTTCTCAGTCCCCCTTCACATCAGAGTCCTCAATCCCCCCTTTACATCAGAGTCCTCAGTCCCTCCTCCACATTAGAATCCTCAGTCCCTCCTTCACATCAGAATCCTCAGTCCCTCCTTCACATCAGGAGCTGAAGTATGGCAGAGGGTGGGAGATGAGACAGGCCTGGATGGAGACAAACTTCCATCTTTTTATGAATGCATGTCTGGATTAGCATCTTTCATTTCCATGGTGACGGCGGCCAGCCTGCCTCCACCATGTAAAGCCATGGCACTGTGAAAATTTTGAGGGAACCCCTGAAGAAGCCATTGAAGCCTAGTTTACACCTGTGCAATTTGCAGTCCTTCAGCCTTCATCTGAAAATGCACAACAAAATGCAGTTCAGTCTAATGCAATGCACTTCCATACGACTTGGCAAATGGTGCAGGCACTTCTTGGTGCTACGGTCTACCATTGTGCCGCCCCAATAGGGGCATAGAATATGAGATGCATAGCCTCAGTTAATATTAGCATTGTTATATAGGTTAGAATTTATATAGTGTGATTTACCTAACTATTTTCTCATAGCTAAATTCATGTGTAATCCTATGCTGCCATCTAGTGGCCTTTTGTTGTAACAAACATGTTTTCTGTAATTATTCCTCATGTGATGATGTATTTCCCCCTAGTGTACGCCCCTTCCTTCTTCCTGGGTGCAGTACTTCCTGTGTCATGGCCACAGTTAAAAGTCACATGTAACAAGGACACACATGTAATCTGCACAGTACGTAGGAAAGGCATCATTTTCTGACCGCACAATACTATAACCGTTCAACTGCTGTTCCTATCATCTGCTGTAACCCTAATGTTAAAGAATAAACACCTCTTTTGAATGAATCGGTATTGACGAGTTCAGCTATCTGACGAGGATTGTCCGCAGTGAGTATATCTGCTTATACAGGCCAGGCATAGAGGTCTCAGCAAGGGATATATTTCGCTATCACAACAATCGGAGTCAGAATAACCATAGTCCCATAGACTAAATGGGAGCACATGACAAATGTATGAAAAATGCATGTATTATGCGTATTAGTACATAACAACAAGCCCCCACTGCATAGCAACCTATACTTTATTTTACCATCATCTGGTTGAACAATAATGCAAAAAGTGTATTCCATTGCTGAGGGAGAGCGCATGATTTTGCACTTGTTCCCCCAGCGCACACTTGTGAACGGGGGCTAAAATTACATACGTGCTGTATTTTTCTTATATTGTTATGAAATTTACAAAGGTGCCAAAATACATGCAACTATAAAGATGCAGAATATTCGACTGTCAAAAATGGCAAAAAGCCGGTTCATGACCTAGTCATGACCTATATAGGATACTAGTTAACAATGTCGGCAGTAACGACTAGACATGCATCCTAATTTCCGAATTCTAAGGCGTCCAAATGCGAACAAATCCAAATGCTCGTTTAACAAAACTTCACATACGTCCGAATTTGATTCCAAACGAAACTAATTTGTTTTGAATGTGAAAGTGGGCCCCAATTCATTTGGGAGCTCACTCTCAACTGTCTGTGTCTTTATTTTAAACATGTAGTACCGCCTGCAATTCCATGTGACTGTTCTCTGTTTTTTAGGCCCCGTTCACACTGAGCAATTTATCGCACGGTAATTCCCGCGATGTCGCGGCTATTTACTGCGCGATATCGCTCTCCAATGCTTGGCAATGGGGCAAAGGGTCCTGCTGTCGCGGGTCGTGTGTCGCTACAGCAGGACCCTTTTTGGAGCGGATTTTGCCACGATTCAATGCTTTTCAATGCAAGCATTTGCGCGAAATCGCGCGGTATCGCGCAAAATGCAAATCGCGCAAGTGTGAATGGGGCCTTAGATGGTTGCAGGTACTGTCATGTGACTTACTTCCGAAATGAAAAATCTAACCGAATCCATTTTCGGATCCAAAAATTGCCAATAGCAAGCTGGCTATTGCAGCCGCCCTCTGCTGCTGTCAATCAGCAGAGGAGGACCTGATGGATAACTTCAGGTCCGCCTCTGCTGATTGACAGCAGCAGTCAGCGGGTGCAATAGCTAGTCTGCTATTGGCTATTGCAAATTGAAATAGCCAATAGGAGCCTAGCTATTCATTCCTATGCTGTTGTTGGTTTTTTTTTCTCTGACTGACGGCGGCCCCAATGTCAAACACAAAAAAAAACAGAGAGCAGGGAAAGATTTATTCTGCTAGATAAAGCAGAGTAAACCTTTCAGGGAGAAAATGTTTCTCTCCCAGGCATCCGGGAGCCGCTATCTTATAGCAGGAGACTCCCAGAACGTCCGGGAGAGTTGAGATATTTTACCATACCATGCTGCGCACAGGAGCAGGTGTCATTATCCAGGAATTATGGTTCAAGTAGTGTGCAGCCAAATCCTGGGGATAGAAATATATCAATCCAAGGTTGTCAGACCCGTACATATTTAGTGCTTGTTTACACCAATTACAGTGTGTTCCAGCGAGGTTAGCTGCTGGAACGCATTCTGTCACATACTAAACTCCACCTGCGTTCTGGAGTAAGAGGGGGTCATGGGCCTGGCAGCCACACATGCAGCCCCCCCCCCCCCGCAGTGTGATTGCTCCCACCAGAATGCGTGGCACAACAATGCCTGTGTTCCGGTCCAGTGCGATTGCAAACAATAGTGGGGGGGGGGAGTGTAGTATGCGATACAGTGCATTCCAGAAGCTAACCACGCTGGAACACACTGTAATCGGTATGAACAAGCCTTGAGAGATCCTATCCAGAACAGTTGCTTCAATGTTTTCATGTATCACAGCCCTAGGGCACACAGGGTGCAAGCAGGGGTCCCTCTGGTGGCACCCGAACTTAGGTGCCGGTTGCCAGGACCCACACACTCCGGGTTCTCACCTAGGGTGCTCCTTGCAGGAGGACGGACTTATTACGTTTTTGAATATAGCCTCCGCGAATGGCCACAGCGGCCATCTTTAAACCTGGAAGGTGCCCAAATCCTATTTAATATATTGCTGAGCCAGCAATACAGTAAATAAAAATCATCCCATGGTGGTCCAGTGGGGGATAAGTATAATCTGCATCTCTTGCTGATTCAGACCATACTGCTTGCTCCCTTGTGGTGCCTCCACTCAGAGGTCTGAATCAGCCAGAGATGCAGATCACACTGATCCTCTACTGGACCCCGTGAATGCATCTCCCTCCCTGCAAAACAGGTAAGCAGGAGAGGGGGAAATGTTTTAAATTATTATTCATTTTTAATTATTGTTAATGGTGGTGTGTTTTTTAATGAGTGTGTGTGTTTTTAATGAGTGTGTGTGATGTGTGTGTTTTATTGCATGTGTGTGATTATCGTTTTAATGTGTGTGTGATATGTGTGTGTGTTTAATTACATGTGTGATGTGTATTTCATGATGTGTGTGTTTTAATGCATGCGTGATGTGTGTGTTTTAATGCATGTGTGATGTGTATGCTTTAATGCCTGTGTGTTGTGTGTGCTTTGTTTCATTATGTGTTTGATGTGTGTGTTTGATTACGTGTGTGATGTGTATGTGTGTTTCATGATGTGTGTGTTTTAATGTATGTGTGATGTGTGTGTTTCCCTATTTTGCCTAAGGCAGTGATGCTGAACGTTTTTTAAACCCCATCGCCCAAACTGCAACGCAATACCAAACTTATATTCAGCGTTGGCACTTCGAGATAAATACATTGATATTGCGCTGCATTTTGGGCACTCGGCTTCAAAAATGTTAGCCATCACTGTCCTAGGGGATTTCCAGGCCTTGGCTATAGTTTGTTTAGCTGTGACAATTACATATTACACACCACCACACATCTGTAGAGTGAACAGGGCATATAGAAAACAATTGTTCTCTCTGAACATGGTATGAGTAAACCCATAGTGATATCTGCTATAGTCCCAGGATCAGATGTGCGCCACCTACTGGCGGCAGGTAAGAAGCGCGCGCACATCTGAGTGGATGCCGGGGATGCCGTGTGTCATGTAGCCGTCTATCAGACAGCTGCTGGGGCGCGGCTGTGCCATTGGGGGCGTGGCGCCGATTCTGATCTATGGGCACTGGAGGAAATGAGACAGTGACAGAAAGCATGGAGCGTCCTGGCAGGTCAACATTGGAGCAGCCTAGTCCAGACAGCAGAGCCAGGGACGAGCCGTACGACTCTGCAGAGACATGGCGGGGCAGAGGGGGAGGCTTCGTGATGGTGGCAGACAGGAATACATACAATGCACACAGCACAGCTCAGCCGCAGGTAAGGAATACACTTCTCAGAGTGCAGAAGACATCACTTAGCTGCTTGGCACTGGGATCCTACCACTGAATACAAGTTATTACAATATAATGCCCCCTGACCTTTCACCTACCCCCTATACATAGTGACCTCTGGTGACATGTAACTGGTCATGTGATCGTACTGTTATGTACTGCTGGGGGGGCAGTCTCATTAACCGCAGCGCCCTACGTGGCACAATATTTTAAAGTTATATTTTCATGTTGCCGTTGTTTCAAAATATCATTTTTTGTTTTGATCATACTTTAATCTAACCCTTAGATCCATGTCAGCTGAGAAATTCAATCATCAATAACACTTTGCCAGTAGGCAGAAATTCAGTTAGTATTATCAGTAGTGGAACTCGTTACGTGACTTCTAGAGCTCGTTCCGTGGCTGCTGGAACTCCGCCATGTTCCAACGTTAGTAATGGAGCTGGGATGGATTGACTTATTTCTGGTCTGAGCAACAAGGGCGGCGACTTTGTATAATCGGGGATGAATTCTAGCGGTTCCATCACTAGCGAGGTGTTGTCAGCTCTAGAATGGCAGACATAATGTTAACCCTTAATACCAGTGATGTGTGGGAGGCATGGAGTGAGCCCAGTGCGCCCAAGTCTGCACAGAACTTTAACTGACCCACGCTCCTCCCGGCGCAATTAGTCATGTCGGGGGGAGTATTTTTGCATAGGCTTGGGTGAAATGGGTTCACCCAAGTCCCCGCACATCACGTCTTAACACTAACAGGTCTATTCATAAAAGGGTGAAGAGTTTGGAGAAGGGAGGAGAAGGGAGCAATCAATTACAACATAGCTGAACTGGAAAGTGAGCTGAATTGGAAAATATTTCCAAATCAGCTATGTTGTCCTAGGTTGTTCTCTTCTCTTCTCCTGCCTTCTCCAAACTCTTCACCCTTCTGTGAATAACCCTGAAAGGGCTGGTTCACACCAGATGCATTGGGGAACCACTGGCAGCCTTGCCCAACGTAGTCCCAACACAGAGACAAGACAGCCTGGTTTTCAGTGCAGTGGTGCGCTCTGAAAAAAGTTACAGCATGCACCACTTTTTTTCAGCACTATTGCAACGGAAACCACCACATTGCATTGACGCAGGAGTGAATAGAACTGAATTAAATGTCACTTTTGACATTTCAATAAAGTTCTAACAAATAAAATTATCAGTTCAATGCGCCAAGATGGCTGCATCAGCACTGTTCTTCCCAGCGCACACCAGCGGCCCATGCATTTAGCACAGCTGGCTGGTATGAACAAGCCTTTAGAGCCCATATTTAGACCCCATATTTATGAAGCAGCAAACATTTTCTGCTAGTGAATGTGTTTTGACGGGACAGTGATTGATTCTCCACCAGAAAATGTTTTGTGAAAGCCACCATTTTAACTGCCCCCATTACATTTAAAGGAATAGAGTAGGGGCTATGAAGGTTGCCATTGTTGTCTTATTCTTCTGTAAATGCAAATTTCCTTGCTATCGTGCTGTGTGCAAATGGCATCAGTCAGGTGAAACTTTTGTAAGTGAACCCCTTATTGTCCAGGACTGGTTGATGTGGTGCGATGTTGCAGGCACTGGATACTGATGGCTTGCTGAAGACTACTTTTCTGGACCAGCGTTTCTCACCCTTTTTTTTCTTTTTTTTTTTTTTCTTTCAGTCATGGCACCCTTTAGAGGTATGCAAAATCTCAAGGCCCCCCAGTCTAAAATGTAAAAACCATGAATGTAAAATACCACATGTGGTCCCTATAAATTCCATACAAGATCACAATTCAAGATAGGGGTCTGGTATGGGGTTTTAAGGAGGGGACCCCACACAAAAAGTGGGGTTCCCCCTTCACACAAGAGTCTTCCTAACAGCACAGCACCCCCCTTTCACCTCAGAAGCCCCCCTTCACATCAGAGGCAGGACTTTGTGTGAAAGTGAGGCACCCCTGAGAAAAGAAAGATGGCACACCAGGGTGTGACGGAACCCTGGTTGAGAGGCTGTTCTAGACCAGTGGTTCTCAACCTGTGTAACCTCAGGATCCACATTTGTCTGTGGTCATCAAGTCGTGACCCAAGTCGCACCACACTGGAATGCAGGTCATTGCAGTACCGTGCGTTCCAGTGCGGGCGATCGAACTGTGGGTGGGAGGTGCGTTTGGGGTGCCATTCAAATGAATGGCAATGCAATACACCTCCCACACCGGAATGCACAGTAGGTGCGATTGTGTGGTAAGGTGCGTTAATCGCAAGGGACTGTGATAACGCACTGCAATAGTGTGAACGGGCCCTTAAAAACACTAACAGACGCACCCAACCGCAGACAATCTCACACATATAAACACTCCAAAAAAAAAAAATGTTGTTCTTTTTTTTAAGATCCACCCAGTCTCCCTACCTTAAGAACTGGAGTGGATGCTCAACCTGGGGTCCAGTGTGGGCTGCTGTGCTGGGACGGAGCTCCATGAATATGTTCATTGCTTGTACAGCTCCCTTGTGTGCCCTGTAGAGGTGCCGGGAGACAGAATGTGATGTCACACCGGTCCAGGCACCTCTACAGGGCACGAGAGGGAGCTGTAAGCAATGCACGTAAGGATAGAGCTCTCTCGTGGCCATATCCCCACCCCACCTCAAGCTGACACTCAGCACCACTAGGGGGGAGCTGACGGGCCTAGAAAAGTGAAAGGCATGCGGTGACCCACTGAACATGGTGTCGCGACCCACCAGTTGAGAACCAAGGTTCTAGACAGTGTACATGATAGAAATGTAGTGCATGCTATTGTCATACAGCTGGTGTAGATCACTAACACGCATAGGGTAATGCGTTTCAGCAGTCCACCAGATAATTGAGTCTTCAGTAGTTCTATAATAATGTTTTTCAATTTCATTAAAGGAGAACTATGGGGTTAAGGCTTTTCCCCATAGTTCCCCTTAGGGTAACTGGAGGACACAAACTAGCATCCTCCCATTACCCTAGGCTCAGTATACCGCGAGCTACAGCTCGCGGTATACTGAGACGACGCAGCTGAAGCGGATCCCGACAATTCTGCAGGGATCCGCCCAGCTGCGTGAGTGACAGCTGGCTCTGCCTATGTAAAGGCAGAGCCAGCTGTACCCGCCCCGTCCGTTCTGCCAGTCAGTGCTGGCGGGGAGAGGGGAGTCCAGCCCCTCCCCTGTCACGGCAGAGAGCCGTGACAGGATCGAGAGGTGAGCGAACCCGGTATCTGTTCGCTCACCTCCCGATCTACTGAGCCGACCTGTGACAGTCTCATTGTCACAGGTCGGCTAGAACTATGAGGTGAGTGGAAATCACTCATCTCATAGTTCTCCTTTTAACATATTTAAAAGCCAGTGTGTAAGTACCCCATCGTGTGGATCCCATTATCTAAAGTACCCTTCTAATTGCTTACTTATGTTACCTATACCCCTGTCTATCTGAATCACCTAAAAAGAAGTGCTTATACAGTATAGCTATAATGCGGAAGTTAAGACATTTATTTGTGCTGACCAGCTTAATATGAAACTAGAGACTGTGAATGTCTCTTCTGCCATCAATCTTCTATCTGCCTTGCCTCTGTATGCACAGCTCAGTGCTTAGCCTCAGCAGGATTCTTGCCAAGATGAAGTAACGCATGTGCATGATGAGTTGCATCATCGGGGCTTAGCCAATCAAATGGCTAAACACTCAGAACCCGAAAGAGGACCAGGATGAAGATGGAAACGCCGGAAAGGGAGGAGAGAGCGGAAATCGCATCGCTGGAAGGGATTGCTTTGACAGGTACGTCTGCCATAATGTGCTAATATGCTCTGCTTACTAGCACATTATAGCTAAAAGCTCTTGGGGGCTCTTTTTTCACACTTTACCTTTGCTTTAATTCTAAAAGTTTGCACTGTAAATGGTGAATTTAAGTTTTTATCTAGTAGGGATGCACCACTACCATTTTTTCCAGACTGAGTACCTATAGGACTGTTTTTGGTTTAGGAAAGACGCACAACACATTTACTTATGCGAGTGACAGTTCTTTTGCCTCTTGGAAGTGCTGCATCACTAAAGGCCCATTCACACTCTCTTGTGTTGCAATGCACATTACATGTGTTACGGTTCCATTCATTTTGGATGGCACCATAATGCACTAAGACAACTAATAAATTCTTTGCGGTATGGCACGACACAAAATTGCAATTGCATTGCACTGGTTTCCAGTAGGGATGCACCAATACCATTTCTTCCTGTCCGAGTACCAAAACGTTTCTCAGTACTCGGCAATAGCTTTCTTTTTTCGTGTCATGTGACACTTTTTGTAAAACAATACAGACTAATGATTTTAGGACAGTGGTGAAGTGCCAGGGCCTAGTCCCGGCTGCAAATGCTGCAACCCTGGTAGTTCTGCCACTGACTCCAAGCTGTAGAGGGACTACAAATCTCAGCAATGCAGAATATCCCCAGCTATAGAGGACTACAAATCCCAGCTATACATAATACAGCAATCCTGAAGAATACCATCAGCTATAGAGGACTACAAAGCCCAGCTATACATTATACAGCAATCCTGAAGAATACCATCAGCTATAGAGGATTACAAATCCCAGCTATACATAATACAGCAATCCTGAAGAATACCATCAGCTATAGAGGACTACAAATCCCAGCTGTACATAATACAGCAATCCTGAAGAATACCATCAGCTATAGAGGACTACAAATCCCAGCTATACATTATACAGCAATCCTGAAGAATACCATCAGCTATAGAGGACTACAAATCCCAGCTATACATTATACAGCAATCCTGAAGAATACCATCAGCCATAGAGGACTACAAAGCTCAGCTATACATTATACAGCAATCCTGAAGAATACCATCAGCCATAGAGGACTACAAATTCCAGCAATAACTTATGAAGCAATGCCAAATGGCAACCGGCTATAGAGGACTACAAATCCCAGCAATGCATTATACAGCAATGCAGAAGAATACCATCAGCTATAGAGGACTACAAACCCCAGCAATACATTATACAGCATTCTACAGAACTGAAGAGGATGTAGTAAATCAGAAAACACCTTTACTGGTCCAGGCTTATTTCTCCTTTCTGTGGCAACACACCAATCAACAGTATGTAGAACGCTCCTATCTCACAAACATTCAACACTGAGTAAAAAAATAAAAGTATACCTGAAGTCTAGCTAGTCTCGGGAGGGGTCTGCAGGGTTCCCAGCAAGCACGTGACCTTATGGCAGCCACTTGAGTTTAAAAATGTAAAGCGTCGGTATTGGAATTTAGTATCGAGACATTTTCATGAGTACTTGTGAAAATGCCCAGTATTGGCACTGATATTGGTGAATCCCTAGTATCCAGAAGTACCCTGTGAGTCCATCTACTGTACCCCTGTTGTAAATGTGGCGCATGTTTACACCATATGGTTAGTAACACTTACAGGGCTATGTGTTGCCTACTAAATGCTCTATTGATAAAGCAGCAGTATGGTTTTATCACAGTGATACTGCTGCTGTCAAAGAAAAACACCCACACACTTCACATTTAAAAAGCATAGCAAGATAATTTCATTAAACATTGCAGACCCCACATGACACAGTACGGTGTCCAAACTTTATCTCATCGCCCAGTGTTAAAAAAAAATTCCATACAGTGTGTGCTGCATGCTGATGGCAAATCCGAAGCCAACAGGATTCAGTACACTTCATATTATGTGAGTACTGCTTCACCTTACAGGAGTATTAACATTGGTGGCAAGAAGCTAACAGAATGATTGAAGGATATTTAAACCTTCCTTTTTTGCATATATCTACTGCAATCAGTACATATATGCAAAAAAATGTTTTTAAAAAGCCTGGTTATTACTTATCTGCGTCTCCGTCGTTCGCTTCCATCCGTAGATCTAAAAAATGCTTGAGCGGCCACGAAGGATCATAGGGCGGGCGCATGCGTAGTGGAGATCTTCGGCCGGGAGAAGAGGAGAGACACAGGGTATCTCAATGCAGGCAGCCCAGCAAGGTGCACGTGCACAGACTCCGTGGGACAGGAAGACGCAGCAGTCAGTGCTAGATCAGAGACTGGCACCAGCGCTGGAGGGATTGCTGAAAACTTGGAAAGAAGGTGATGATCGCATCGAGGCATCATTTAGAGTAAGTCCTTAAAGCAACAATGGGGAGGGGGGATTTATCCTTTAATGTCACTTTAAAGGATTAGAAGCAAGGTTGGCTGGCATACTTTTTTTATATACTGGTTTCCCAATTCTACTATCTAGATACCAGTCTGAGTAGCATGGATTAACTGGCTGTGGTGCCTTTGGATCACTATGGTAGTACATCTTTAAAGCAATAGAGGTGGCAATGTACATACTACAACTACATGATCATATCTATGGATATTTTGAATAGCCAAAGGGGCACATATTAAGATTTTGTAGGGGTGTCATAGAACCTAAAGCTTGGCTGGTGGATCAGTGTGTGGGCCAGCAGTGAATGTGGAATGTATTCATATTTATTGAATAGGAACACTTTTTGCTCATATTACCTAAAGCTGGCCCTGTTCATTGGTATAAATGTGATATTTAATATGAGAACATTGTGTGCTGTATTTGTATGACTGGTTTTATAAGCTAATGGCAGGTTCCAGTTCACTTGCAACTGCTTTGCATTAGTATGTCATATTTGAGGTTTCTACAGAAAAGTTGACATTACAAGAAATGCCTTGTAGAGATTTCAGTGGCCTGGAAACATTCTACAGAAGTGACTAAGAGCATGGATATCGAGAATGTTGTGTTTTGGACTTTAAAGTCCACTTCACACCTGTGTGACTTTACCAACACACAAAAGGATTACCAGTATTTTTTATGGGGCCCTTCATACTTGTGTGTTGTGATGTCATGTACCTGGGGGGGGGGGGGGGGGGAAAGGCGGCTG
>NW_017306304.1:2332830-2336626 GCF_000935625.1 Nanorana parkeri
TCTTTTTTGTGTTTTTGTGTTGTTTGTCGGGGGGGGGGGGGGGGGGGGGAAATGCAGTCGGTGCGACTGTATTTTTTGGCCCCATAGACATTAGTGGAAGAGCATAACAAATGCACGAAACATACATTTTCACATGTTTTAGAGCATGACATCAAGCCCCTACCCCTTTGCAACCTACACCACTTTATTAGGTACATCTTGCTAGTACCGTTTTGGACCCCCTTTTGCCTTCAGAACTGCCTTTAATTCTTCGTGGCATAGATTCAACAAGGTGATGGAAACATTCCTTAGAGATTTTGGTCCATACTGACATGATAGCATCACACAGTTGCTGCAGATTTGTCGGCTGCGCATCCATGATGGGAATCTCCCGTTCCACCACATTCCCAAAGGTGCTCTAGTGGATTGAGATCTGGTGACTGGAGGCCACTGGAGTACAGTGAACTCATTGTCATGTAAAAGAAATCAGTTTGAGATGATGTGAGCTCTGTGACATGCATGTTATCCTGCTGGAAGTAGTATAGCCATCAGAAGATGGGTACATTGTAGTCATAAAGGGATGGTCAGCAACAATATTCAGGTAGGCCTTGGTGTTTAAACAATGCTCAATTAGTACTATGGTGCCCAAAGTGTGCCAAGAAGTTATCCCCCACACCATTACACTAGCGCCAGCCTGAACCGCTTATACAAGGCACCTCTTTACGCCAATTTCTGACCCTACCATCTGAATATCGCAGCTGAAATCGAGACTCATCAGACCAGGCAACATTTTCCCAATCTTCTACTTTATTGAGCCTGTGCCAATTGTAGCCTCCATTTCCTGTTCTTGGCTGACAGGAGTGGCACCCGTTGTGGTCTTCTGTGGCTGTAGCCCATCTGCTTCAAGATTCGACGTGTTGTGTGTTCATAGATGGTATTCTGCATACCTCGGATGTAACGAGTGGGTATTTGAGTTACTGTTGTCTTTCTATCAGCTTGAACCAGTCTGCCCATTCGACTCTGACATCAACAAGGCATTTTTGTCCACACAACTGCCGCTCACTGGATTATTTTCTCTTTTTCGGACCATTCTCTGTAAACCCGAGAGATGGTTGTGTGTGAAAATCCCAGTAGATCCGCAGTTTTTTTTTTTTTTTAAATACTCAAACCATCCCGTCTGGTACCATCAACCATGCTGTGTTCCAAGTCGCTTAAATCCACTTTCTTACCCATTCTGATGCTCGGTTTGAACTTCAGTAAGTCGCCTTCACCACGTCTAGATGCCTAAATGCACTGAGTTGCTACCATGTGATTGGCTGATTAGCAATTTGTGTTACCAAGTAATTTAAACAGGTTTACCTAATACAGCGGCCGGTGAGTTTATATTTTTTTATTTTTTTTAATTTTTTTTTTACTGGCCAAAAACAGAAAAATATTACAACGCATCAAAAATGCACTAAAACAGCATGAAAATACAGAAACAAAGATGTGAACCGGGAATATGATGGTGTTTCATATCCTTGTGGCCCTGGTTCTCAAGTAAGAACATAGTTGATGCATACCTGTATGTTGCCTATTCAGGGCAAGGTAGTTGTTTCACTTCATAGTAGGCAATCTCTGTTATAGGTACTTGCCTTGCTTGCTCTCCTACCCCCCATCCACTTTTCTCCCACAGTGTTAAGGTGGCCTTACAACCATTGGACAACTTTTTTTTTTGTCCATATATCTCACCCTCGTAAAATTTTCTTACAACTAGCCCATAACGCACAAACCATAACGCACAAACCAATGTATTTTGCAATTAACGCTCGTCAGCACCTCCACCTGGCCAATTTTCATCGATCGAAGGAACAGATTTTCATTTGAGCATGTGCAGTTTTCACCTTTTGAGATTTTTGTTCAACAACGCCACTAACCTGTCAATTTTCATCCAACTAGACAAAAGTTTTCTAGCCTGCTTGAAAGACAAAAATCTGCTAGTTGTACAGTAATTGAGGTTGTGCACTCCCCATCAACTGGCAGATTTTCAGACGAAAACGCAACCGTAGACAAAAATCTCCAGATATTTGTAAGGTTTAAGGGCCCCTTTTATACTTGGTGTTTGAGCTTTCTCATGTGGAACTTCCCCCTTCTCTAAGACCTGAGTCACACATAACCCTCAACTAATACAGAGATTTTGGGTAGGTTCCAGCAGGCAAAAAGGGTCATGGTGGAGACAATGTTATTTAAAGTGACATTAAACCCTCAGATTTTTTAACATAAACCAATACTGTAATGTGTGCCTTAGTGTAATCCACGGTAGTTTCCCTTCTATTTGCTGCTCTTCCGTTTAAATCCTCATGTCTTCTCATGCTTGGGGAGAACTTCCCTTTTCAGCTCAGGGCCTCTTCCTGTAGTGCTGGCTCAGGTTACAAACCTATAGAAACGTATACACAGACACCGTGTATCCATTCCTGAGACAAGGCAGTCTGCTGCAAAACAGAAGTTCTGCCCAGCATGAGAACAGATACAGATTTAAAAGGAAGAGCAACAAAGAGAAGGGAAACAACCATGGATTACAGTAAGGCACACATTACAGTATTGGTTATGTTAAAAAATCTGAGGGTTTAATGTCACTTTAAGTACCAGCAACAGACGGGGCCTGAATTTAAGAAAAGGGAAAAACAGGGGCAGCCTTGCAAGAAAGCACTAGGTCTTATGACCATGATTTTCAATATGTTAGACTCCTGCATATTGTGAGATAATGAATGGTGTGTCATATGATGACCCAGGCTGCAGTAAAGCTAAATTCCTCGACACACATAAATTGTCATGTGACCTTTCAATCATATGTCATAGTGTTGCTTTTGTACAGTTGTCGGAAACGTTTTCTCAGTGCTGTGTAGAATTGTTGGTTTTTCTTACTACATAATTGTAAATAATTTAGACTGTAGTCACACCTCTGCATTTTATCATGGTTGCCCCAATGTGTTGTTAGATGTATTTTGCTTGCTTTACCAATTATCCCTGTGGAAGATGGGCTCTGCCGGAAATCACAGCAAGCTGATTTTTTTTTTTTTAAAGCACCACTCAAATGCATTTGTTTAATCCTAGCCTAAGGTCAGAATAGCTGTCTTTGCAAGTTCACCTTAGGCCATTGAACCACAGAAGGTTTGAGATGAGAAAGTCATACAACTTTTATCAACTGCACAGATTGCATTACAATGATTGACTTATCCCAAGTGAATTAGTCAATGTTCTGTCCGAAATTATACAACCTAAAGAGCTGCATACATACATACGTGTGTGTGTGTGTGTGTGTGTGTATGTATGTATGTATATATTGTGGCAATGCCACTATGTAGAGTGGAAAAAGGGTCACCCAGGACTCTCAGCCGGAGGGGCTGATCAGCTCCAGGAAAGTACTGTTACTAGGAAAGAGCTGGTTTTACAACTCATTCCGGGTTTTTTGGATTATAGTTGGGATCTTGGAGCCAGGAGATTTCTAAGTGAACTGGGAGGGAAGAAATCTCCATTCCTGGGCCCGGGCTTTAGTGGTGACCAGCACCAAATGATGGTGCACCTGTGCACAGCGCTTATGAGGAGGATGCTGGGTCAGGTCACAAGGCTCTACCTGGGTGACAGAGGAGGTCTCTGCATGAGTCAGGAGGGCTCCACCCTGGGACCAGTCTGTGGCTGGCGGACTGAGGAGTGTGTCACCTGTGTGGTGAAGAGTGTTTGGTAAACACGCAACCTAAAGTCGGGGGACTTTGAAAGTTCTATGTTGCTGAAGAAAGACCACTGTACTTTGTGTTTGAAACCCCTGCGAGGGTAAACC